>NW_006433378.1:3213059-3276202 GCF_000325575.1 Pteropus alecto | reverse complement strand
AGCCCCTCGCTCGCTCGCTCGCTCGCATGCACGCGCGGGCCCCGCAGCCGTGCGCGTTCGCCTGGCACATTCTCTGAATCCTCGCCATCACCAGCAGACAAGCACCGTGCTGTTAGGTATGCATTTTACACCTGAGGCTGGCATAGGTCAAGCAATTTAGTGGCAGACCTCCCGTAAAGATTTCTGTTGAAGACTCGCGCCTCTTAGCCTGCTTGCAGTATTTCCAAGCTGCGTAAATGCATGCCCTCGAAGCATTCATAGAGGGATTTACTTTAAAAAAAACCTCATGAAGCTGTCTGTGAAGGAAAGAAGAACCCTTGGGAAGTTCTTAGCTCTTTCAGAAGAAATGCGCGTTCGCCTTCTAGAGTCCATGGAAAATGAAGGGTGGGAATACGTCGGGTTACGAAGATCTACTGTAGGAACAGGAGTCCCAGGGTGTCGCGTGCTCCTGGGAAGTGCCTCTCGAAAACCTCCTTTGGTTTGGAGAAATCAAAGAAGGCCTGCCCCAGCCTGAGTCGTCACCAACTACGTAGTGCCCCCCGGGAAGACTGGAGAGGCTTTCAGGCGTGGGAAATGGGGGCTTGCTGTACGGGTTGTGGTCATACCAGTCTTTGGGTGGAGGTGGTTGAATTAATCCAGAAATAATATTTCTTCTTTCTCAGCACCCCTGGAAGGGTGCCATCTGTAAACAGTTCCCGATTCTGGCCGCTTGGCTGTGGAACGGTGAACAGCTTGGTTCCTGTATCACCATGTGAAAAGTTGAAAGAGTAGTTCAATGAGCACTCATATATACTCCTCCAAGACCGCATAACTTAACATGTTGTCATAACTGCCTTCTTTCCCTCTCCTAAATACTTCAGCCTGCATTTCCTAAGAAGAAAGGCAAAGACATTCTTCTGTGTAACCATATAAGAAACTTAACGACATCTGAGAAGTTCAGTTTGATAATATCACCTAATATCTAGCCCATATACAAATTTCTCCCATTGTCAAAAAAAAAAAAAGGTTATATATTAATGTTGTGCAGTGCAGTGAAGATTCGTGCATTGCATTTGTTATGTTTGTCTCTTTAAATGCAGAACAATCCTCCACCCTTTTTGTTTCATGGCCTTAACTTTGTGAAGAGTTTAGGCAAGTTATCTCAGAGGGTTCTTTCTCGATTTGTCTTACTTTCTTTCCCTCCTGATGACACTTAACTTTTTCTCTAGGGCTCCCATTTCCTGTAAGCTAGAAGGAAGGTTGAGATGTTTGATTAGATGGCAAGAATTCCTCATACTTTACAAGGTGCTCTTCATATTGTTTGCCATCAAGAAGAACATAATATTAAACACACAATATTAATTCTTAAATGCCTAATATTAGGTTGTCCCAGTGTCAGTGATCGCCGAAATCTGAAGTGTCCTCCAGATTTCCTTATTATAAAGTCCACTTTCCCTTTTGAGGTTAATAGGTTTTCTGTGGGAGTGGAGACTTTAGAACTTTTCAGAGAAGAAAGTCTTAGATCTCGGCAAGGAGAACACAGGTTATAGATCCATTCACCTAGGTGGGTAGAGTAATTATCTGGATCATTCCAGTACCTACTGCTTCAGATCACCCAGTGGTAGATGCTTCATTAAATTAAATACTAGCTTCATTCAAATAACAGTAGGCTCTGGTCTCTGTGGAGTTTGTGCTATTTTAGAATTCCTGTGGATAATTCTGGGAAAAGCAGTGATGTATTCTAGAAGGTCTTGTGATGCATGTTTTAAGATTCGATAAAATCCAGGAGGAGTTTCCTGTATTTAGCTGGGTATACCTGACCTAAACTCCCAGCTCCAGTCTAAAAACAGAAACAAATCAAGAATATGTAATAATGTGCGTAATCTCTGCCTGTGGTCCTCTGGTCTCCGGTTTACAGCATAGATATCTAAGGATGTGAGCTCATCCATTTAAGCTCTTTAACTCTGCTGGGCAAGAGCTATATCAAGTTTACATAACAATGATCACCTCAACTCCCACAAAAGGACACTTAAAGGGCATCATCTATTCCACAGACAAATGTAGTGTTCTAAACAGACAGCCTGCATCCCCACTTCTCACAAGGGGAACATTTTTTAATAAGGCTGTCTAAGTCAGTGGGTGATATCAATGGATTTGTTTGCATCAGCAAATTAATGTTTGCTTTTGACCCTGCCAGCTCATCTGAATTTCAACAGAGTCAGCATTCTGAGTCCAAAACGGAAGCTGCAAGACAGAAGCTAGCCTCTAGAGTTTTGTAGCATCATTTTGCCACATTCTATGGGTCAAAGCAAGCATAGGGCCGTTCAAGGTTCAAGGGGAAGGGATCAGGCAAAGACATGATCACCGGGAGATGAGGCTCACTGCTGGGGAAGGGAGACGTATTTGGAAAGGACCTACCAGGCCAAATGCAAACTCAAATGTGTAGTATCTGGTCCTTTGCTCAAAATCATGTGGGTCTGGGTCGCCTACTTAACTTCAAACCTAGCCATAATCACCCATCCCCAATTGTGACCCATGCATTTGCATTGACTGTTAGCATGGCCCACCATTTCTTTTAGTTTACAGATTCCTTGATTCAATGGCTTCTTCCTTGTCACAGCCTTTTATTTATTTATTTTTTCCTGTAAAAGGGAAAAGAATAGGAGAGTTAAAGATGCATTTAAAAATCAATTATGGTAACTTGAAAATTCTCTGAAACTAATAGAGGTGAATATAGGAGTTTAAATGGTTGTACAAAGAACTGTGTTTGGATAGTAGCAGTGTAAGTCCAGGTGCTGGACCGAGTTGGCACTGTATAAATATTCAAATTTAAATCATGATTATGATTCTTTTCCTGGTTCCTGCCCTGGCAGGTAGCCGTGCCCTTTGCAAAGGGTAAAGTGATTGTTGCCTGCTGATACCTCATCATAGCCATTCTTCACCTCAACTTGGCTGACAGTTCTCCTCACTAAGTAGAGAAAACCCATTGATAACAAAACGAAGCAGGCTCCATTGCAAAAAGATTAATACATGGAAAAAATAGACCTCTGTCTTTGGAAGGATGCTGTAGGACATTGATATTATATTTTACAAATACTGTATTTTAGAAAGGTTATATTCCAGTATCTGTTTTTAAAAATGTTTTGAATGTCCCCTGAATAACTAGTGGATATATATACTTATGACTGCCAAAAACCTCCCTAGAATGCACAGCCATGGACAACAGTTTGAGAGTAAGAAATCTTCCCCAATGAAATGAGTGAGAAGAGAAGAGAAGGTCCAAAACCTTTAAGAGATTATCATCTTTCGAAGCAGTCTCCTTGTTCTTTGTGTAGCATTTACTAGCTTGTGATTCAGTTATCTGCTGCTGCAGAGCAAACCATCTATATAATAAAACTATCAGCTTAACATGTCTCAGTTCTGAGGGTTGGTTGGGTGGTTCCTCTGTGGTTTTGTCAGGGCTTATACAGTCCTATTCAGCTGTAGCAGGGATTGGCAAAATTATATGATAATGCATATTTTAGGCTTGTGTCTGTCATATATTCGTCTTTGTTATCTATTTATTTTATTTTTTTACAAACCTTAAAAAAGCAAAAGCTATTCTTAGCTCAAGGGCCTACATAAAAACAGGCTAAGGGCCAGATTTAACCCACCGGCTGTAGTTTGCCAATCCCTGAACTGGAGCGTCAACTGAGCTGAAGGTCCAAGGTGGCTGCACTCACATGTCTGGCAGTTGGTGATGCTGTCCACTGAAGGCCACAGTTCTAGAAAATCCTCCAGCAGGAGTCTCTCACGGAGAGAAGGATGTGGCTTCTCATCCTTCATATGCTACATTGTCTGTCTGTGGAGAACATCCAGGAGACTGGGAGTGGAAGCTGTCAGACTTTTTAAGTCATAGCCTGGGGAGTCAAACAAGGTCACTATGCCGTGGATCAGAGGAAACCATGAAGCTAACCCAGATTCAAGGGCAAATAGACTCCCTGTCTATGGGAGGAGCTACAGATATTATGGCTGCAGCTGGTGGATCTAAGTGGCAGATTTCTACTGGGTGCACCAAAAAAGGAGATCAAGGACTGATGCTGACATTGACATTAGATTGGCTCTCAGAGCCTCATTCAGATAACTTCAAATTGAGTCATAGAAAGGAATTTATAATCTCTGATGGGAGCTATTGTACTTACTTTCTCTTTTGCCCATGCTGCCCCAGTCTGCTGCTAATTCTGTGAACACTCACTCATTTCCTGCTGTATTTGTTTACAAGGATCTCTGCCATGAGATCATCAGCTCCCTGAGAGAAGAGACCATGCCCTACCACTCTGCCTTGTTGTGGCATGGCTTCAGTAGATATGTACAGAATTTAATTGACTAGCCTTACTGAGGTTTAAAGTCAGATGGTTTGCTTACTTCATAAAAGCAAAACTAATTTAAGAATCTAGCACTACCCACAAATTCCAGAAGAACAGTATGCATCAAAGTTACATTTCACCTTCAAATAATGTCTAATCAATCAGATGGTTAAACTTCTTAGCAGTTTTCCAAACATATAACCAAGAGTTAAGGAAGCAGTATGCTTAATGATAAGTTTGAACTAGCAATCACTTTTAAGGACATACTACATTTTAACTTTAGATTTGTCTGTAGGTAAAAATCGAATTATAACAGCAGTTTATAATATAAGCTGTATATGTTCCAAGGCACAAGTGATTTTGGAGAGGGTTTCAAATCTATAGTAAATGCTGCTACTAATTGCTCAGTTGAATTTTTTGATATATATATATTTTTCCCAAATCTCATTGTAATTCTGTCTTCTTCCACTTCATGGAAAACTTTGGCAATTTACTATGTTGAAAAGCAGCTGGGATGTATTTCTAATTGATGATGTGTTATTTTATATTTCTTACTTGACTATCAACATTTTTCATTCTCTTCAGCATTTTCCTCTAGCGTCTCCTGTCTTACTGAACTAGATAGATGGTGATGCTTTTGTGTAAATGTAGGTGGTATTTCCATCTCTTCTCTGCTTCCTTCCATCAGACTACAGATTCGTGCAGGGCTCATGCCAGATAACATGTATGTGGCACTTAAACATTAACAAAGTATAGTCACATATACTATATCAGCTGATTATTAAGACATCAGTCCTGTTGGATGGACAGTATCACTACCTTCATTTGGCAGGGGGCGAAACTGATGAACAAATGTTCCAGAAGATCTCAAATTTAACGTGTCTGAGTCAACCTCAGTATCTTCCCATAATATCTCTATATTCTTCTGGATTCCTAATTTGGTTAAAGCAGGCCTATTTACCAGTTACTCAAGTTTAACTCTCAATGATTTCTTCTCCCTTACTTCACATGTCCAGTCAGTCACCAAGGTCTCTTGGATTCTGTATCTCTCTCTAAGACCCCTGACCATCTCATTCTTCCCTTGCTCTCGAGAAAGCCTCATCTCTCAACTGGGTAATGCCAGAGCGTTCCCTCTGCTCCCCTGACTTCCAGGTTGCCCATTTAGTCCTTAGCATTGCCTCAAACCCAGATCTTTTCATGCAGTCTTGTTTTAAATTGTTTAGTGGCTCTCCACAAGGCGTACTCCAAAGGGCTACAAAGCTCTTCAGTCTGCCTCAGCCTACCAGCGCCTACTGTTCTGCTTCCTGCTGTAGGTGCATTTATCATGCACTTGTCTATGTATCTACTGTTCCCTCAGAATGCAGTTTCACTCCTTGATCCCCTCTACCCAAGAGCCACACCCATCTGACTCACCTGAGGGCCACGTCATCTAAAATAGCACTTCTCTAATCTAAAGATACATGAGAATCACTGGGATCTCCTTAAAAGCATTTTCTGATTCAGTAGGTCTTGGATAAGGCATGAGATTCTGCACTTTAACAAACTGATTGGTGATAGGGTATTGCTGGTTGGTGGACTGCGCTTTGAGCAGCAAGAGTCCAGAACTGTCCTGTCCAATAGAACTTCCTGTGATGATGAAAATGCTCTCGGATTTTCAGTACCATAGGCACTAATCGCTTGTAGCTACTGAGCACTTGAAATGCAGCTAATGAGACTGAGGAACTGAAATTTTAATTTCACTTAATTCAAATTTCAGTAGCCACATGCTGGCTAAGTAGCCACCATGTTGAACAGTGCGGATCTATTTATAATCCCTTTTCATCCTTCAAAACTCAGTTCTAACATGGCTTAACCTCAGGACAACTACATAATTTGTGGAGACCAGGGCAAAATGAAAATACAGGGCCCTTGTTAAAAATTATTAGTAATTTCAAGACAGCAGCAGCAGAGCATTAAACAAAGCACAAGGCCCCTCCAAGTACAGGGCCCCTGTGTGACTGCATGGTTCCCACGCCCATGAAGATGGTCCTGCTTAGATTGGTAGAAAAATCGAAACAGTATATGAACAGGTACTTTGTGGAAGAGAAAATCTGCATGGTCAATAAATATCTGAAAAGATGTACATTTTCGTAGGAATCAGGGAAATTAAAGCTGCAATGAGATATAATCCATAATGTTACATAAACTTAATTGATAAAACAGTGGCAGGGTTAACATGCTAAATCTTTTGTTGTCATTTCAACAGTCTTCAGAGCATCTCCACCAGGAGTTGATTCTGTTGTACTTCCTTATCCATAAGCAGCAACTCCTCATCCATTAAACTTTTATCATAAGATCGCAGCAATTCAGTCACGTCTTCAGGTTCCACTTTTAATTCTAGTGCTCTTGCTATTTCCACCACATCTGCAGTTACTTCCGCCACTGAAGTCTTGGACTCCTCAAAGTCATCCATGAGGGTTGAAATCAACTTCTTCCAAACTCCTGTTAATATTGATATTGTGACCTATTCCCATGAATCACAAATGTTCTTAATGGCATCTGTAATGGTGAACTTTTTCCAGAAGGTTTTTCAATGGACTTTGCCCAGATCCATTAGAGAAATCACCACCTATGGCAGCAATAGTTTTATGAAATGTATTTCTTAAATAAGACTTGAAAGTCGAAATTACTCCTTGATCCATGGGCTATAGATTGGATATCATGTTAGTAGGTGCCGCGTCCTCTTTCTACCCTACTGCGTGACAAGGTCCGGAGATGGGGACAGAGGCTTCAAGGAATGCATCGTCAAGAACGAGGACGTGGCATGTGTTTAGGGATAATTGGTTTCTTAGAAATGATCCTATTAAGAGGGGGAATTTGGGTAGCACAAATTCTAGTAAGTGTAAACGCTATACAAATGGATTTCCTCAAAACTGGCTCTGAGGAAAACATAGTAAATTCCCCACGTATGGAATCAGCTCTAGTCACCCTGACGTGTCCAGAATGCGTAAACCCTTTATTTGAACAATTATTAAGGGAAATTCCTTTTGACGCGCCTCTTAAAGATATTATGAATAAATTATAACAAGCTGAATTACTAGAACCAGTTTATACTCCTGTTCCCATGCAGTTAGTAGAAAAATTAGTAAAGGATAAGAAATTTACTCATAAGCCTGTGCCTACTATAGAAGGGCCTCCTTTTGTGGCCTAGTGGATAAATAGAAAATTCTGGTATCCACCTAGGGGGGCTAATAGTATGAAAAGATTACCTGATCTTCCTTTGCCTTATTCAGAAGCTTATAATAAAGATAGTATACATGTAGTGAATAAAGATAGAATTCATGTGCCTTATAGTAGTTTAAGTTTCATAGAAAGGCTGGCTAGGTCAGGATCTCCTTGGTGCTTAAAAACAAAGGGACAGAAACTTAGCTTATGAAAGCAGCTTTGTAAAACTGATTTTTGTAAATATTTTCCTCATCACTGCACCAAGGAAACTTTTGAACAGCTATGAGAAAGGTTCAGCTTGAACTTTAGATATAGCATAAATCAAATAGCATTTAAAAGATTTCTTCAGGCAGAAAGAAGAACAATGTCTGCCCACAAGCCAATACTTGCTGTTATGAATACATCTATCTATCACCTTTACTTAAATCAAACTGTATCTTACGTAATAGATATAATAATTAAAAGTTTAGATTGTTCCATCAGGTAGTTCTGTTCTAATGATTGAGAGAAAAATGTACTAGTTAATCATGAACATTAATAATAATATACTCTATAAGATTTTCTGCTCCGCCTAACCACAGAAATTTAACTCCCTGCTACCTTAACAACAAAGTATGATCAAATGCCAAATAAAAAGGATAAAAGTTGTACTCAAATCACAATAAAACGGAACAGTGTCACACCGCCTCTGAGCTGTGTAGTCGACTGTCTCCCGCGCCGACGCCTTGCCCACCTTCGGGGCCCCCTGGATCCTGTCGTGGCTGGACCGCGGCAAGTAGGCATAGAAACAACATTAATCCTGGTTGTACCTCTCCATCAGAGCTCTTGGGTGACCAGGTACATGGTCAGTAAGCAATAATATTTTTAAAAGAATCTTTTTTTATGAGCAGTAGGTTTTACCAGTACACTTAAAATATTCAGTAAGCCATGTTGTGAGTAGCTGTGCTATATTCCAAGCTTTGTTCTTCCATTTATAGAACACAGGCAGAGTAGATTCAGCATAATTCTTAAGGGCCCCAGGATTTTCAGAATGATAGGTGAGCATTGACTTCAACTTAAAGTCACCAGCTGCATTAGCCCCTAACAAGAGTCAACCTGTCCTTTGAAGCTTTGGAGTCAGGCATTGACTTCTCTCTAAATCCCTAAATGTCATCTTCTTCCAATATAAGGCTGTTTCTGCTACATTGAAAAATTTGTTGTTAGTGTACCGCCTTTATGAACTATCTTATCTAGATCTTCTAGATAACTTGCTGCAGCTTCTACTTCAGCACCTGCTGCTTCATCTTGCACTTTTATGTTGTAGAGACAGCTTTTTTCTTTTAAAAAAAAACCTCAGGAACCAACCTCTGCTAGCTTTCAACTTCTGTGCTTTTTCACTTCTCTCAGCCTTGTAGAATTGGAGAGCATTGGGACCTTGCTCTAGATTAGGCTTTGACTTCAGGGAACGTTGTAACTGGTTCGATCATCTATCCAGACCACTAAAACTTTCTCCGTATCAGTGATAAGGCTATTTTATTTTCTTATCATTCATATGTTCACTAGAGTAGCACTTTCAATTTCCTTCAGAAACTTTTCCTTTGCTAATGGATTGGTGCAAGAGGCCTAGCTTTTGGCCTATCTCAATTTTTGACATACCTTCCTCACTAAGCTTAATCAAGTCTAGTTTTTGATTTAAAGTGAGAGATGTGGGACTCTTCCTTTCACTTGAACACTTAGAGGCCACTGTGGGTTATTAACTGACCCAGTTTCAATGTTGTTATGTCTCAGGGAATAGGGAGGCCTGAGGAGAGGGAGGGAGATGGAGGAACAGCCAGTTCGTGGAGTAGTTGGAACACAACACTTATTAAGTTCGCTGTCTTAGATGGGCACAGTTCATGGCGCCACAAAACGATTACAAAAGTAACATCAAAGATCACTGATCAAAGAGCACCATAATAAATATAATAATAATGAAAAAGTTTGAAATATTGCAAGAATTACTAAAATGCAACAGACATGAAGTGAGCCAATGCTGTTGGAAACATGATTGCTTGACACAAAGTTGCCACAAACCTTTAATTAGAAAGAGACACAGTATCTGTGAAGTACAATATTGTGAAGCATAATAAAACAAAGTATGTCTGTAATAAAGATTAAAAAGCAGAAATTAATGATTGGAAAAGGAAAAAATAAATGAACCAGTAAGTAAATCTTTGGAAAAAGTAAACTAGTTCTTTGGGGGGAAAAAATAGCTACCAGCTAACCAAATCAAAAAAGAAAAAGAAAACAGAAAAAATGTACAAAATAAGAAATCACAAGGAGGATATAAGCTTTGAAACAGAAGAAAATTTTAAATGTTTAGGAGACAACTTTGCATAACCATGCAAATACATTTGAAAGCCTAGTCAAAATAAATAATTCTTTTTGAAAATAAAAATTTCCAAAATTGTCCCTAGGAGAGATAATATTTAAACAAATCAATTTGCATAGAAAAAATAGAGAATGAACTAAATGCTCTTCTACTGAAACTAGTTGAATAAATGATAGTACATCCAAACAATGGAATGCTATGCAGAAAAGATCTCTATGAACTGATGATGGAGTGTTTCCAAGGAACAGTAAATGAAAAACAGCAAGGTGTTAAAGAGTGTGTATAATATAAACCTTTTTGTAAGAAAAGGGGGGGAATTAAGACTGTATACATTTGCTTTTTGTTTAAAAAAAAAAAAAAGAAATAAAGGAAGGGTAAACCAGAATCTAATGAAATGTTGAAAACGAATGAATGCAACTTTTCTGAGCTTATCTCCTCATACAGTTTTGACTTTTGAACCATAGGTTTTGCATATTAAATCAACAAAAATTTAAAAAACAACCCCTCATGCTGAACACAAATAGCCACAAATTAACCTAACTAATGAAACTATCAAATTGATATCATAACTACTCAGAAAAATAAATAAATAATTCAGCTAACTGGAGCACAGTACTCCCTTAATAGAATGCATTTTAAATACAAAAATAATTGCAAAGAATTATGGAATCTTATGACTATAACCTAAATAAAACTAAGAGGCCACTTATTTCTCAGAAAATTCACTTTCCTGACATTTCTACCGAGGACATACATAGGAATTATGTCAATTGTGTGACATAGTCAAGTGATTTGATACTTGCCAAGAGTGATTGTGCCATTTCACAGTCCCACGAGAAATGTATGAAAGACAAGTGCCTCATAATCTTTGCCAACATTGTGTCCTGGAAACTTGGCAAATGGAAGATGATATAGATAAAATTAAGCCTGGTGAGTCTAATGTGACTGACCTTCTTGGGCAATTTGATTATAGCTGGTTTGACTTTGGATAGATGAGGTTTTCTATGGCTTTCTGGCAAAAGATGGTTGCATTGGGCCATCAGGTTGGCAAATTTCCTGTTTGGGATGTAGAAGCGGAAGGTCTTCTTAAAGACAAAGGTACAACACTAACACCATAAATGTGATGCTCTCTGACGAGCTAGCTTTAGCAGGAGAGCAGCATTCTTACAGCCGGCCGTGATGATGCTCGTATTTGGTCCTGGGACCAACTTTGATAAAATACTTTTTCCTAATCAAAAATAGTGTGTTTTCTGTGTACAATGGAATTAATGTATCTTGCTAGTAGGGGCACATGGAACCTTAGAATCGCCTTTCAGCATTCAATCAGGCTGAGCCGAATGCAGTGCTGTTTACCTTGTTTCCACGCTTTGTACTGTCTCCTGCTCAGATTCCACTGCTTTCAATAAAAATTTATTTTCAATTAAAAAAAAGCTTCCAAGTTAATGAACATGTGGGGATTTGGGGAGAGATGTGTACCTGGAGAGGGCATAGAAGCTCTGCACCCAATCTCCGTACCTTGCCCTATGCGTCTCTTCCTTCTGGCTATTCTTGGGTTAATATAATAAAATAAAGCAGTAAAAAAAAAAAAAAAAAAAAAGAATTGCAAAGAAATATTGACCTTTCCTATGTAGGTTTGCTTTTTTCTAATGATATCAGTGAAGAAATTCTGAAATTATTTTGTAAGCATTATAGGTCAGAAAAAATTGTTGGAAACCAGAAGGGTTTTTTTTTTCCTCACTCTGAGATAAGGACAATACCCATTAGCATAGAAATTTAGGAAGAGCCATGTTTTAAAAAAATTGATTTGATTTGAATTGGAGGTAGTGGTATTAACTCATGGTTCCTTAAAATTTTTTTCTAGCTTTGTCTCCTGAAAAAGCCTGGAAAGAGTAACATTCCGGTAACACTGGGCCTATTTAGTATGTGGGTGCTGGTTTCTAAGTTCTCCTCTGCATGGAAAGGATCCCAAGTTCTTTGGAGAAATGGCTGATTCCAAGTCTGGGATATGGGAAGTACACAGTGAGTTGGAAACACCTTGTGCACAAACGTAAAGAAGTGCTCAAAACTAATGATGCGTAAAAGGATCCAGGAGCTAGCTTAAAGTTGTTCCCCCTGGCTAAATTTGTGATAAGTTGAACAGCAAAAAGAATAATGATGGTAGTGGACTACATTATCTTGACTCAGAAAAGAACCCATGAGCCCATAGAAACACTCAGAATAAAGGTGGTGATAGAGGTAAGCTTTCTTCTTTCAAAGCCTGCTGGCTAATAAATGTAGAAAAAAGTATAAAATTAGAAAAATCACTATTATGCAACAACCATTGTAATAATTCAGGCAAGGATCATCAATGGGTGGTAAAATTATTGGGTGAAAGAGTTTTGGGTATTGCTGGGCGATAGGATATTCAGACACTATCATGTATCACCCAACAGATTATTTATTAATTACAACGTAGTACACACACACACCTCAGAACGTGTTTTGAGATTGTACCATGATCTTTATAAACCTTTAGTAGACCAGAAATGGAAGATCTTCAACAGTAATTTTCATTGGAAGAAGGGACTTCTATTTGTCTTTGGATATGATGTTTTGGAACGCTCCTACTTCTAGAGGCACAAAAGTATTGTTCCTGAGGGAAACTAAGGCTTCTCAGGTTGAGAAGCTTATCCAAGTACTTTATTCTGTAATGTAAATCTGGTATGTCTTGTCACAGAGTGGTATTTTAGCAAAGCTAAGACCCTGCAGAATTGTATCTTCCACAGGAGAGGATTATTTTCCGTACTTGGATTTAGATTGTACTCTATTTAGTTTCTATAGCTAGTGAAGTGTACGTGCTCTTCGTGAAGTAATGCACAGAGAATCAGGAGCAGGACCCCTAAAGCTGCAGGAGAGATGCACACACCTGATCCTTCTCCAGGACTTTGAAGAAATGACCCGGACTTGGTCCAGTTAGTGCAGAGTGGATAGTGGATATACTCCCTGAGATTCCATAACCCAGAATATGCTAATATGTCATAATCCTCCTAAAGGTTGGGAGGGGATAGAACTCAGGATAATCATAGTCCTGGGAGTTAGGTTGGGGATTCTTTTGGAGGGAAACCCAATTCTCCTGGCAATAATCTTCCCGAATAGTAGGTATAAATGACTGAGGTGCAAAACTTGCCAGTGGAGGAGGGGCAGGAAGTAGAGAGGAAGGAGAACTTTCTCCTGGTTTGGGTCCTCATTGAGGGTTTGGTGTGAACCTTGAGGCATTGGAAGCTTAAAAGGGAGGCAGTCAAGGCAGGGTCCCACTGAAGGGTGGCACCAGAGATGCCACTTCTAAGAGCAGTTGGAAATGACTACCTGCCTGATGCTTCCCTGCCAGCCTGTGTCAGCTATGCTGAGGATTAAGGGACGGGCCTGCCCCAGACAGAGGTAAAGGGCCAAGCACTACCTCTCCCCTGAGGCCAAAGCTCAGATAGCAGGGATAGTCTCAGTTACCAAAGATACAAAAATATTTTCCAGAGGGCAGAGGTCATCAGGCATAAATTCTATATGTTGATTAATTAATAAAGTGTTTACTCATTCGTCCTTGATTGTCTCCCCCCTTATAATATGTCCACAGCCTTCCATCAATAATACTGAAGCCCCAATGATTTTTAAAACAATACTTTTTCGTAAGTTTACAACTATCTTATTTGGCGGCAAAACTTGACTAGAACTTATATGAGATTATTTATATTCTTTATTTATCTCACTTGATTTTTAAATATTTATATGATTTGCTGCAGAAAATTTGATATGAACTCTGCTTCAGAGTTCTCTTGGCATGCTACATGACATGGGCCCCATAAATCTGAAAATCAAAAATCTGAAAACGTTTGAATTCCCAAACCTGTCTGGTGACAAGGGATGAGGATTTAGATCTAGATAAGGGAATCGTAGCTGTATTAACTTTCATCCAAGCTGCCTCAGCGCCTTTTTCTTTTCATTCTTGGAAATAAATGCCATCTGCCCCGACTCCCACCCCACCCCGCCACACACACTTGCTTTAAGACAGAACCTGCAGACCGGTGTGTACCACTAGGTTGCAGATCTTGCCTGGTCCACACTGGTGTAAAATACTTGAATGTGTTGCCAATAGTTAAAACTCAGGAGGTTACACATAAAAGTCTAAATTTCTAATGTCTCTTGGGAAATTGGAAAGCTAGCAATATTAAGTCTGCATTCTGGCTGATCAGAAAGTTTCTGGAACTGAACATCAGCTGCTTTGTTTAGATAGGACAATTGTCCTCTATTTGCCACCGTTTCCACCACTCCCAAGTAAGCTATCAACTATGATGTGAGGCTCAAGTTAGTAACAACCTAGAAATCCATTTTCCTTCAAGTCAGTAATTATTTTAGTGAGGGTGGGGGTGGAAAGGGGTGAAAACCTCACTTTGTTTATTTTTATTATCCCTCTAGACACTGTGGGCATTTTAGTTTTCAATCCCTGCTGTCTCCCCCAGTCAAAGCTTTTCCCTTAAAAATCCCTGGCAACCCCATGTGGGTCACCAGCCTAGCTGGAGCTCTGACCAGCAATGGCCTTAAGTTGACTTTGGCTCTGGACAGAGCCCAAGACATTTTTCTGTACCAGGCTCAAGCCTCTCTTGCCTCACTCCTTGCCCATTCCCTCCTCCAGGTCTGGGAAATCTTTCCAAGAGCTGGCTATCTTCATTTAAGCCCTTTCCAGTAAGTGCATTTCTTTCTTACTGCCCTGTAGCTTTTTAACCTGTGCCCGCTGGTGCTATTTTCACTGTTTCACACCGTGGTTCTGGCCCTGGCAGGTAGGGTATGACCTGGCTGCAGAATAAATGACCCTCTCCTGTGTTCTGGCTTTGATGAGATGCCCTTGTTCTGATCCTGCTAAGTGATTTTCTATTTTTCTTTGTGTTTCCAACCCCTGCCTAGTTACCTATAGTTATTTATTTATTTATTTATTTATTCATTCATTCATTCATTCATTCATTCATTTATATAACTCTGGAGCTGGCACTTTTGTGAATTCCACCACATATCTCATCCAGAAGGACCCAAGGCCTTCATCCTGACACATGGTAGGAAAAGAGCACTGAGTGAGGAGCCGGGAGATCTGGCCTCTACTCCCAGCTCCACCCTCATTTGTCGAAAGTCCATGGATGAATCACTTTCCCCTCTGGCTCTTGGATTTCGCAGTTGTAAAATGAGGCGATTGCAGAGTAGATGTCCTCAATATCCCTTTTATTCTGCTTAATAGGCACCCTCCTCCAGTGAATAAAACATGTTTGATTTATTTGTGTGAGGTCTCCCTTTTTTCCTGTTGGTCTTGGTTGGGGGACCTTGATAGAAGAAAACATTCACCCCCTTATTTGGTGCCTGAGGAATCTCTCCCTGTAATAGTATAAAATATGTCCAGGCATACTTCATCTTATTTTACATGGCTTTATTGCACTTCGCGGTTGTTGTTGTTGTTGTTTTTTCTTCCACAAATTGAAAGCAAAACTCTTCACCAGCAAAACGATTATAGCTTGTTTTATTGAGGTAATTTATTGAGGTCTGCAACCAAGCACGCAGTATCTGTTTGCTGGTACTCCTGGGTGCTGACATAGAGCCTGGGTGCTGACATAGAGCCTGAATAAGACCAGATCCATCATGAGGGGACAGGGAGCAGTGCGGGACCCAGACCTTGAGATCCTGGGCAGGTAAGTGCTCTGGAGAGGAACAGATGGAAATAGACGTAATTTAATTTCATCATTGCCTTCTATCCTTCCTGCTGGGTCGTCTGCTCCTGTTCTTGAAATTAGCTGTTAACCTCCTCCTGGCAGGCCTCATTTCTCATGGGCAAGGGCAAGGGCGAGGACCTTGGGTCAGACTTCGTTTGAATCAGTGCTTAACCACCTTACCTCTCCTAGTCTGAAAAATGGGGCAATTAAAGTGCTTTTTGCATAGGGCTGTCAGGATTAAATGAGATAATGCATGTAAAGCTCTGCACAGAGCCTGGCACATATTAAACATCCAAAGAGTGTTTATCATCATTAGTGCATTTTATTCCCCAAGAGCCTCTCGGCTTCTCAGTGAAAAATTATGTTCCATCTCAGGAGTATGCAAAAAATTTTTTTCTTTTTTCTCAAAAGTTAGCTTTTGAAGAGCACTCTTCATTGAATTCCTGGCCTTTGCCCGCCTAGTTTCCACTGACAGCCTGAGTAGATACTAATGAAAACACAATTAAAAGCCACTACTAGAGCACCACTAAACCTGGAAGAATCAATTCTAAACTAAAAGGCCACTGCTTTTATTACCTTCACATGCAGCCCCTAATGTAAGATATTCTTAAGGATCCTCTTTCAATAAAAGAAGAACATTTCAGTGATCATGACATCTTCATTCCTTTAAAATTTTATTTTTCTAGGACAGCAAATGGGTTTGTTTTCCTGATTCCAGTGGGGATTTTTCTGGATTCGTATTTTTTTTCAATTACACATGCAATGCTTTAATTCGTTTTGGCAAAACACCTCAAATAATGCAAATAAAATGAAAGTGTGAATGCCTTTCTTGTCACCATTCCTTCCCCTGCATCCCCACCCCACTTTGCCACCCCCAACGCCAAAATTCCACTGCCCTTCTAGGAGAAACCAATACTGCCAGCCTGCTATGTGGCTTTCTGAGTCCCCGCTCCACTCCCCCTAAGCCATTTGAGAGTTGGCTTCCTAATGAATGAGTGTGAGTTAGACTTAAAGACTTGCTTCTAACCAATAGAATAGGGTAAAGGTGATGGCATGTCACTTCCAAGCTTAGGTTACAAAAAGACTGGACTTTTTCTTGTTCTCTTTCTCTCTAAGACCAGCTCTGGGGGATGCAAACTGCCACTTTGTGAGTAGCCCCATGGAGAAGCCATGTCAAAAAAAATGTGTTGATCTCTGCTTGACAGCCAATTAGGACCTGAGATCTGAAAACAGCTACAAGAGTGAGAGAAGCACATCCACCCCCACTCCAGCCCTGAGATAATCATAGCTGTGATCAACACCTTGGCTATAACTTTCTAAGAGCCTCTAAGCTGCACCCGATTCCTGACCCACAGCGGGCAGACAGTAAATGTTTGCTGTTTTATGCTGCTAAATTCTGGAATAATTTGTTATGTATCAATAGATGTGATGGATTATTTTATGTGTCAATTTGACTGGGCCATGGTGTACCTATTGGTTCTACTTAACTGGAGAACCCAGACTAATATAGAATTTGGTACCAAAACAGAGAGTCGCGGTCCCATAATCAATGTCCAGAATTGAGCCCATTTACAAATCTAGAACCCCTTGAATGAAGGGGAGGCCAGGTCCCCTTGAGGAAGGCCCCTGACATATTGCCCAAATTTTATACTGTTAATCTTTCTCTCAGCCTTCCTCCAATAGACTGATGGCTTTTACCACAGTAATTGTGCATTGGGGAAAAGAGAATAATTAGATCGTTCAAGGACTACTGAACACTGGCTCTTAACTGACACTAATTCCAGGAGGTTCAAAATGTCACTATGGTCCACCAGTCAGAGTAGAGGCTTATGATTAACTGAGTTTTAGCTCACGTCTGTCTCATAATGGGCCCAGTGAATCCCTGAACCTATCCCGTGGTTATTTCTCTAGTTCCGAAATGCATAATTAGAATAAATATACTTAACAGCTAGCAGAACTCCCATATTGGTTTCTTGACCTGTGGAGTGAGGGCTATTACAGTGGGAAAGTACAAGTGGAAGCCACTAAAAGTGCCTCTACCTAGGAAAGTAGTAAACCAAAAGCAATGCCGCATTCCTGGAGAGATTGCAGAGAATAGTGCCACCATCAAGGACTTGAAAGGAGTGGTGACTCCCACCACTTTCCCATTCAACTTGTCTATGTGGCCTGTGTACATAGATCTTGGAGAATAACAATGGACTATTGTATGCCTAACCAGGTTGTAATTCCAATTGTAGCTATTGTATCAGATGAGGTTTCATTGCTTGAGCAAATTAACACATTCCCTACTACCTGATAAGCCACCATTGATCATATGTCTCACAGTCTTGGTTTCATTTCAGAAAATGATATTGGGGATAAAATAGAAAATTTCTCATTCTTCTAGTTTTTGAACCAGTTTTTCTTACTGCTGACTTTTTATAGGTAGCTGAGATATGTATAATATACATGTCCACTGTTGATGAAAACAGAAATCCGGATCTCGTACCCACTTTGGCTGTTGGATTCCATCTTTTCCAGGAACTGGCCTTTCTTTCCACTTGTCTTATCCCTCCTCTGTCTCATTCTCATGTTCAATCCATGCCGTCCTTTGATCACAATGGGAATGCTTCTGTTCTAGCAACTTGACCCCACTCTCTTGGCCACAGTGATATATTCAGGGCACCTGAATCAGAGCTGGGCCAATCAGAGCCCTTCTATAGGCTTTTAGAATTTAGACTAAGAAATTCTAGGTTTATTTTCCCTGGGTTTTGGAACAGAGGAGCTGGAAACTCAGAAGATGTTAGTATGTATTTTCCACCTTGTGAACCTAGAAGTTAGCGATGCTACTGTGTAGTAAGAGAGGAAAAAATAGCAGATTCGGAAACTGATGGAAAGTTAAAAGCTGGGTAGGAAGATGTCCTGGCCTGGTCACATCTTAACTTTGGGCCATTTGAATCACCTCTACTTCCTTATGATAAATTTTCTTTCTTGTTCATTTCAGCTAGTTACAGATTGTTTCTGTTGCTTGTCAGAAAAGTGTTAAAATCAATATGGTGTTTTCTACATGAAAATTTGCGGAATTTCTTTCTTTAGTAATTTTTTTTGTTGAATTGTTGTTGTAAAGCCAGGAAAGGACTTTCCTCAGAGAAATTTTCTTCCTGTTTCTTTCTACCTTAGATGTACATTTTAGTATCTTAATCTCCCTTCCTTTTTTTTCTCTCGCTAGAGTCAATATTATATGTGTTTCTGTAAAGGGGTATGCAAGGGGTTGCAGCAAAATCTGAAAGGCTGATGATCTGGACCCTATACATTCTCTAAGTAAAACTCTCTTCCAGGGCAAAAGTCCTCAAAGAGGAGAAATATCTGGGGATTGAATCCTAATTTTTAGCAGGATGGACAGAAAAGGCAAAGGGAAAGAAAACTCTAGATTAATAGTGGGGTGAAGGCAGGAGGGAACAGTCAGGAAATTTCAAAAATATAAGCTGGGTCATATTCTTGACTACTTTGAAAAACATCAAAACAAGAGAATTCTAATTATAAGGTTCGGATATAAAGTTATCAAAATTTAGATAGAAAGTTAAACTCTACAAAGTTATCTAAAACACCTCTTTTCTAAAAGCTCAGGAAAACTACTTTGATATAATAATTGAGATAATAATTGAGCAACAGAAAGATGAAGATAAAATTTCATCAAAGTTAAAGAAAGAGAATAATATTCCTGCAGATGATGAAAACATGCCCCAAAGGCATTCCCATAAAGCAGATTAAAAACTATAATATTTTAAAACAAGCTAGAAGACAGAAAGAAATGAAAGAACAAATAAAGCAGAATTTATTTAAGGTGATAGAACTCATAATGAATTAAAATAATGAAGAAATGGAGAACTGAAAAGCAAAACTGGAAAGAATGTAAAATAATGCCTTGATGGAAGATGAAAAGAAAGGAAATTTTAAAAATCACAAAGGAAGATAAGAGAGACAAAAAGGATGCAAGAAACTATAAAACAGACAGAGAAGATCCAACATATGTATGATAGGAATATCTGAAGAAAACCCTGACAAAGGAAAAAACCTGAAATCTATAATCTGAGAAACTGAATAAAATTAGAATTGAAATGAAATATTGAGAGGGTCCTTGGTTTATCTCATAAAATTGACCCAGAATGACCATCAGTGAGATATAGTCTGGCGAAATTATTGGTCTTCTAAGGAAAGAAAATAATCTTTTAGGCACTTAGAGAAAAAGCCCAAGTCCCTTGTACAGGAAAGAAAGTAATATTGTCTTTAAACTTTTCAACATCAACACTTTCTGCTTGAAGAAAACTGAGAAATATATTTAAGATATTTAGAGAAAGAAAATATGAGGCAAGAATTTTATATCTATACAAGCTGTCATCAACACGCAAGAACTCAGGGAATAGTATTCTTTATGAACCCACTGGAGTAGGGAATTCAGAGAAGCAAAATACTTATGACAAAATGACTGATGATAGGTATATAATTCCTGAATGGCTGCATGCTCTGACAATGTGGATATAGTACAATTGCAAAAAAAGGCCAGAATAAAGAGAGCATATGCAAAATAATTTGTAACACTTTCCAGTAAGAACATTGGTAGTATTGTTTTTGGCTCCTACTTAGTAAAGATGAGTTTCTCTAAGGATAATAACTGCAATGGATTAAAACACATCAAATATATTTAAATCCATGGTTTCTTCCTGATACAAAAATTGGTCATCACTGGAGGATGCTAGGGAATCAACCCTTTATTTTGAAAACTGGTAAATAAAAGCATTTATCATGCCTTTCCTATATAAATTGTAACTCTAGGTAACCAAATAGTAAACGATATGAAGTTTCTCTTTATGGAAATAGTCCATCAAATGACCGAAGAAAGAATAGAATTTGAATATCAACATTTTTTGACAATCCCTAATGAATTATTGAAACTAAACATTGAATGTCAATGACTGTTAGCATCACAGACTGGTAAACGGATATTTAATTCCTGGAAGAACACAACACCATCTATAAAGTAGTATTATCCCCCACCCTCCATCCCCCGCTCCAAAAATTAATGATCAAAGCTGAATGTGAATCATCCTGGAGATACAGGAAGGTACTTTATGTTACAGCCTGCAATCCAATTGCTGGCTGCTCTATTTTTGAGTTTGGAAAAATCTAACTGCTTCTATGTTCTAAATAGTTGGTGGCTGTAAAGCAGTAGCCTTACTGAAGAACGTGCCCTAACCATTTTCCTAGTACGTTCTTCTAAGAATCTTCAACTAGAAAATAGAAGCAAACTCAGCAGCAAAGGTCAGATTAAGAGTGCCATCTTCCAAATGGTCTGAGGCTAGCTATGGGTGAGAGGGATGTAGAATGGAGAAGGCAGTAAATAAATCATAAGCATATACATTAAAAATTATGTCTGGATAAAGTATTTGGCTGTGGTTCTCTCAGTAGACTTGAAGCCTATTAAGTTTGGGGATAACCACATTGCCAACAAATGTCTAAATTATTTAACACAACAGTTTCTGAACTTCAACCCTTAAAATAATCCCATACCTCAAATCTGCACCCACCATGAAGTCAGCTGCAAAAGTTGTACCTCCCCAGGAAAGACATTCTCCCAAATCACACCTTGAATGAAATCTTGAAAGAAAACCAAGAAAATCTTCCTGGCATAATTTATGGAATTTTTTCATTGAGATATTTGATCTACTTTAAATTTATTTTGGGAAAAGGAATGAAGTCTCAACTCCATCTATTGCATAGTTCTTTTCTCCACTAATTTTTGAAATACTACCTTCATAATATATTAAATGTTCATATGTATTTGGGTCTATTTCTGGATTCTTTTCTGTTTCATTTATCTATTTATGTAGCACTACTAAATTTAAAAATGGTACTACAAGGGTGCTTTATTAGTGCATTTAATACATGGAAGTTACTGAAAACCTAAGCATCTGGAATTACAGAAATCAAGAAGCTTGAAGACATAGGAGATCTTTCTAGAATTCTGCCCTTAACTCTACCCTGGACTCAACTCTAACAATTCATGTTCTGGGTGACTTTTAGTTAGTCCAAAATTTCAAATTCCTTGGAAGATCTGACTGGCTCAGCTTAGGCTGGGTATCAATCCCAGATTCAGTCATCTATTTTTGGAGGGACAAGTTTGTTTATTACAGACATGACTACTGGGTGCCAACTCTGTTATCAACGAAAGTTTCCAAAGAAGCATAAAGTGTTGTGAACTGAACAATATTCCAAAAACTGTCTACTCCACTGTGTCCACCCACTCATCTTACATCTGAAGCTTTCCTATCTCTGCGTGATATAACTTTTCCATACAGAATTGCAGCCACCCCTTTCTAATAGGAGATGATGCAAATCGAGTCCCCGTATTGATCTAGAGGCAATGTTACAGGATCAAACAGCTGTCAGCCAAAGATTTCCTAGAGCACACTTACTCTTCCAGTTCAGCCAAAATATCCTTCATGTACTCTACAACCCATGAATTAGCTGGAAAATTTAATCGCCACTAACACATCCTAAATAACAGTGGTTTTCAAACTGGGGTACAAGTACATTTAGAGGTACATAATAACATCCCAAAGGATACTCCAGCATAGACAATTTTGAGGGAATCAATGTTCAAATCCTCAGCTTCAATATGGAGTATTTCTTCTGATCAGCCTGCCTGAGATGTGTTTGAGTGAGAAGACTCTTTCCTCTCTCTGCTTTCCCATCTCCTCTTTTACAATAGACTTTACTTACTTTACAAGCATATTGTTCCCCCATCACAGATCTTACATGGTGCATTTACCAAGGTGTAAAACCCCGAGAGGACCAAACAACAAACTATTTTAGGCCATTGGTGCTGGAGAAGCTATCTTTAATCATGGCATGATAAGAAAGGTTTTGTGTCTTTTACTGTCTAATGCATTTTTCAGTTGGGAGTGAAGCAAGACATTAGAAACAGGTGTATTGGCAAGTGGCACAGCAGGAGAAATGACAGTTTTCCTTCAATGACAGTCTTTTTTATCCCCTGACTCTTGTAAAAGGAGTATTCCTTATGTGAGAGGATTCCTTGAAAACATAGTAAAGATCATTGGCAGGAAATGGGAATTCTGCCACCTTATCACACCCAGGCCACAAACCATAACAAGGCTCTGCGACCTGCAAACTTGGATACTCGAGATTTGACGTGACCAATCTGAGAAACACCCATGTGCTTAGAAGTAAGCTCTCTCATTTGCACTATGCTTGGTTAGCTTGGTGGTTTCTTCCAAGTACTTGTATCTTGACGTATGTGTCAGTTGCATGTTTTTCAAACCTTTGAAAGGAAGCTAAAAATTTTATTTTTACTTCCGAGAAACAAATCAATATTATATCTTCAAAGAAAAGAAATGGACATTGAGGATGAGTTAGTGTTTTACCTTTTGTTGACCACTTATTTAGACTGGTAGAAGAATCATTTCATCAACTTTTTTTTCCCCTCACTTCCTCTTTGATCAGGTTTTTATTCAAAATGATCTGTCCAAAGTGATTTGACCTTTATGGAATAAACAAATTTAAGTTTATGCCACAGGCTTCTTTTTTTCTATGGTGGGTTTCTTTTCTGCGGAATTCTTCTCAGCTGCTGGTTTCTGGGTAGCTGCGGGCTTTTTTTCCCACCAAAGAATTCTTCTGCTTCAAAACGCCAACAGTGTTCTTTCCTTTCTTCCCTACCACAGGCCTCTTACCTGGAACCCCTTTCTCATCTGATTTGGCTTCTGGCACTGCTGCTGCTTTATCCACCCGGAGCTTGTGATTCTCGGCTTGGCGAACAGTGGTGTTCTGGTGCGTGGTCTTTGCATATGGGTTTAGCTTCAACATGATTCTCAGGTTTTCAGTGCATTCTTCTTCAGGCCTCTGTGATGAATCTTCTTGTACGGTGCTCGGAGGGTTCTTTGGGTCTCTGGGTTTTTCAAGGTTCTACTTAGGTCTGTATTGAACATCTTGTATGTGGGAAGGTTGTAGTTACTCTTGAGGAAGCCAGCTTTGCAGCAAGTGCCATACAGATCATCTAACATGCAGGAAGCACTTTCAGTTTAAATGCAGAAATGGCCCGCATGCCTACCAGAAACAAATTTCAAAATGTTCAGTCTGCTTACATTAAGCAGAGTAATTCCAGGGATGTTTCGGAAGGCTTTGATGATACCATTGTCTTCATTATAGGTGATGCAAGGTCCCCTGCTCTGGGTATGATGACGTTTTCTTACTTTGCCCTTGCCAGCTCTCTTTCACTGAGAGTCATAGACCTTTTTGATATCATTCCAGGCCTTAAGTTTCTTAAGAAGCAAAACAGCTGCCTTGATCTTGTTATAGCCTTCAGCTTTATCTTCAATCATTAAAGGAAGCTCAGGAACTTCCTCAATATGATGACCTCTAGACATGAGCAGCACTGGTAAGGCCGAGGCAGCCAGACGAGAGCAGATGGCATATTGCATCTGTGTTGTGTTCTTCACTCTGGGGTAACAACCGTGCCAGGTTTTGCTTGGTACAAACGTGCGGCCCTCATGACACATATTTCCAAAAACACTCTGGCCAGAATGATGAGTCCTATTACCTCGAACTCTGGGAATTTGGGCCACAGCTCTACCGGAACCCCAAGACTCGGCACTGGTATGATGACCTGCTAATTCGCTGACAGCATAGGGCTGCCTATTGTTTTTGTGCCAGTTGATGTGAACGAAGTTCACAATATCTGGTTAAATGGGAGCCTTAAACACAGCAGGCAAAGTAACATTTTTGCCAGATGACTTCCCCTTTTCAGAGTACACCGATGTCAGTGGATGAGCACATGTCACGGCAAAGAGAAGGCCATATTCCTCTCAACTGGTGGCTCCCACAGGAAAAGGTCATTTTCATTAACTTTTAACAAGAGTATTTTTTATGTCAAATCCATATCTATTTTTCTTTGAAGCAAAGGCTACTGCTGGCTGTCACTCATTAAACAATTATCTGCTCATTTATTCCTAAAATATACTAATTAGATTTATATCAACTAACAGGAATATGTTTTGAATTTTACAGAAGTAGTGCATTTAGCAGCAATCACTGAAATGCTTTCTTTAGATCTTTTTTACTAGTAACACAATACCTTCTTTTATTTTGTTGTTAATTTGCACAAAATGGATTAAACTGTACTCTTAGATACCATAGTTATGTTACCCAAATGCAATCAAAACGTAATGCACCAAATTAAATATTTTATTTGACTAAGATTAGTTCTTCTTTTGTAGATGATAATTTGCTGTTCTAATTCTGTCAAATGCATAATTACAAACTTTACCATTTTCGGTGATCAAATAAAATTGCAGATAGAAAGATAGATAGATAGATAGATAATCTACATACATATCTAGTCTCCATACATATCATATCATATTAGAATTCATCTCTTTGTCCATCTAGTACTGTTTTAAGGTACTCTAGACTATCAAATATTGAAATTTGGTATGAATATTGTCAGTAGTCAATGGTAAAAAAATCATAATGTGAAGCTTCCAATTTTATGTGTTGTTTTTAAACCATTTCTGCCCAATTTTAGCTTGAAAAATAAGGTATTTCCCAATAAAATAGATATAATTAATTGTCACTTATTAAGTATTAGTTAAACTTTTTAGGTATGTTTTCCAGAAATGAAAAGTAAATAACTCTAAAAATTGGATATAAAAATTCCTTTGTAAGCCAAGTGTTTTCTAATTCTTTGCTTACTATAAAATTGAAGGAGGACCTAATTATGTTGTCAGTTATTAGATTCTTTAAAACATTTTTGGTGATAGATATCATATGATTTAAAAAAAATAACTCAAAAGTAATTCAAAAAACCCAAATGATACCACTAGAACAAAACTCCATCTATTCCCATCTACTTACTTATATAAATAAGATTTCTCAGGAATGAAATCTGTAAAAATTTAAAAATTGGAATATAACTAATGCTATACCCTGTCTCATTCTACTAATGAGTATTATTCATTCATAAGTTCATAAGCTTTATATTTTTAAAAGCTCTGTTTGATTCAGTAAGAAATGAATATGTAATCAATTTTTTATTTTTATACTTATTCTTTTTCATCAAAATATTTTTAATATATGTTGTTTTTATCATTTGTGTTTACATAATGATTGTAGGGTTGAATCAATCTAGAAGTCTTTTTTTATCCTTAAGGTTTTATATTTACAGAGAATCTAAAAACACCAATTTCAATGTATTTACCTATTTTTGTTAAAGTATGAGAGAATGGTAAATAAAAGACACTTAGCCATAAAAATATAATACACTGCGATAAAATTTTGTGAAGGAAGTAGAATGTAAATCTGAGTTTAAAGAGAAAAAATGATGTAAAACTTTTGACTGTTAAAAAAGAATTTTTCATGTGTTTTTAAATGAATGCTGGTAGTTTTCAAACTGCTGTATTTCTAAGTCTATTGAGTTTATTTAAAAGAATGATATATTTTATTTTTAAATGTCAATATTTATAATAAATCACAAATTATAACTACTGAAGCTTATGCTGAAAAAGCTTTGGTTACTTAAAATTGTACAACAGAGTTTTTCAGAAATTTCTTTGGGGAATTACTGGCAAAGAAGTTCGAAGACTACTGCTATAAACAGCAACATGGAAAAAGGAAGAGGAAAGAGATTAAAGATTTTTGTTTAAATTATGCTAATTCTTAAAAATAATAGAAGAGTTTTAATTATTCAATCATCTGGCATACATTCACTTACCAAGCAGAAGTCTGAAGTCTGAAAGCATCTTTCTTCCCTTTAGATGCATGACCCAGAAATTGAACCCATCACTTTTGGTACCGCCACCCACTAAAACTTAACTCATAGCCATAGGCAGCCACGAGAGAGGCTGGAAATGTAAATCTTATTCTGATGGCCATTTGCCCAACTAAGACAATGCAGTAGAGGCCCTGTTTTCATTTTTACAACTGGTCATGGAACTTTAGTTTGGTATTAATGATTTCCCTTCTTTATCCGTTCCAGTGTTCTGTCCGTAAAGTCAGAGTACATGATAAGAACGATAAGGAGCATTACATCACTGCTTCACATTTTTTTGCCATTAAATAAATTCCTGTTTGGAGCCAATAAGGACTAAGGAAGAATGATGGTGTCTAGGATATTCATTAAGTACACAGATGTTAGTGCTGGCAGAAGAGTGATGAGTAGGGGAAGCCTATTCAAGTGCGGAATTAAGCATCTATTCTTGTTATGGTGTGCATGATGAAAGGGGTCAGATAAAATCATTCTGGCAACAGGTAGCTAGCTATCAGAACCCTAGAGGTATGGTACCATCCTGGTGCTAGGGTTTGCTAACCTGCTGGAAAATAGGTACTCAACAGTGGTGGAGTTGGCCTTTGTGAGGGAAAAATCCCTTACTGAGCTCATGCATATACCATGACTACAAGCAGCTATTGGTACTTTGTTCATTAGAAGGCACAGCCAGCACGTTGAGGAAGAAGGATGACTGACATTCACAGAAACAGTTGTCCTGTACATGTGGTTGTTAAGAGCCTTCCCCTCCCGCCCACTGTAGGCTCGTGTGATAAGTTAAATGGGATATGGATTAGTCAGTGAATCTGTGGTAAAATCAGTTAACAGTGGGTTAAGTAATATAGAAGTTTAACTCTCCTATAATAGTTTATACATAAGCAGTCTCAGGTTAATACAGTATCGGGGATCCAGGTTCATTCTATCTTATGTCTCTGCTGTCTCTTGAATACTGCATGCTTTCATGCTTATGGTGGAAAAGACTCATCACTACATTCACATACCAGACAGAAGTCTGACGTCTGAAGAAGAGAGAGTGAATACTAACTCCCTTCGCTTTCAAGGCATGACTCAAAAGTTGAGTCCATCACTTCCTTCTACTTCGTATCCATTAAACCTTAGTTCAGAGCTGTAAATAGCTGCAAGGCAGGCTGGAAAATTCAGTTCTTCAGTTATTTCAAGGGCTCACTTATCTCATGTGGCTCATAGCTATTCTACTGAACAGTACAGACGGAATATTTACATCCCTTGTAGAAAGTGACATTGAACAGTGCTGCTTTGGATCAAACCACCAGTTTATAGGATGTATGAAAGCTAGAACAAATTAAATTAAATGATGCCTTAAGAAACTACCCAGCCCAATTCTGAATCTGGGGCATTCGATGTGACAAGTGACCAATTTTTTCAATAAGTAAATGATATATAAAAAGGGTTTTAAGAGACATAACAATCAAATGTGATGAGTAATTTTGGATCTTAATTTGAACAAATCAACTATGAAAAGGACAATTTGAAATAGGAAAATATGAATATAGATAGCATATTATGTTATGGGATTGTTAACTTTTAAAGATACAATAATGGCATAGTGTATAAAATAAAATATTTTTCTGTAACAAAGGGATACTGAAATATATGACATTCGCTTTAAAATATTTAAGCAAAAAACAAAAAGAAAAGGAAGGGTATAGGTGAAATGAGATTGGCAAAACTTTAATAATTGCTGAAGTTGTGTGATAGATACATGAGGATTTATTATAATACCCATAATAAAAATAGAAAAAATAAAGGTGGTAGCTGCTAATAAACCCAACCTAATTATTGCTGTGCAGCAACAAAGCCTCAAGTTGCCAAATCTCTACATTTTTCAAGAAAAGTATGTTAATTAATAAAATGCAACTGAGTAAATTTGAAGAGCTTATTGGCTTTTTGAAACAATTCTTGAATCAGGTAGCATCCCATCTAGCAGGTAGAAAGGTACTCCAGAGGTACAAAGTAAAAGGCGTTTATAGGTAGAAGGAAGAAGGGATGAGGAAAAAATGGATTACCTTATCTTCCTTTGGGGATAGAAGGAGTCTGTGTGGCAGATGACATCATGGATACTGATCAGAAAATTCCAGACCGACCAGTTAAGACTACATTTCTAGGAAAGGCTGTAATTACAATTAGGCTAGGTATTAAGTCTGGTGATGTGGGCTTAGCACAAGTGACTTAATTTTGGGCCCGTTGTCTTTTTTTTAATAAGTGAAAACTCCAGAGTTTTTAAAAATACAATCTCTTGGTTTCATAAAACAAAAACAACATGGCCAAACAAAACAAATATGTGGGCTGTAATTTGTCCATGGGCCATCTGTTTCTGGTTTAGGAAAAACTTATTTTGTTAATTAGGTATTTTCTCCCAAATTTAGAGTGTGTTTAAGATTTCAGATAACTCTGGAAACCAGCAGTAATGGTTCAGTGTTGGGACACAGAAATGAGTGACACATTGCTGCCACCCAGATGGAGCTCTAAGGCTCATCAAGGGAAGGGAATGCAATTAAAGGCTTAGAACACAACATAAGTACACGCAGGTAGGAAGAGGCAGAGATGCAGTGTGAGTCCAGCCATAGTGTTATGGGCTGAACTGTGTCTTCCTCAAATTCATATGTTGAAATCTTAACCCCTAATATCTCAAAATGTGACTGTATTTGGAGATAGGAAGTATAAAGTAAATAAATTGAAATGAGCTGTTAGGGTAGACCCTAATCTAATATAACTGATGTCTTTATTAGAAGAAGAGATTAAGACAGACGTTCATGGAGGGAAGACATGCAAAGATGAAGACATGGCAAGAAGACAGCCATCTGCAAGTCAAGGAGAGACGCCTCAGAAGAAATCAAACCGGCCAACACCTTCATCTTGGGCTTCTGGTCTCCAGAATTGAGATAAAATAATTTCTGATGTTTAAGTAACCCAGTCTGTGGTATTTTGTTATGGCAGCTCTTTCAAACTAATATACATGGGAAGCCTTGATTTTGCTTAGAGAAGTCTGTGAGGATTTCATAAAGAAAGTGCTACTCATTATTTGCAATCCAAGTTGTGATTTCCTTGTGTCACTTCAGGAAATTCTTAGGTTCAAGGTGTAGATTCTGCATCTCTAGGCAAAATTATCTCTCCTTTGCTTTAATTGCTTTCTATATGTTTATAACTAAAATCTGTTCCTTAATTCTCATTTTTACTCTATATCTGACCATTCTGCTGGCCACTAGACATGTTCACCTAGAGGTCTCATAAACTCTAAATGAAAATATCTTCCTCTTTTACATACTTCCCAAACATACTCCTCTTGTCTTCTTGCTTACTAGTTATCATTTGTAAAACAGAAAAATGTGGGACTTCGTCTAGATTCTTCCCTCTCCTTTACCTCCACATCTATCTAATCTGTAACTAATTCTAGCTCACCATGCTTCCTAGTAATCCCTTACTGTCTCAGCCCTGCCTCAGTTCAGACTCTCACTATTTCCTCTCTGGATTATTTCTTGGCCTTTTTGGTTTTTCTTTTCCAGTCTTTCTCTATGTTGCCTTGGAGTAATGGAGTAATCTTTAGAAAATGCAAATCTCACAACGCCTCTATTTAAAATCCTCTGGTGATATCTCATCACCCATAGCATAAAAAGAAAAGTCCTATGCCTGGCAAAAACCTTCACCAAGAGGACCCTGCCTACTTTCCTCGGTCTCATTTTCTCACTTCTCCATGTGTACACATCATCATGCCCGACTACTAGGAGTTCCTCAGATAAGCCATTATTCTACATCTCCTTTATGGATCATTCTCTCTTTTTTCTTCCCTGCTCACCTGGGGAGCTCCTGCACATTGTTTTGCAGACTCTGCGTAGTTACCCCCATTTATGGAGCCTTCCTCATCTGCACACTGTTCTTGAAGAAGGATGGTAAAGACCAACCAGCACAGGCAGCTGACAAATGCCTATAAACAGCTCTGCTTAACCGTGCTCTAAAGCCACCCCAGCACCCCTGGGAAAGGGAGAAGTTTAAGAGCTAATACCATATAAAGGCTGAGATTGGTTTCTGTATGAAGAATCTGCTATTCATCTCTTTTGGGCCCAGCAAGAGAGGAGAAAAAGTCTTTAGAAGCAAGATTTCATTATTTCATGCCTTTTGATTTCTCACAAAATCATTTCCTTTTTCTTCTTTTACAATATTTTGCAAAACATTTTTAAACATGCTGACTTGTCACAGCAATGAATGTTAAGTTGAACAAAACAGAAATTGAAATCAATTACTTGTCTTTATGTTTCAAGGCACATAAACCTAAACTGGGTTAAACAATGAAGAGAAGTTAATGATTTCTAAATGGTAACTGAAAAATCTGGCGGTAGGCTAGCTTCAGGTGGGCTAGCCTGTGTCAAGAAGTGCTGAGTCTTTGAGGGAGACCACTGCTCTCGTGGAACTCAGGAAAACAGGTAGATCACAGTGACACCAGCGGCAGACTTCGGTGGCTGACAGCAGCATATGCTCTATGGTGCCTCACTGGGAATCAGTTTAAGAAGCAAGGGTCCTGTAACTCTGTCTTACACCATGGAGAATATAGGGGACATGATGTGCTTCCCAGGACTTTGTCTGCACCTCTTGGCCATGGCTTATAGTCACACACCTCTGGTGGACCCGCAGCCCACCTTGGAGAGAGAAAATCCGGGAAAAGCTCTTGAAAAGAGTATTTACTTGGGTCATTCAGGCAGACACTGAGTTGGATAAAAAAAGACAGTTTGGACTATGTTGACCGGATTGGAATACAATTCAGTTTTTTCTTCTTAACCATTGGGTTGAGGGCTTATTAAAAAGATCAGATCAATTATGGAGAAATCTTTAAAGGCCATATTTTTACTGAACAACTGATCATAAAATGAGAAAAATTTGTGACCACACTGTTAACCTTATTTTACCATTAACAAATAATGTATGTTCATTAAGAAGAATTTTCAAAGTTTAAAAAGAGAGGAAAAATATGGTACCCAAGCACGATCACTATATTTTTATAAATATACTTATAAAAATACTTTCCAGTGTTTTTTCTATGGGTAGTCAAAATCATATTATGTATATAGGATTTTATTTCTTTCTTATTTAATATTATATCAAAGAACTTTTCTTTGTCTCTCTATATATAATTCAAGTGAGTATATATTACTTCATTAATATTCCATTTCATAATACCCCAGAGTTTACCTAACTAATCTTTTAAGCTGTGTTGTATTCCTTAAGAGGAAAAAGTCAAAAATACATTTATGGTGAAACATATGTAAAAAGAACAAAATAATTTTAATTTTTTCATATACTATACAGATCTTTTTCCTGAACTCTATCTTGGTTTATGATGAATCAAGTTGAAACATTGATCCAAAGTATGTAATAAGTTCTTAAAGTGATGTGTCACATACCTCAGCAATGCAGAAATTGTTCATCTGACCAAATTTGGCAGTCAGATCAAAGTGCAGGTTAGAGTTACCTGGTAAATGTAGGCAATGTGTATTCCCAGCTCAGGCCCTCCAGGTTGTTCACTAATTCTTGGACTTAGCATCTTGTCAGTCAGTGGACTGAATATCTGCTCTGGTTTGGTTGTGCAATACTGGCCCAGTCTATACTATAACCTTTCAGACTAACAAGCTCACGGAAAGGATTTGAAAAGACTGAAGAATGCTGGAGCTTTTTTTTTTTTTTTAAAGCACGAACGATCTACCCGAATTGCTTTCCATAAATGAATTTTATAAAGAGAAATATGTGTGTATATAATTTTAATGTGAGTAGCATTTCTTAATTTATTACTCAACAGCATTTCCTTCAGTCTGCACTAGCGTCAGATCTCTTGCCTGACTCCTTTTCCTTGCCAGAGATAAAACCAAGTGGAGAAAACAATGAACATTTTTCATTTCTTTAGCCCAAATGACCTGTATCTTGTATTTCACTCAGCTCTGCATAACTAGTTACACAAATGTGCATATAAAAAATAAAATCGAATGAGGAAAGAGTAGGAACATGTAAAACATTATCTTTCCTTTTACTTGATGAAGCAATCAAGCTATTCTTTAGAAATTTCTCATTGTGGTATAAAGCATATATTATTGCACAGGTATTGTGTTACATTGCTGGTTATGTACATATGTTTAACTGCACATACACAAAAAAATAATAGTTATAAGGTACAACAACATGTAAAAACTGTTCTTAAAATTTGTTTCTGGTAACATAGCCTCTATGTTGTATGAAAGCTAAATTTCATGTTAAAGTATTTCATGTTTTAGCACTGACTAAAATATACTTTATTTCTATTCAAGAAGGGATTCCAAAATGAAAATGTCTACATAATGGTTAAATTTTCCTGCAGGTTAGTTCTGATCCAGTATACAGAGTCCAATTATGGGGAGAATGGGAGCTGTACTTTGGCCAGCTTATTAAGGTCAGCAAAGATAGAATTCTATACGTCTTAATCAAATCTCTTGTGGCTAATTCAGTTCATAAGATTGTGCTTATAAATATTTTATATGTAGCTTCCAGTAATAGTGCTCATTCTATCAATCAATATCAAATTAACCCCAAGATTGCTAAAAACCTGGAATAAAATATAAAATATTGAATTATTCAATTTTAATAGCATAGATAATAAATGTGCATTGCTCTGGAGAAATGACTCTTGATTTTTTTAATGTAAAATTTATGAGACAATTTGAAACAGTGGAGAAAGTTCTGCCATTCCTCTTCCACACTGGAGGAGCAGTGCAGTGAGAACATCATGCATGTGACATCGGTCTACCTATGTCCTATTCCTGAGGCTGCCCAGTCCCAATTTAACTTGAGGAAATTCTATTCAATGTGATGTTGTATAACACTTGAATTTAATAAACATTTAATGAGTAACACACAGTGCCAGGTTGTATTAAAGGGATCCCTTAGTCATTAGGAAAGATAGTTCTAACTCTGGCTTGCTCATGTAAAGGATGAGGGTGTAGAGAGAAGTCTCATAAAGTCTATGCCAGGAAGACAGCCAGGCCTCTCTGAAACTGGAAAGCTGCCAGACATCTTCCTTCTCTTCACTTGACTCACACATCCTCTTCTGTTTTGTCTTCTGTTTCCTTTTTCTCTTTGACTGCATGGCACTCTGGCATATTTCTGCTTTATTCTGCTTTCTGTAAGCCTCCTGTTCACTTGCGTATCTGCTTGTACATAACCTATCAGGGATACCCCCCAAATGATGACTTCAGACCCTAATCTACATGATCTTTCAGCTAGATTTTTTGTATTTACATGAATGTGTATATGTGCATGTGCGTGTGCGTGTGCATGTGCGTGTGCGTGTGCGTGTGTGTGTGTGTGTGTGTGTGTGTGTGTTCTATTTCCAAATTCAGAAGAAGAGAATCTGATTGGCCTAGGCTAAGTCAAGTATCCACTCCTGGTCCAATCAGCTGTTGCCATGGAAGGCGGGTTCAAAGGTCAGGTATAACTAGTGATGCTCCTTTTAAACTGTGGACTGAACAGGTGAATTATCCAAGAAAAAGTGGGAAGATGAACAGAACACCAATTCTAGCCCTTAGGTTTCAGTCTTATGGAAGAGGCCAATACCTATATCATTTTAGCACAGGATACATCATGTGATAAGAGTACAGAAAGCTTCTGCAGTATGGAGGAGGGCAAGAGTGAGACAACAAGGAAACAGGAAAACGTCTATTGGTGGTGGACAATCGGTATATCAGGAATACCTTGAAGGACAGCGTGGAGATAAGGAGTGTGGAATGAAGCCCATGGGGATATGGCGATGTGGACGGTAGGCATGACTTGAGAGGCAGCTGGGGTTTATGCATCTGCAATGGGAAATCTTTAAAGATTTTTGATCAGAAGAGTCACACGATCAAATATGTGTTTCATGAAGATACCTTTAGACATGGTAAATTGGATGTGGTTTCAGAGTTGGAGCTCCTGTCCTACTCCAGGAGCTAATGGATCAATGAGTCTGCATGAGATTAATAGTCTGAATTAGGAGAAAAGCCATGGAAGACAGTGCTTATGAATAATCGATATATTTAATAATGATAATGTAACTGCTGTGGAATGCATGCATAATAACGGAAGTTTGAAATGCTAGCAAAATATTAAATATTCTTAGTAAAATCTGATATGATTTTTAAATAGTTAATTTTTAAGGGCAGGAAAGAAGGAGGGTATGAAGATGGAGAAGTGTTAGTATGATTGTTTTTATTTTTTAAAAATGTACTTACTTTCTGTCAGCCCTGGAGGACGGCTGGTTCACAGGCCAGTGATTAAGATGGCCCCCCCTGCTTGGTTCAAACTTGGTGTGTTGGGTGCTGTAGCTGGTGTCTCTGTGGGAGACAAGGGCCAGCACAGGCAGTGGTGGAGTTGGTGTGAGGAAAGTGGTGCACTGCAGGCACCAGAGCAGGAGGGACAAACCTTGAATCTTAGATTAAAATGCTGACAAGGAAAGAGGTTTCAAGGGCCACAGGTTGGAGAATTCCACAGAACAATAGAGTCCTAGTTCTCAGGAAGATGTTAAAGACAGAGAAATTGGACTCAGGGAATGCTAGGAAAGGATTATGATATAGAGAAAGCTAGGCTTACAAATCTGACAACAGGGAATGCTAGGAAAGGATTATGATATAGAGAAATCTGACAGTTAGCTTTTACGTCATCCTAGGATGATCAGGCTGTGCCGTCAACCCCATCCTCGGTCGTAGAATATGTTCTTAGTGAGCACTTAATAAATGCAGGCACCGAGGGGCCTACAAAGCTGGTGGGGCCAAAGGAGCTAACATTTTTGAGGACCTACTCTATTCAAGTTACATTGTTATAGGTTTTGCAAATGTCATTTAAATTTAAATTTTTTTTTAACTTCTAGAACGTTAAAATTTTTATTGCAACTAGTAGGACTTTTTCCTCTGGCAAATCAGAAGTTTCAGATGGACTTTTTCTTTGTTCAATCTCCTTCCTTACTTTGTACCATACTCAAGAATTGATTACTCTTCCCCAAGCACACAAGAGGGGAAAGTACTTCTCTCCAGAAGTCAATGGTTGAGATCAGGAACCTGCCTTGTTCTCAGTCATCTGACCTTTCATCTAGCCCACGCTCCTGACTCATCCTTCATAGCCTCAGTGTTTCTTCATCTGTCAGCTCTGGGCTCTGGCCCTTCCTCAGGATCCCTGAGTTGCCACTGTTTCTTCCTTTTCCTCAGGCAGCTGCTGCTTTCTCAGCAGATCTTTTCTGTGGAGCTTTGCCTTCCAAAACCTCCTCTTCCAATGCAAGCACTCTTCAATTAAAAAAAAAAAATCATTTAAAAAAAAAAAGCCTAAAAATCCCTGTCGCCTACTCACAAACATAGTATGTTTTGGGGGAAAAAAATTGCACTGAGAAGCTAACACATGGCACTGTTCGTTCTCTCATTCCTCACTGCTTTGTAACTTATCTCTTTATTTGTTTATGCAAATAAGAAAAATGTTTGCATTAATTTCTCTTTGTAATATTGGTTTCCAGTTTACAAAGTAGGAAGTCATTTGAGATTACAAAAGTAGGAAGTCATTTGAGATTACAAATAGGTAAAATATGTACACAGGATAAAGACTGGAAGGACAAGAATCTTTTAAAATTAAAAATAATTGCGGAGTGATTGAGGGTAAGTTTCTGTTTTCAAGTATTCTAATGTTACTATTTTGGATTTATAAGTAAATGTTTTAAAATACATATATATATATACCAGTAAATATTTTGTTTTTTTTTAAGTAATTTGAATATAAAGTGCAAATCTGGATTTTTTTTCATTTGCACTGGTGCAGAATGTCCAACTAGTTTCTGGATATGAGTGAATGACGTAATAACGATCAACACAGTTTTTTCTCCACAAGAATTGTCTCCATTCCAGCCCTTAACTCATTTTAAACACTGTATCTTGAACACAGTGAATAATATTGCATAGGAAATTTATTATAAGAGTTTAGATCACTTTAGCAATTAATCTTTTAAATAAAAATTATATACAATGATACATAATTATTTTGGAATTATTTTTATATTTTAGATATTTTACATCGATCAGACTCTTCTCAATCTGGAATGCCTGCCCTGCATTCCAGGCTTGTAATGGAATGTATACATGAATTCTTTCTAAATTAAAAAAATACACACACATTCATATACATACTACATAAGTACATTCTTCTAAAAATGGTAACAATACAGAAAGAAGTATATATAGAAAATATTTTTTTTTCCTTAATGTAAAAAAAATTCTTGATTATGTTTAGGGTATCAATGAGCCAATAGGAAAGCTAGGTTTCCCAGGCTTCTTTGTAGCCACATATGATATAAGTTTAAGATATGGTCAGTGAAATAGGTATAAGTTTAAGTTTATTGGGAAACAGTTATGGGAAAGCTTTTTTTTTTTTTCCTTTGAGAGAAAGAGATAAATTCATCTGGTACACATTTTTTCCTCTTTTCATCTTCTTGCTGAATGGAGTTTGAAAGCAATGCCTGGAGGCGGAATAACAATCTTGTGACTGTGAGTATGGAAGACACACTCAGAGAATAGTGGCACGGAAGCTACAAAGAGCCTAGAGCCTTGAGGTGCTCGGATCTGGACAGCCTACCTCTGGATTACGTGAGCCAGAAAAAACTTCTTTCTTGCTTATGTCAGTGTTCCTGTTCTAAGCAGCTGCATATTATTTACTTCCAACTTCCAATTCCAGTCTTAATATTTAGTGTGTATCTTTTGAGACCCACCTATAATCATACCACATTAAATTTTTATACAATTTTTTCCAAATATGGGATAATATTATACGTATTATTTCGAACCTTTTTTTCACTTAATATGACCTAGACATCTTTTCATGTTAGTAAAAGAAGCGTTATCTCATCCTTTTTAAACATATTATTTTAAAGAAAAGAGATTCCCTTTTATCTCTAAAAAGTGACATTTGTTTATTCAAGCAATAGAGAAAAATTAAAAATGAAAAGCAGCAGATGTCCCTAAATCCCACTATCTTAAAATAACAAGTCTTATTAGTGAGCATTATTCCTATCAGCTGTCTTTGAGAATACTAGGAATCATTCTGTCCCAATATCACCTACATGTACATGTGTATACACACTCACAAATATGCACACACACAAAAGTACATACACACAAAGACAGACACGAATATACACAATTACACACACATACAAACACGCCTACTCATATAGGAGAGGCAGAGAAGGAGAAGTAACTTATAAAATTAGAACCTATTAAAAAGCTTTTAATTTAGCTGAACTTAACAGGAACTAGTAAGTTCCTGTTAAGTTGTGACTAAACTAGTCATAGAAAGCCAGAGATGTACTCCAAATTCAAAGCAGACATCATTTTACTATCCATATGAATTAACAACAGAAATAATCAACTCCAAAATATATCATATTAATATTTTTTGCTAAAGAATCTGTGTATATTTAGAGTTACAGACTTGTAATATTAACAAGAATTTGACTTCTTAAATTAACAAGGTAGCCTGGTAATTATAAATTAAAATACATAATTGAGTAATTTATTTAAATCTATCAATTTAAGTAGAAATTATACTGTTTATGTATAGTATTATAATATTTAACAGACCATATTTTTAAGTTTAACTTAAAAAATTTAATTCATAAGAATGACTTAATTATTTGGGAAGATTTGTCATTCGGACAATTGAAGGATTTAAAAAAAGAATATGTTAAATTTATAAATCTAGTTTAAAACATTTAAAAGAATTTGATTAACTAAGTTAGAAAATGTAACCAAATGCTAATTGAAGTTCATTAAAAGTGACAGTTCAAATCTGCTAGGCTTGTAATGGAATAATGAGATTTGTAAGCTGAACTTAAATGTTTAAGGAAGAATTAAATTAGAACCTGTGAATTAATAAATTGTTTATTAGTTTTTAAAACCAAAGCTACCTCTATATTGTCTTTTCTGTGACCATAAAAATATTCACATTTATGCAAGGAAAAAAAGTGAAGAGAAGCTTAAAGGAATGTTGACTTTGGATAAATGCTTCTTCACCTTTCAAACGTATTGTGTCTTATATCTCCTAAGGTTAAAATAAAAGACTGCGAAAACCATTGAAGATTTGTAGTCATTATATTTTTTAAAAATTATGTTCCAATTTTAGCCTTGAATGTTTTTCTGCCATGGGAGATGACAGGATAAACACTGGGAAAGGAGGGTGACCAACCATCTCAGTTTGCTTGGGACTGAGGAGTATCCTGGAGCTCTGGACCCTTAGCGCCAAAATCAGGATTACTGGTCACCCTAGTGGAAGGCACTGTGGCATAGATGCTAAGACTAGATTTTAACACCTGCATTTGAGACTTGGCTCTTCAACTACCTACCTATTTGTCATGGGCAAGTGACTTATTTTTGTGCTTCTATTTTCTCCTCTAAAATGATGATAAAAGAATGAATATCTATCCCAAAAGATTATTGTGAAAATTAAATGAGTTAATATATGTAAAACACCTACAATGATACCTGGAATGTAGTAAGCACACAATATATAGGACCTGCTGTTGCTGGGGCCCCACCCCCTTTTCTCGATTGTGTTCCCTGTATTCCTTTGCTTCCCCAGTTGTCGATCTTTTATTTTATACTTAAATAGCTTTGATGATTACCATCAGTTCTTTTACTATGGCTTGTCCCATCCTGACTTATTTTTGGTTTTGTTTTAGTTTTTTTCTTATCTTGATTTATTTCTTGGTTAGTTGGGTTTCTTTCTTTCTTTCTTTCTTTCTTTCTTCCTTCCTTCCTTCCTTCCTTCCTTCCTTCCTTCCTTCCTTCCTTCCTTCCTTCCTTCCTTCCTTCCTTCCTTCCTTTATTTCTTTTTATTTTAGAAGGAACTCATAGGAGCTGTATTCTCTAAGTTCTTTGGCCTTTGAAAATGTGTATTGCTTTGTATGACTGATATTCTTGGCTGGATATAATGTTCTTGGCAATGAGGTGTTTTAAAAAATAGTTTTCTACTGTTTTATAAGGAGTAGTCTAGAGTCTAGAATGCAAAATTCAAAAATGAATTTAAAAACACCTTGATAATATGCATATTGGATAATAAATTTGATAACAGGTAATTAAAACAAAAAAGCATAAAATAGTTCAACTCAGGAAAAAGAACTATGGCCAATATTGGTTTGGGATTAAGAACAAATCTGTACCTTTTGTTGTTATTACCGAGTTAGAGTAGCCTGGTGGCTCTACTCAACTGTTAATTAAGTACTTAGGCAGCACAGTCATTAACTCCTTCAGGTCCTCATGATGCTACTTGGCTATTCAACTTCATGTGCTAAGTTCGTTCATAGGCAATGCCTTTAAACATTGAGAGTATCTGGCTCATGATATGTTTAGACTTCTATATGATTAGAAAGAAAAAGCAATTCTAATTTAGTTTCTCGTTCATTTTAATTTGGGTTAGCAGATGTTTTATGTGTACTGCAGTCAACTATATAATTTGCATTATGGAACAGCCTATAATAGCAATTTATCAAGTTTTTGTTGTTGTTGTTGTTATAGTGTGGTTTTAATTTCTTCCAAAATGTTGCTATAAAAATAGGACACATTTTATCTTCTAATTCATGTAGAATATCCCAAGAGCAAAATTGGGCTCATAAAATTCAAGCAATATTTTAAAATTAGTTTTGTTTGAAAAGGGAATGAGGGAAATAAAGGGAAAAAAGTAAAGCAAGGGAAAGAAGGGAAGCAAGCTGAACAATAAAGCTCTCAGCTCGCCCAGGATCCACAGTCACTGTGACAGGTGGTAGTGGGTGGCAGAAGCAGTCCACCTGGAAAACATTTCTTTTTCTAGTATAACATTACTCTGCAAAAACTTATCTTACATATATATATTTTTTCATAACTATGCATATATTGAGCAAGATTTTTGTACAAGCCACCCTCTGGATAAATGGAAGGGAAATGTACATATCAGCATTTTAGTTTTGTAATTGTATAAGTTTTCCAAAGCCATATTTAGGGTTAATCAAACACTGTTTGTTTTTTGTCTTAAGCCTATAAGTTTTAGGGAAATTTTTTAATGCAGTAATAGATAACTAATACAATCTATATCACAAGATTGTCATGATGACTAAATGAGAGCAAGTGAAAAAAAATATTATCATTATGAGTTTGATCTACCAGAACTTTGGTAAGGAAGTTACTTGTTTTATACAAATTACACCATTCTGTTGATGAGTTCGATTTTTTGACTTTCTGATAACTTTTAGTTCTTGTTTTTAGTTTCTCCAAATTCTGTCACTCTTAAGTTAGGGGTTACAAACATTTCTATTCTCAATTCATATTGGTAATATGATTGGCAAAAATAGTGAATTCCTAGATCTTATAATAAACATAAAATAAATTACTTTAAAAAAGTATTCAACTACTCTCTGAAAATCTGTATACATAGATGAATAGAGAACAGATAGTTTTTGGCTATCTGGCAATTTGGTAATTCCTTTAGTGCAGCAGTCCCCAACCTTTTTGGCACCAGGAACCAGTGCATGAGAATCTAATGCCTGATGATCTGAGGTGGAGCTGAGGCGGTGATGCTAGTGCTGGGGAGCGGCTTCAAACACAGCTGAAGCTTGGCTCCCTTGCCCGCCGCTCACCTCCTGCCCTGTGGCCCAGTTCCTAACATAAAAATTTTCCTAAGAGGCTGTGGCCCCGGAGTTTAGGGATCCCTGCTTTAGGGGCTGAGTAGCTCAGGAAAACAGATGGGATAAACTGGATGGGAACATAGGTTCTTTAGGAACTGCAGATACTCAGGTGTTCTCATGTAGGAGTTTGAATGCTAGGTTGCCAAATTCTCCAAGTATCAAGAGAAGATGGAAATCTGGGGGTTTGTTTAACTTTTAAAAATTTTTTTCAGGGAAAATTCTACATATTTTAGAAAACACAGATTAATTAAAATATGTCTGTTGACTAGAACCATTTTCCAAGTACCAAGAGATGAGAGAGAAGTTGAGTGCGTGGTCTAAAAAAGTAATTATTTTATGGACAAAGCCCGTATCTAATGGAAGTTTCAGAAGTTCACATTTTGCACATTTCTAGGTATTGTATAACCAATTCATGGTTTCTATAAAAAGGCCAGCACTGACACTGTGTCATCAGACAGATGCAGTGTTTAAAGTCTTCTCATCAAGGGTTCTCATTCATATAGACAAACGAGTTAAAATTTCCAAGAAAGACATTTCCCTGTGTCTGTAACCACTTTTGTTTGGATACACAGCGGCCTATATTACAACAGTGCTGTTTAGACAGCTGCAAAAACAGCAAATGGGAGCCAATGTAGACAGGATCATCTGTCAGCTGGCTAGCGCTGATTCGTAATCATAAAGGCCAAGAAAGCTGGGGTTCTATCACTGCTGCCTCAACTATGTCAGCAGTTCGGAGGGTCCAAAATAACCTTTACTCTTTTCACTTGCACAATGTTCATTACTTTATTCAGCCTGACTGCTCATATAAAATGTGAGTCTGTTATCCTTTAATCATAATCTCAGAAATAATATAAATGCATAATTACATAGCAGGAGACATCTTTTGAATTGTTGGAAAATGAGAGAAGCTGACATCTTTAGCCTCTTCCAGACTGGGTCACATTCTACTATTTCCATCATGTGTATTATTCTTCTTGCAGCTACTATATTGGACCCTATTAATTTCTGGCTATTAAAAATATATATAAGATAATGTTTTTCTGATAGGTCTGTTGGGTTAGATTTACATCCAATTTTTGACCTGGAAAATATACTTTCTCGATTAAAATAGCAAAAAGAATGACTCCTTTAATTGCATACATTACTCTTTGTATAAAGTTGATTGTAAAAACTTATCACATGGCCACATTTTCCCAGATAGCTATTGGTGATAAATGTTGAGCAAGACTCTAAATTAGTCAAGTTAATTCAATTGGAAGACAACTCATCACTAACAATATTTCCCTTTATACATAAGAAAAATGAGTAGTTTTAGCTTTTTTAGGTATATTAAGACAATGGACATTTTTCATTAACCTATTAATAAATATGAATACTTTTAATATTAGCAATTCTTCAAAGGAAATAATTGTGAAGTTTTGTAAAAGGCAAGATTGAGCACTTTTTATACAGATTTTGATCCTCTTCATCTTATGTATTCAGTAAAGCTGAATACCTGAAAATGGTGAGTCCATTGTCATATTTCTTTTGTCTTCTGAAAGAGAATTGTGAAGTAAGCGTGAAGTAACTTCCATCAGTCCAGTCTTCCTGCATGTGGCAACTATAAACTCGGCAAAAATAAACACTGCCTGAAGGCATTGGAGACTAAAAGCAGGTAGAAACTGAGTCTATTATTAAAGGAGGAAAGCTGAAATGGGTGAGTTTCCCCATTTTGAAAGACTTTTAGCTTAAGGACAAACCCTGGGAAGGGTAGCTAAAACTCCTATGCGCAGAAATCCACAATCTCGAAGAACCAGAGGACAGAGTTCAGAGGGACCACAACAGTGGGAAAACAAAGGGGATCATTCTGGAAAGAGAGACTCAGAGAGAGAGAACCCCAAATTCTGTGTATAAACTCTGTTCAAATTTCTGATTGGGCCCTGAACCATACGTGCACGGGGAAGGCTCTAAGCAGCCCAGCTAAGGATAAAAGAACCGAATAATGATTTCAGATGTATACCCACTGCAGGAAAGACAAAATTTAGAGTTTGGTTCCACCCAAGGAAACTCCTCCTGAAACATTAACAACAAAAATCAATACTTTTCAGAAGATTAGAACGCGAATGGGATCAAATGCCTCCGTCCTAAGTGCAGCAGAACTAGGGAGATGAGCCTCTTTAGTGGGAAATAGACTCTGCCAGAAAGGAGAGAGAGGGTTGGAAAGTAGGCTGATAACCTAGAAACCTTGTAACTTTAGGCAAAATGATAGAGCCTAGTTAGGGGGACAGAATCATGTCTGTTGAATTGCACTGTGAACCAAATTGTAACTCACTATCTGGTAGTCATCCCTGTTGTATATTTTAAAGTTTTTTATTGTGAAAATGTCAAACATAAACAAAAATTTATAATATGAATCCCTGCATATCCATTACCTGCCTTCAACAAATGTCACCATTTTGCCAATATTGTTTTCTTCTGTATTTTTAATTTTATTTCCCCTTAACTTCTAATTTGAATAATTTCAAATGTACATAAAAATGGAAAGAATAGTACAGTGAATACCCATATACCTAGACTTACTAATTGCTAATATTTTGACATGTTTGCTTTACCTCTCTCAAATATATAATCTCCCAAAAATATATGTATATATTTGAGAGTGTGTATATATATAAAGATATATATATACTTGCTCAAAAAATGTATACATAGTACTTTTTTCTGTAAGTTTTGAAAGTAAATTGCAGGCATCATTATACCTTACCATTGTTATCAGTGAATGGCTCTAAAATCAATCACTAGTGTTTTACGATCACCATTTATTTGTTTATGATTCTGTGGGTTCGTACTTTGAGTAGGGCTTAGCCGTGGTGATTTTTCTCTGCTCCCTGAGGGTTTATCTGGGCTTAGTCATGCATTTGTGATTAGTTGAGAGATTGGCTGAGGAATAACTGGTTCTCAGTGGCCTCATTCACATATCTGGCAGTTGACTGGGGCTTCATTTCTCCTCTATGTGGCCTCTTTTTCTCCAGAAGGTCACACTAGATTTTTTATATGGCAGTGTCAGGAAAGGGCTCCAAGAGGATGAGAACAGAACCTGTGACATCTCTTCAAGTTAAGGCTCAGAAGTCGTACAGCATCACTTCTACCATATTCTGTTGCTCAGAGCAAACTTAAAGTCCAAAAATGAACCTGTCTGCTTCATAGAAACCCTGAAGGACTCACATGTCAGAAATTTCAGGGGTTTGGATGTGGTATTGAAAACAGGGGAATCTCCTGATGTCAGTTTTCAGAGTGGTTGGACCTCAGCTACCCTACTGGGCACCCAGTGACTATCCCCAGGCAGGCAATCACAGGCTTATTTTCTGGAGAAGCTGAACCAGAGGAGTAGGGCTTAGGCATGCCATGTATGGCAGAGGATAGAGGTGGAGGACGGACCTTCTAAAATCCTTTGAATTTCCAGAGTGGTAGGAATGTCTGTTGTTCTTAATAAGCCCCCTTGAATATGACTGAATGAGACGACTTAGGTTAGGGCCCCTAACTAGCCTCAGGCTGATCACCAGAAAGACCAAGCAATTGGTCCCACCCCTTGACCTCCAGGGAAAGAAACAGGGGCTGGAGATTAAATCTATAAAAATTCTTGAAAGACAAGATTTGATGAGCTTCCGGGTAGGTGAACAAATGAAGTGCTAGGAGGTGGCAAGCCAAGAGAAGGCGTGGAAGTTCCATGACTGCCTCCACCCCCATGCCTTGTCCTATGCATCTCCCATCTGACTGTTCCTCAGTTGCATCCTTTAGAATAGACTGGTAAATGTAAGTAAAGTGTTTCCCTGAGTTCTGTGAGCAGTTCTAGCAAATTATCAAAACTTAGGAGGGGATCATGGGAAGTTCCCATATGGGTGGCCCAGATTTAAAATTGGCATCCGAGGTGGGGGTAGTCTTGCAGATGACTAAGTCCTTAACCTATGGGGTCTCTGCTAATTCCAAGTAATTACTGTCAAAATTGGATTGCAGGACTACAGCTGATGTCCAGAAAATCAGAGAATTGAGTGTTGGTGTTGGTGAACACTCCAGACGTGCATACACAGATTTTTTCCCACACAACGATTACTAACATCCTATTAACTCAGACTCATTTCTTACATTTTTCCCTCCTTGAAATAATTAGAATGTTAAGTAGTTTTCATTGGTAAGTAGAAGTTCAGAAAGAACTTCACTGGTAGGAACTTGTTGCAGTCTGTCTGATTTCTGTATCAAAATGATAATCAGCAATGCTATTATTCTAATGATATCAACAATGCTTGTCGAGATGTCAGAAGTTTGTATTTTTCCTAATAGATTTTAGGGAACTACTCACATTTTTCCTCCTTTTTTCATAATCAAGTTTTTTTAAATTTTTCAATTCAGTGAATTTAGAAAGAATATAACAAAGAAATCAGAAATCTATAGAAAACAATTATAAAGCTCTTAAAGTAAGGTTAAACAAATTTTCTAAAATTTTGTTCATTACTCAACTTTTTTTGTTTATCATATTCCAAAGATTTATTTTGTTCTTTACTTCCTTTTGATGTTTCCAAAAATGTTCTGTACAGAGAATATTTTAATTATACACACAAAAAAAAATATAACTTTTTTTTTTTTTTACAAAGATGTAGCAGGGAAGAAATAAAACAGAAAAAGAAAAGAGATTGAAAGGAAGTGCTTAATTGTTAATCATGGTTTTCTCGGCTAATTGTTAATCACGGTTTTCTCGGTAAACTTGACATGTACCATTCATCTTTTCACTCACTCAGATGATATTTATTACCATCATATTATTACCTCCTATTAAACACCTGGACAACTCCAATGATGTCACTGTTTAAATGACAGTGACTTTGGAGATATGAGATCCCGGGCCCTAGAATTATCTGAATGTGACTATTTAGAGAAGGGGCTTTTAAAGAGATGATTAAGTTAAAATGGTTTTATTAAGGTGGGGTCCTAATCCAATATGATTGGTATCCTTATAAGAACACACAGAGAGACACCAGAGGTGAGCACACATGGAGTAAGGGCCGTAGAAGGACACAGCAAGAAGGCGGCAGTCTCCAAACCAAGGAGAAGTCGAGCTTGCCAACAGCTCAAACTTAGTCTTCAAGCTTCCAAAATTGAAGAAAATTTCTGTCGTTTAAGCCACCCAATCTGTGGTATTTTGTTATGGCAGCTTGAGCAGACTAATACAATGCTCCTACATAGTTACTTCTTTTCAGTATTGCAGTTGAAATTCCGGTCCAGGACTTTCCCAGTTGTGAATATGACGATTCTCTGCCAATAATGGTGGAGACATGGTAATGTCGAGAATATGTGCTCCTGGTCATTATTTCTTAGCAACCTTCAGGTAGACCATTGCAGATAGTTTTATTTGGAGGCTTATCAAGGAATTTCAGGGTTTCGACTGTGATACTTATTTGGTTCAACTCTTTAGGTGAATTGAATTCTTTTTTAGAGGAAGATAAATAGCTTCTTCTAAATGTCAGCATGAGACTTTTGGCAGATTGATGATCAATATCTTAGTGAGAGTCCTTCATGAAGCACAGATGAGTCACATCAACCTCTCCCAGCCTTGAAAATTCTGTGATCTATTCCAAAAACTCTTATAGTTTCTCCAGCCTGTTGACAGCATTTCCTGGCATGTGACAGGCAGTCATTTTGCACTTGTATTAGTGACAATAAGAAAGACAGCTTTATTTATATATGGTCATTCCTTAGTTGCTAATATTTACTTCACGTAGGGAACACTTTTGCAGCTCTGCCTCTGTGCTCCTTGGGTGTGCAATTTTTGAAGACAATTTAAGACAATTGAGACTCTGAACTTAGATTAAATTTAAACTTGAATATGGTTATCAATGCCAATGTACTACTTAGCTAGTTCCTGACAATATCTTTTTAACTTCTCTGGTCATACTAAACCAAAAACATTGCTAATTTCATACATAAAAGTGGTATCTCATCACTTCATGGCATCTCAATTTTTAGGTAAGATGTGAATAAAAATAGATATCTGAGAACAAAAAAATGTAAAAAAAAATCTGAGGAAAAAATAATTGTTTAAAACCTGAGTATAGCCATTTTTGCCTTCTAAAAGGGGTATGGAGGAGGGTAAGGACAGCATAATTCATATCAGCAGTTGAGTAATACATCTCTACTTCTCTTTTTCTTCTCAAAGACTGGTGGGAAGGAATGAAGGGGAAACACTGAAATTGCAAAGACTCCGTTCATTTCTCTCTGCAGATGAAGGGCAGGGTCTGAGACTATGCTCACAATTATTTTGGAGCAGCGTGAGAGCATCCGAGGTGTGGAATGGTCTTTGATTCTCCAGAGCCTAGTAGTGGATGGAAAACACAATTGCTCTGCATGATGATATACGGGAAATTGAGTTTCTTACGGAAATCTAGGGGAGGAAGGTGTCCGAAGGGGAGAAGCAGGCAGTGTGGAGTCGGAAAGGGAATAAGAAAACATGGCAGGAGGCCAGAGTCTGCTGAGACAGAGGTGCTCCAGGCAAAATTCCAGTTGCTGAGGTAGCCAGAAGACTTTAGCAGCAAGGATATCTAAAGTCCGACTTTCGGCTGTTTGCCAGCTGCCACCGTCATGAGGTCTCACCCTTCAGACACATCATCCCAAAACTCCAAAAAGATGCTGTCTAGGTATGAGGATAAATAAAAACAATTTTTTTTCTCTGCCTGTAAAGGGAAAGAAGAAATGTTCCCTCCTTCTTTCCTTTTGAAGGGGTCTGTTTAGAAACTGAACGGGCCTTGAGTTTCTACTCTAACTTTTTGGAACTTAGATAAATCTCTCCAGGGCTAGATAAGCCCCATCTCCTGTTTCTCTAAGCAGAGCTGTCTCCAGGCTCCATGCTTCATACTCCTCTGAAATGTCCACACAAAACTTTGGAGTTAACCTAGCAGGCTACTTTGAGTAACTATTTGTCTCTCAAGGAGGTAAGAGGAGGTTCATTATTCTTTCTTCTGTTTTACTTAATTAATTGTGTGAAATTTCATCCTGACTACATAGTTACTCACAGGCTACCTACGTGAGTGTACTACTCTGTTGTGCTTAGTCAGTAAGTAGTTTTTTTTTCTTTTTCTGCATTGATGTGCAGGGGTCTCTCTTTGTTGATAGGATGTTTATTTCCCCAACATGTGCAAGTGATTTATTTTGTGCTTTCGAAAGAAGTCAAGAGGAAGGACATGTGATCTATATGGGAGATCATTCTCTAAAGAAGAGAGATGGCATCCACAGCAGGGCGTCGTTACAAAGAATCCATCAAAAGCAAAAGTTTGGAGCCAGAGAGGACAAGAAAAAGTATAGTAGCCCCTCCTCTATCCACCTTCCCCCCAACACAAACACATCTTAACTTCTAGAACTGTTCAGAGTGACTCCCGGTTTCCAGTTATGAAGTTAGAATCAATTTTATTAGGATCTTCCTATTTTAGTTGAAATCTGGAACAAACACATAAACTATTTAATGATTGACCTAATTGGAATCATCCTGTATGGATTATTGATTTCTAGTTTTATTTTAAAGGAATATTTATGTAACATTTTTCCACGTTATGAAACATTTTTTAAAACATCAGTTTTGATGACTATGATAACATTGAATAGATACAGAAAATTTTATTTAATAATTATTTACTTTTCTTTTTTGCTATTATAGATATCATTTTTCAATGAGTAGTTCTGTTTTCTTTTAAACTTTTTGGTTGGAAATAATTTCAAACCTGTAGAAAATTTGTCAAATAGTACAAAGAACACCCATATACCCTCTACCTTTGTCAGAATAGTACAAAGAACACCCATATACCCTCTACCTAGATTGACCAATCATTTGCTCTTGGTTCCAGGGGGACTTTTTCTCTACTAATTTATGGTAGAGTGGGGTGGTGGGAGCCTGGGAATTAACTGACATTAGCCAGATTCACAGGGGAACTCATAACGCTTTATATAGCAGTGAGAGTACTCATAACAGTTTATATGGCAGTTTAATGGGGGGAAGAGAAACGGGGTTGGGGGTGGTGAAGGGCTTCAGTGGGAAAGTATGGAGGCTTTTACTGGGCTTTCTCATCCTGGTGCAAATGAACAGTCTTTTTCCTAGCTGGAAATTCTCCTGTAGGGGAATTTATGGCAGCTGAATTCTTACCTCCTGGTACTAAAAGTCTGTTTCCTCCCAAACAGGAAACTCCATTGAAGGGAGGTTCATGGCAGCTGCATTTTCAAGGGGCTCTGCTTTAGTCAGATAAGGGAAGTTCAAATAAGATTTCTTTATACTTCTCTCTCTCTCTCTCCCCGTCTCTTTCTCCCTCTGTATATATTTAAACTCAGAGAGATAATATGTATATTTTTCTGAACTGTTTCTTTCTACCATATTTACTCCAAATATTTCAGTTTGTATGAACTATTAAAAAATAAACTGAGGCATATTAAAATGTTTAAGAGTTCGTTTGAGTGAAAATCAATTTTGTTTGTGTAATATTTCCTCATGATTAGTTTCAGATTATGCATCTTGGCTAGAATAGTACATTAGTGATACTGTGGCCTCAGAAGACCACACTGAGAGGCATACAATGGGCATGCCATCTGTTTCTCTTTTGTGATGTTAATTTGATCTCTAGGTCAAGGTGTTGCTGGTTCTTTTTCTCTTGTTACCAATAAGCAAGCTATGAGAAAAATTTTGTTCAGTAGCACATCTTTGGTGAATATCAGATTCTAGTCCTGTTAATTGTCTTTGAGGTCTTGTTATCTATCTATAAATGGACTATTTCCTGAATTCTAATTTGCTAAAGTATCTGGCTACAACTCTCCAAATTAACATTTCCAATCCTTTTCCCCCCTTTTGACTTAAAGTCCCTAAAGGCAAAGGCTGCCCTTTTTCCTGCAAACTGAAGCTGGACAACTTGACAAAAACTTCGGAGAAATCACTGCAACCATTTGTGTATGGACAACTTCCCTGCCTGTTGTTGTGTGGGCCACTCATAAAGTTCACTGGAACTATAGTCTGCTCTAATCATTAACTTTCATTTTGTTGTTGTTGTTGTTGATGTTTGTTTCCACAGAAATACCTCTTCTTAAATACCTGATTGCTTGAACCATGTAAGCCTAACTTTGGAATCTCACCTGTATCACCACTGTGAGGGTTCAAAATATGTCACCCCAAAGTATATCACATTGGCATATTGATTATTTTGAATTAAAGGTACTTGAGAAATAGCTAGTGTAAGAAAGACACTCTGACCTTTCTTTGTCTCCCTGAAAGATAAATCTCCTGTGTGAAAAGTACTCTCCTTGTGCCATGTAGGGAGAAGGCATTCTTATCACCTGATACAGGGAATTTAGAGCTGAGAATTTACAACCAAACTTAACTACTTTTTTACCATTTTATTATCCCAAGCTTAAACTCCTTTGCCTTGTCGATTCTTTACAAATGTACTGTTTCTTTGTCCAAAATGTATAAAAGCTTCCTGCTTTGGTCACTTCTTGAGTTTCATATCTTTATGTACATATGTACATACATAAGTGAATTTCTTTTTCTCCTGTTCTGTCTTTATTACAGGGGTGAGGGGTGGTCTCAGCCAAGAACCTAGAAAGATAGAGGAAATTATTTTTTCCTCCCCCACACTGCTTCCTGAAATAGACACAATCCTTTAACTGAACTGACCTGTTCTCGGGGCTGAGAGACTGGTTCAATAAAATAGAGGAATCTACCAACTCAGCTTCTGGAATGTGAAACTTCATGGAGATGATTTTTAAAAAAAAGAACAGACACAGGAAAAGCTCTAAAAACAGAGCTGAATTTACCCTTTTGTAAGGGAAATCTCCATTGGTAAGTGTGTTTCTCTCTCCGTATCAGGAAGAGAAGGATGACTCTAAATAACAAACTCTTATCAATGGAGAAGGTGATGACTTAAATCTGCATAACAACCTTACCTTGTTTCCTGTGTTTTTCCTGATAACCTCCTATAACTGGCCTCTTCACTCTCCAACATCTTTCTTTTGCCTTTAGCTGAAGATGGTATTTAAGTTGGTGGCTTGGGCCATTTTGGGGAGTTTTACTCAGTTTTCCTGGGTATCTCCTATGTATAAATGAGATATATAGGTTAATAAACTTCTCTTTCTTTTCCTCTTGTTAATATGTCTTTTATTAAGGTGAGGAGGTGGGTGGTTCTTAGCCACAGAACCTAGAAGGGTAGAGGGAATATTATTTTTCCTTTCCCACAGTGGGAAAGTACCATAAAACCGTGCAAATATTCTGCTCTTCATCAAAATTTTTTCTCTGAGATTTAGCATTTATTGATGACTTGTATCTGAACCAATCTATACTGTTTTGGCTGAAAAATGAAGATTTTTCCAAGTCAGGCATTCTTTTTACATTTACAAGTCAGCACTCTCTTATACCTTCAGCACATGACATTCTGCTTCTCTCTCCACACTCGACGTTTATTATCTTTCTAACTCTATAGGTTATAAAGTACATTTTTTGTTTCCTAATTATTAATGTTTATTAATTTTTAACTGTGTTCATTAAATAATCTGATTATATTATGTCAATTTTATCAAGAGCTTAGTGTTTTATATATCTGCACAGGTATTTATATATATTAATTCTGTTAACCATTTGCATATTTGTGACAATTATTTTTCTCCGTTATTTGCATTTCAATTTTGTTCATATTTTTACTTTAGATTCAAATATTTAATTTTTATATTGAGTTAAATGTATCTACCTTTTCCTTTGTGATGGAAATCTACTTTATAGAGTACATAATAAATTATATAATAAATATTTTAGTGGCAGATTGTATTTATGCTGCCCATATTGCAAGTGCTTTTCTTTTCTTTTTTGTGGAAGAGAGGAGACAAGAATGATGATCAGTTTCAAAGATAATTTCGTAAGAGTAATAGTTATTAATACTGAATCTGTTAAAGCAAAAGATTGTATGTGTGTTTCTAAGAGCTCTTTTAATATCAGGATCATTCACAACTTTCTCCTTAGAGTCAGGTGTAGTTGAAAGATAATAAATATTACAACATTAAGCAAAAGATTAATTACTGTTATTTTTACAAAAGACCAAATGGGGTAAAGATGCCCTCTAGTGGAAGATTAGTTTTTTTGTACAATCAAACTTTCACACACAGTGTAAACATATATATGCCTTACTGTTAAAGTGTACAGCTAAAACTTTTTGAATTTCGTTAACCAATGTCACCATTAAAAAAAAATCTAACTGAAAGAAGAGAAAATCTACTATCCATTGTTTTATAAAATGCTCCACATATGCAATTGCAATGTGGGCCTTTCTTTCTGAACAATAGAATCAATATCAGAATTAAGAAATTAATTCCCATATATTAGACATTATATTCTCATTTATATTTACTTCTTGAATGGATTTTATTTTAATTATTTCTAAGGTGCATTATCCTGCAAATAGAAAAAAAATCAAACTGTCATGATCAACAAAGGCTCCTGTTTTCCCTTTTGAAAAATAGTCGATCGATCTTTATTGATAAGTAAATCTACTCTTCCTCATAAGTTTATAGACATAAACATTGGTCTGCTCAATAGATAATTTTTTTTTCAGAACTGGCTTTAATTTTATGAAAGAAATTACTTTAATATTATGAAAAACAGTTTGAAAGTTATCAAAAAATCTAATGATAAAGATCTATAAAAGGAAGACATTGACAGAAATGCTTATTTTATGACTTTCAGTGTCAATGTGCTTGGAAAAGAGAAAAAAGGGTAAAGGGACCGAGTGTGTACAGTTGATTTTGTGTGTGTGTCGGGGGAGAGTTTACTCTCAGAGGCTAGCCCAGGGAAATTGTTCATAGTGGAAATCAATAAACATTATTGATTTGAGGTGAGGCAAATTATTCCCTAACCATCTGAAATAAAATCTCTTCTATTTTGGATGAATTATTAAAATGAATGAGATGATAGAATAGTTGTAAAATGCAAAAATCCATCGTTTCATTGATTTAAAGCTGTCCTGTAAAACTCACAACACAGTCCCTTTTATGAGAAAAAGAATACTGCAGTACAATGGTGAATAGATGTCTTTTTAACAAATGGTTCTGGCCCATTTGGGTATCCATTTGAACAACAACAACAACAAAAATGAGCTTCTACCTCACATTATAAAGAAAAAAATTGATTCCAAGTGGACTACAGAACTAAATATAAAAAGTAAAACAGCAAAGCTTCTCAAAGGAAACTTAGGCACCTCAGAAATAGTAAATATTTCTCAAACTGGACACACACAGCACTAACTGCAAAGGGAAGGGTTGATAAATTGTACTAACTGAAAATTTAGAACCCCTCTACATAAAAAGCACCATTAAGAAAGTGAAAAGGCAAATCACACATTGGGAGAAGACATTTGCAATACATATATTCAATAAAAGACTCATCAAAAATATATAAAGAATATCTACAAATCAATAAGAAAAAGAACACCGTAGGAAAATGGACAAAATACTTAATAAGGACTTTACAAAAAAAATATTCTAGTGACCAGTTAACTTATGAAAATGTACTCAACTTTCTTAGTCATCAGGGAAAGTAAATTCAAATTACGGTGTGACAGCACTGTAACTAGAGGTGAGCTGGTAAATGTTTGACAATTGGCTTTCTAGAGGGAGAAAAGAAAGTGTGTATGCATAACAAATCGACAATAATAAAATATATGACATAATATATATTCTTTATTGTAAATTCCATATAGCCAAATGATTCTTACAGAATGCTTTTGTTGATTTTTGCTGGTCTTGTATCCATATCTAAGATTATAATTCAACCATGTGTTGCTTACTTTTTTTTAGCTCTTCACAACATATCAGCTACAAACATAACGCTTTGAGTTTAATCTGCATTATTAACACTTTACCTATCACTTTCTTAAGTCTATGAAAATCACCAGAACAATAAATCAAGCCCCGATTAATAGCATTTCTCAGTTTCCATGGGGTAAACACTCCATTGTGGTCAATTGCAGAGCACCCACAGGATATTGCTGAAGAGCTGCACAGCAGTGCATTATATAGTACTTCTGCCATATGGATACAATTGATGTGAATAACCTTAATAGCACGGATGATAGTCAAATGTAGTAAAATATTAGAAGGTGATGAAATTTGAATACTTATTTCTAATATAATTTATTTAAGTTTGTATAATTTAATCTTTAATAATGGTTGTGTTTTAACAACCAGCTCTCAAAGTTACTGAAAATTTAATTGTTGGCTCCTGCTCGCTGGTGAGAACCAACTCCAGCACATTATTGAACCTATCATAATGAAGACAGCCGATACCAAGTGAAGCCCTATGACCTGACAATTCAATTCCTAGATGTATCTCCAACAGAAATGAACACATAAATTTACCAGAGACATGCACAAGAACAGCACTATTCGTAATAACCCTGAACTAAAAGAAACCCCAAAGTCCATCAATAATAGAATAGATAAAGTAAACTATAGTGTATTTAACGAGAATAAACAAACTATTTTTACATGTCCCAACATGGATGTCTTTCCTAACCGTAAAGTGGAGTGAAAGAAGCCAGTCCTAAAGTTATACATGCTGCATGTTTCCATTTATATAAAGTTCAAAAATAAGCAAAAGTAGTCTATAGTGTAAAAGTCAGGAGAGTGGCATCTTCTTGGAGTCAGGGTCTAAGGCAGGACATATGGGTCCTGTTTATGTTCTTTTTCTTAGCTAGCACTATTTACACAGGTGTGTCCAGTTTGTGAAAATTCCATTGAACCGTACAACTTAAGATCTGCATGTTTTTATGTAGATGTTGCATTTCAATAGAGTTTACTTTAAAACATTTTTTTTAAACCACTCTCTAGATTAAAAAAATAAAATAAAACTAACCTAACTGATAATTCCAAGGTAAACGTTAAATTGGCTAATTTAATTATATCTGAAGGAATAGGGGAGTGGAAACCAGAAGGAAAAGCAATGGAGTCCCATAATCTCATCATGAGACCCTGTGAAAGGAATTTTATTCATTTGCAACTCAGTCCGTTCTAAAACAAAACAGCAGTATTGGTGGATTACACAAACCAGAAAATGTCTGAAAGAAAAAGCTTACCAAATATCTGTATAAACAACATTCTTTATTGTTTATAACTTTTACTGACATGGCTGGGTTTTATTAAAACCCCTCTAAAGTTTAGCAATAAATTAATTGCCACGATTTTAGAGGATGAGTTTGTTGTGTTCTGAACAGAAGTTAAAATGCTTGCAGCTAAAAGCATTTCCCTGTATGTGAAATTAAGGCCATGACTACATGCCAAGCAACTCATAAATAAATATATTCTAGGCCACCACTTACCCTCTTGGAAGCTTTTTGAGAAAATTAATGAGCGTATCCAAGAATTTATTGAACTCAAGTAAATTTTCACCGAGCTGTTTGATTGCTCACTCTGTTAGATGGATTAAAGGTTATTGGAGAGGGGCCATAGTTGACAGTGCAGCTGATGGACCAAGAAACAGTGAGCCCACACAATAATGCAGAAAAAGAAAATCACTTCGTATAGGGATTAAGATTTTAATTGGTTTCTCAAGGCACTCACAAACTCTATTTAGAAGCTAATTCTGAATTTTAAAGGAATACTGGAAGAGCGCAATCATAACCATTAGACCATTTACTGCCGTATTAGACCATTTAGAGCTTTCTATTCTACATTCATAAATATTAATTGAATGCATTACCACTGTCTAAAAATGATCTAATAAATATTTACCAAGAACAGCCAGCTATTAGACTTCTTAACTTAGTGCTTCCAACTGTGTTAATTTGTCAATGAATGTGCAAATTACTAAGCCTGTTTAGGGATTCTAAACTTGAAAGAGGCAAAGGTCGGGAAGCAGGAGGCAGTTATTTGAAAATTAGCAAGAAAGAGACACAATGGTAGCAGGTAGTGTGGCTCAACTCTCTCTGCATCTCTAGTGACTGCCCAATCTCCTTTACCTGCTCACATAATCTAGGCTCTGCAGATTACAGGTGTCTGCCCTGAACTTCTGAGTTAATGATACAAAGAAGCAGGGACTGTGGGAAACCCTATGGTGGCCAAATAGTCAAGTTCCCAGGGGAACAGGGACTTCGGTGCCAGCAGCAGTAACTGTGTCTGAGGTGCAGATTACAGCATGTATCCTGCGAGGGTGATATCTGTGTGGTCTTGACTGGATGAGTTGGCTCCGCTGTGTGATTTTGTGTGGTATTCCTGGCTGCTTGGCCCTGAGCCTGGTCCTTTACCCTCCTTTGGATTCTGGAGCCAACTAAGAGCATATTCACAAATTCCTTTCTGTTAAATTAGTCAGTTTTTCTTGCTTGTAACTAAGAATATTATGTGATAGATCAATTAATTTTATTTTTAAAAGGCCAATGTTAGGCTGTCAAAAATTTTCATAAATTGGATTAGGTATGACACCAGTTTGAGATCTCCCTGATAAATTATATGCTCCTTTATAAATGAAGTGGGAGAAGAGAAAATATGAACTGAATTCATACAAATTAGGTTTTTTTCATTTTCTTTCCTCATTATCAAAGCAATACATCACTCTATGTTTTTTAAACAAAGGAATAATTATAAAGCAACTCTTCAGTAAATAGTTATAGGTTTGAAAAAAGGCAAGGGTCAGGGGTGGAATGGCTGATGCATAGGGCACATCTTGTTTACCCAAGCCCTTGACACACTGTGGTGCCTATGACAAGCTGGCTGGAAAATGCATATTCTTTAATACCTAGAACAATAGCATTGCCTGGTGAGAAACAAAAGAGACCTTTCCCTTTCTTTTATCACTCATGCAATCAGTAAATGTTGTCCACTCTAGACAAAACATTGTGCTAGCCAACTGGAGAAGCTCAAAGAGGTACGAGTCACTTGGCTACCCTTAAAAGAAACACGTTCATTCATTCATCTTCTAAATGTTTGTTAGATCCTATTGTATTAGACCTGATAGATACAAAGATATAGAAGCTATAGTCCTTGTCCTCAGAGGCTTATGGTTAATAAGTGATCATTTGCATGACTAGAGTCTCATGATACACAGGAGCCTATTAGATATATTTATTTACTTATTAGGTTATTTATTTTTAGTTAACACTTTAAGCATGTACAATCAATTCCCATAGCTTACGGTGGTTTTTTTTAAATGGATATTTATCACAGTATCTTGAGTTCATAGATTTAAGCAATATATATTCCAAATGTTATAAATAAACTCAGATTATACAGGCAAAGGTATGTTCCCAAAGGTGACAAGTGCAAGTACATTAATTAAAAGCATGCATCTAAAATTATGACCCAGCTCTTTTTAAAAATGCAAGATGTAAAATTACACTTTTTAAAGAAATGAAGAGACTATCTACACCCTTTGAAAATCAAATGTGGTTCATATCGGAGATGGATGACAGCTACAGGATTGTACTCTTCAATTATCTGATGTTTTTCTTGTTACCTAAACAATAGCAATGGCATTAAGAAAATTACACATGCATTTTAATCACGAATCTAGCATTAAGGAAGTTCTGTAAAAAACTAATGCAACCGAAAGGCTTCAAACTCCAAATTAAAAATCTGCTAGGCTCAGATTAAAATATGGAATGTCGCTGATGAAAAATAAAGATACCGTTGATTTGTTGAATGGAATCAAAAGTTGTCAACATTTCTTTGAATTTTGTAACTACTAAATTGCATTTCTCTAAGTATTTCTTTCTATTATTTTTTCTTAGTGGCATGAGTTATCTCGATTAGCTTAAAGTTACTCTCTACAAAACTGTTTGCTGCTATTTAGATGGAACAAGAACTATTCTGCATTAACTTAACAATGTATGTATTTTTGTTCTAAAATTTTACAATGGATATTTAACAATTTTCCCACCAAAACAAAATGGTATAGTATTTTTGTTCTAGTAGCATTTTAAAAATGTTAACATTAAACACAAAGAACCATTATCTTATTTGATTCAATTGGAAAAACCTACAGTTCTCCTATGTTTCTCCTTTACCCTCCCACTACTGCCATACTCAAAACACTTCTGATACTTCTGGTCACCAAATATGCGGGAGTTTTCCCCCTGACATGAAGCCATTCTTCAGGACACCAGCTGGGTGTTCTACAATTTAACTGTCAGATCCCACAGGTTAAAAGCTCAGTTCCACAAGACTGCTCCCATCCCACCTCAGTTGTCAATTGCACGTAGTAGGTCCCCTGGTTACCCACAACTTCTGTCTGACTTGGCTACAAATTGGAGGTTCCCACAACCCTCTTCTGTTAGTTTGCTAGAATGACTCATGAAACTCAGGGAAACACTTATGTTTACCAGTTTATTAAAGGATATGATAAAGGACCCAGATGAAGAGATACATGAGGTGAAATCTAGGAAGGTCCTGGGTGCAGGAGTTTCTGTCTCCATAAAATTGAGGTGCGTCATCTTCTTGGTATGTGGATATGTTCACCCACTTGGAAGCTCTCTGAACTTACTATTGGGATTTTATAGAGGCTTCCTCACCTAAGCATGATAAATTATTAACTCCATTTTCAGCCCCTCTCCCTTCTAAAAGCCCAAATCCAATCCAGTGGTTTAGCAGCCTGGAAGGAGGTTAAAGACACTTAAATATATTAAGACCTGAGTCAGAACCTGGGCTTCTCCTCTTTCTAGGTACCATATCTTTGCTAAGGAATAATCTCTCTAAGCTTCAGTTTTGTTTTGTTTTGTTTTGTTTTCAACCTGTTAAATGGGGATTAATATGTATTTCACGGGATTGTCATGGGAATTAAACTAACTAGTGAGTGTAGGGTGTCTGGCTTGTAGCAGCCAACAGCAAATATTTATTCCTTATCTTTCTTTTCTCTGGGACCTTGAGATCTATTTGGGATGATAAGTTGTAAACCCACAAAGAGGTAAAGAAAAATCCAAGGGTTAAGTCACAATTCACATACACTGAGGTGGTCAAAGATGATCTTTATGTCCCTTCCGGCTCTAAACATCGATTATTCTATGACAGCTGTATGAGAAGTGTCATGGGGCAGTGCATGATGAATTGGCAGTTGGGAAGTGCAGACAGTTAAGTACTGCGAGGTCAAAGAAGAGAGCAACTGCCCTGGGCTGGAATGGTTTAGGAAGACCATTAAAAAATTCTGAGCTGTCTGAGCTACAACAAAAGCCCAATTTAATTAGGAGAGCAACCGGCAAGAGTCTGATTCTAATACAAATGCAGGCCACACAGAGGAGAATAAAAAACAAAATACTATAGAGATAGAAGAAAAGAAAAGACAGTATCAGCAATTTGGTTTCTGAAACACACAAAGAATATTAGGCAGTTATCATGCTTTTTCATCCTTATAATAGTCTTACAAGGTAGGCAAAGTATAGCAGGACTTCTGAGGATGTCCTATGAGTTAGGAATCCGTTAGAAATGTGTTCCGTGACAAATAATAGAAAACCTAGCCAACGATGGCTTAAACAAATACAGTGGCTTTTTTTCTCCCCTTAATTTGAAAGAACTCTAAAGTGGATAGCCTGGGGTTGGTGCCACCACATAATAACACAGCCAAGTCACAGTCTCCTTCTAGCTCTCTGCCTCACCTGGTCCTTAGCATAATGGCATTTGCCCTATTGCCTTAAGTCAGAAGATGGCTGCTGTACCTCCAGACATCACACTTGCATTTTAGACAGGAAGCAGGCCGAAGGGCAAAAGACAAAAGAATGAAGGCAAAATGGCACACCCAGTGAGTCTGTGACTTTTTTTTTTATTAAGAAAGCTAAAGTTTTCAGTCCTAGAAAGCTGCCCAATAGGATCCCCTTGTGACCTGCTGTGGTCAAAATTGTATCTCATGGTTTCCCTAGTGGTAAAGAAACTGAGAAGAAAGGGAGTGTGTATGGGGTTAGCCAGCCAATCGACAATGAAGACAAAAGTGTTGAAGGTTTATGGAAAAATTACTACAGTAGATAAAGCCAGGGAGTTGTTTTCCTAAACAGAAAAATGTAGCCTATATTTTAAAAAATTAGACTCTTGAAAACTCTGTGATAACTGTAGGTTCACATGCAGTTGTAAGAAACAAAACAGAGAGATCCCCTGAACCCTTTAACTTGTTCCCCACAATGGTAACATCTCGCAAAACTACAGTGCAACATCACAACTGCAATATTGACTTGGATACAGTTGAAATACAGAACATTTCCATCACCATAAAGATCCTTCATGTTGTCCTTTAATAGCTACATCTACTTCCTTCCTGCCCTTTGCCTCATTCTTAATTTCTGGCAACCACTATTCTGTTTTCCAGCTCTTTAAATTTGTCATTTCAAGAATGTTATATAAATGGAACATACAGTATGCAACCTTTTGGAATTGGCTTTTTTTTTTTTTTATACTCAGCATAACTCTCTGGAGAGTCATTCAGGTCGTCATTTGTGCAATACTGTAGTTCATTCCTTCATATTGCTGAATGGTGTTTCCATCCCTGGAATAAGCCTCACTTAGTCATGGTGTATAATTCCTTATATCTATTGCTGAATTCTACTTGCTAGTATTTTGCTATGGATTTTTGCATTTATATTTATGAGGATATTGGTCTGTAGTTTTCTTTTTCTTTTTTCTTTTTGGCTTTTGGTATCAAGGTAATAGCTTTGGCTTTTGGTATCAAGGTAATAGCTTCAAAAAAGAAATTGGAATGTATTCCCTTATCATCTATTTTCTGGAAAAGATTGTGTAGAATTGATGTTAATTTTTCTTTAAATTTGGTAGAATTCTCCAGTAAAATATCTAAAATTGTAAGTTTTCTTTTGTTGTTTTTGTTTTTTGGCGGGGGGAGGTGGTGTTTTTTTTTTTTTTAATTACAAATTTAATTTCCATAGTTGTTATCATGTTATTCAAATTAATCTACTTCATTTTGGGTGAATTGTAGCAGTTTGTGCTTTTTGAGGAGTTGGTCTATTTCATCTAAGTTTTCAAATTTTTGTGTGTAAGTTTGTTCACAGTATTCCCTTATCAATATCCCTTTGCCAATTGTCTAAATCTTCAAGATATTCAGAAACATTGTTTATGTCATCAATTTTTAGTTTAATTCCTTGTAGAAATTTCTTTTAGAGCTGTTTGATCACTCCAGTCTGGAGAGAAGCCTCCTTTGTGCAGCACACAGATATCACGTTAGGATTTTGCTTAACTCTTGTCCTATTTCCTGGGTCCCATGTCTTCCTTTTTCCTGGTTTGTATCTGTCATTAACTTCCTTGGAAGGGTGCAACTGAAAGTATCTTTATTCTACACTCTCATTTTATTGATAATTTGACTGAGAATAGAATTCAAAGTTAGAAGTAATTTTTTCCATTAGAATTTTCCATGTATTCATTGCCTTCTTGTTTCTGGTGTTGCTTTGAGAAGTCTATTTTTATCTTCATCCTCTGTATGTGACGTGTTTTTTTCTCCCTGGAAGCTTCCAGGAATTTTCTTTCATCTCTGCTGTTCTAAAGCTCACACTAATGATCTCTGATGTATTTTTATATTTTTATCCATTTTGACGAGAATATGATGGTCCTATCAACCTGTAAATTTATGTCCTTACATTCTGAAAAATGGTTCTTGGATTATTTCTTCAATATTATTAATTTTTATAACTTAGGAAATTAATTGGGAAGCTATGGTTCAACTAACTGAAAAGTGCCCTAAAGTAAATCAGCTATGCACCTGGATATTTTAGAAATACTTTTTCTGACATCTAACTTTGCTTACTTACGCTCCCTGTGCATCGTTGTAATCTTCCCCTGAAACTCAACTTCAGATGCTATAACATGCCTGCGTAAAGTAAGTTCCTTTGTAAACAGTCTTGGGAGGCAAATTCTCCCCATCACCTCCAGACTGGCTGGTCATTATTACAAGTGCAATTTTGATGACTTCCTCATTCTTGCTACAGAAATGAAATGAGAAAACAGCACCAACCATCTCTGAGATCATCTGAGCTAAAGAGGAGAGAATTTTAGCACAAATGAGTCACTGACATGGTAACAATTACTGAAAAGAAGAGTCAGAGCAAAATGTCAGTTTCATACCCCAGATTCTTAGTTCTTTGGGACCCAGTGCATATAAAGTTTTATTTTTGCAAGTTATTTTGGTGCATCTGAATTTGTTCATTTTTGTTTTTCCTTTGTTCATCTCTTTTATGATACCCGCATACTTTATCTTTATAAAATATTTCTTCATCTACTACTCTAGTAGTAGCTCTCTCTCATCACTAATATCTAGAAGCTAGAGGTCATTTGGTGATTACATTTTTCAAAAACTATGGTAAAACATTATAAATTCAATCCTGATATTTTGGAATTTGTGAAAGTAGAGAGATTTATCAAGTATTATTATTATTATTTTATTATTTTATTTTTTCTGTTGTATTTACTGGGATTTTATGTGAAATTTTATTTGTATTTTTTAAACTTTTTGTTGAAGCATAATACACATGTAGACATGCACGGATCTTGATTTCACAAAATAAACACTCATCTTTTGTTTATAATTTCTTTATATTGCAATGTAATTTCTTTATATTGTAAATTAGTAGTGAAGCAAGATTGCAAGTGTTATGTTTCAATTTCTATACATTGGATGTATCACATGCAAACCATTCTCTACTATTTAACACCATGGCTGTTAAGGAGATTTACCTGTGAATAACAAACCTACATCCATAAGAGCTTTTTGCAGCTTACTAAACACTTCTTTTTGCATTTTACTAACTCTTCCATGCACCTTATCTCAAACGACTCACAACTTTATGAAGTATCACAGTTTTAGAAAGAAGGAAACTGAGGCTCAGAGAGGTAGAGGAACTCCTTAGGGCTGCAGAGTCTATTAAATTGCAAATCTTGGACATGAAGCAAGGCCTTCAGAGTTCAGGGATTGTATTAATTCTAGTAGACATACTGCTTTTATGTGGTGTGTGCTGTGAGCTGCTACCCAGATCCCACTGTAGGAGTGAAGGATTTA
>NW_006433378.1:3203978-3213033 GCF_000325575.1 Pteropus alecto | reverse complement strand
TGCTGCTGGCAGGAAGCTCTCAGTTTCACCTACTTCTAGGACTGCTTTTGCTGAAGAGAGAGACCTCACCCAAGGTTACGCCTCTTTCCTGGAGCACTGGCATCCAAAGACTCATTGACAAACAAAGGCTCAGTCCTCTGAGGAAAACTCTGAATGGTCACCTTGGCCTCAGAGCTCCCAGTGTGGTGGGTGGAGACCTCATCAGACTGCACAGCAGCATGACTTCTCCCTCTACCCACTGTGGTTCCTTTTCATCTCTTTCACAGTTGTTGATCCTAAGCATGCTCCCTAATAAACCTCTCCTGTGCTAATCTTCAATCAATGACATCTTGATATCCCAAATGTACCATCACATTATTGAAGATACGTAAAATTAAAACTACTTCTTTTAAATCACTATCTCCAAGAAAATTATATTATAATATAAAACAAAAAAGATGAAAAATCAATATTATATTTATCTTAATTGATTGAGAGAGATTTAATGGATTCTGATCTCAAAAATTTTTTTGATGAGTTTGTGGATAATGAATCTGGAAAAACAAACCTAGAACTTGCTAAAAGTTTATAAGTCATCTAGTCCTCACCTAGGAATTCCATTTTAATACCAAGGTCAAACATATAGAATTTAAGTTTGTAAAAACACATTAAAGCTAAGATTTGAATAAGAACAGATACCTGAATGTAAGGACTATGGGACAAGAGAACCCATTTTTCCAAGGTGATATTTGAAGATTAAATAAAAAGTGCAAAATGAGTTTCTCTGTGGTGTAATTTGCCAACATTAGCCCACTCTGAGAACAACCCTGACAAGCTCATCATAGGCTTGTGGCAGAGATATTTGACACCAAGGACTTAACTCTGCCATCAGAAGATCTTAGCATTGGTGGGAGGGAAGTGAGAGGATAGTATAATTGCTTTCCGCCACATAGGTGTTTTATCAAAAGCCTGTGGCCTTTCCATGCTAACCAGAGAGATGTCTTTACGGCATTGTTTTGGCTTCCCCTTTGTAACTTAAAAGGAAACTTGCACAGTGTCCAGAATTCTTGATATCCTGCAAATGGAGGAGGATGTCCTCAAATTCCTTGCAGCGGAACCCACTTAGGTGGCACCAACCTTGACTTCCAAACAGAACAATACATTTACAGAAGGAAAAGTAATGGCATTACCTCATAAATCTGAAAAGAACCTAGGAGAAACTTCAATTGGCAGTTTGTGCCACTGGTTGCCATTGAAAATGCAACTTGACGTCAGCGTCAGAGCATTCAGAAACACTGGCCAGTGAGTTGTGCTGAAGTTTGCTACTGGTGCCTGGGCCACTCCTATTGCTAGCTGCTTCACTCCTGAAACCTTCGCTAACCATATCCGGTCAGCCTGTAGGGAGCCATGTCTTTTGGTGGTTACTGATCCCAGGGCTAAACATCAGCATCTCACAGAGGTGTCTTATGTTATACTGCTGATCACTGCTCTGTGTAACAGACTCTCCTCTGCACTGTGTGGACATTGCTATCCACCCAACAAGAAGGGAGCTCACTCAGTGGGTCTGATGTGGTGGATGCTGGCCTGGAAAGTGCCACATATGGGCAGCACCATCTCCTGTGAACACCCATGGGAGGTCACCCCTGATTTCTATTTCTACAGAGATTCTAAGAGACTGAAAAGAAAGAGCAGATTGCTGCCGAAAAGGCTATGACCATGGAGGAATTTCAAGGTGAATGGAGTGTACTAGGTCCCGAATTTACTGCTACTCAACCTAAGGTCTCGAACTGGTCTGAAAGCATGAAGGTGCCCTCTGTGCCTATTCAGCGGTTGTTCACTAAAGACTGGAGTGCTCAACCCACCACTGGAGAGCTGTCTGCAGCTCCCACCGATCAGGCCACCGAATGGGTAGAAACAACCATTGAGCGATTTTAAGCTGTTCTTCCATAGACTCTTAAACAGAAAATGAAAATAAGGTTGATGGAAAAGTTTCTTTAAAAAATATAAGATAAGAATAGACAGTCTGAGCCTCTGAAGGGCAGGCAGCTTAATGTTGGTGGTGAGGGCATGGGTACAGAGTTAGACAAACTTAGTTCAGGTCCTGGTTCTGCCATTTTCTTGCTACAGAACTTTTTAGCAAGTTACCTAATCATTTGGTATATCAGCCTCATCTGTAAAATGTAAATTCCATAAGGGCAGAGATCATGTCTGTGTTATTCACTGTTGTAGATCCAGTGCACTTAGTGTTAAGTCATATAGGATTTTGAAGGAGTGTATTGAGGAAAAAAAAAAAAAAGAGCAAACCCTGACATTCACAAACCGGCCTGTACTCATGGGTAGACCATGTTATTCTCTTGTTAGACATAAATGATTTCACAGAATACCAACCTCAGACTAAATTACTCTGAGAACATGATAAAATGAGACAAAGGAAGGCCACTGTATAATTTTGCCTAAGCATAGTTAAATACAAGGTTGCTTGTGTCACCAACAAAATACCAAACACTCCCTCTCTTTACTAATTGCAGCTTTGTTCTTCTGCTTCTCTTGCTTTACATAAGATTTACTGAGATATCCAATCAGAAAACTGCCCCTGCTTTCTGACAGCATCCAATCTACAGCAAATCTCTGATTTCTTAGCCCCTCCCCTGAATCAATCTGCCAAATCTATGATAAGTTTTTTTCCTAACTCCTTGATACTCCATGATTCCTCATGGTGTGTTTTCACTCATTTCAATGAATAACACAGTCTGTTCGACTATAGTTGTCTTCCTAGTGGTATTTGACTTAAGGGAAATGACAATGTGAATGAAAAAAAAAAAATGGGGAGATATAAATTGTCTCTTGGGAGTTGTATCAAATGGATAATTAATTTACTAAGATATACTGAGTATCTGTTTTGTGCCAGGCTCTGTGCTTGGTGCAGTGAATATTGAAAACAAGGTCCAGATTGCTCTCCAGGAGTTTGAATCTGTGGAACATGCAGAGTAGAAAATTTGTGATCCAATTTAATGTTGTTAACACTATTATAGAGGTACATACCTCCTATAAAGATGTTATAGGACCATACATAAAAAAAGAGCACTTATTTTTAGATTTACAACCTCAGGAACTGTAAGATAATAAATCTTTGTTGTTTTAGACCACAAAATTTGTGAAAATTTGTTATGGCAGCAATAGGAAACTGATATAAGACACTTGAGCTTAATCTTTAAGATCGAGTGTCCCAGGCTTAAACAAATGTAGACTACTAGTTCCTGTGCTGACCTGCTAGTTGGGCTGTATGGCTGTGTGTTTAGGAATGTGACTGGGTTTCTCAGGGTCAGATCCTGAAGGATATTCTTTCTATGCAGAGAAATTGAAATAATCCAGGTGATCAGAGATCCCTGAAGAATTAAAAGCAGGGGAGTGTGACAAAATCAGATTTGCATTTAAGAAGAACGGATTAGAGTCTGGAAATAAGGAAAATGAATGAATGGGAGTATCCTAGGCAAGAAATGATGAGGCTTTTTTGATCAAGTTCTATAAGATGACTTTGCTTATTCCTTGAAATTTGGGGTGAGAAGACTTAGAAAAAATATAGTTATGTTCTTCAAATATTTGAAATTCTGTTATGAGAAAGAGTAATTAGACATGGTCTGTGCTGCTCTAAGCTCAAGGTATGAAGTTATTAGGAAATATTAAGTGCGGTAACAAAAAGCACATTCTAATAATTAGAATAGTCTAAAAATAACAGACTTCTCAAATGATTATGCCTTACATTTTTTTCTTTCACCTATTAAATATTCATTTTGAGCATTTAGGATGTGGCAGGCATTAGGTACACGATGTGAACAAAACAAAGGCACTATCCTCCATGGAATTTCATTTCTTTGTGTAATGTGGTACTGTTTACAGATAACTTACATAATCATTTAACCAAGAAACAAGCTCCCTATCAGGATATCTGAAAAGCGGGCATGGATGGTTTGGAGTGAACTCTGTCCCGGGAAAATCGGAAAAGAAGATAATCCAAGAGAGGAGATGAAAAGTAAGTGTAAGTCTCAGGCACCAATAGGACGAGGGAGCTCGGGGCCTTTTTTTCAGGCTCCTTCCCAGCTGTCAGGCCTTCCCGCCCCTCCGCTCGCCTGTGCCTGCCCCTTTCGCCGTCCCCTCCCGCCCCTTTACTCGCGTCTCTCGGCCCGCGGGATTTGGAGTTCTTCTCTCGCGATATCTTCACTGTACCGGAACCGGCTGTAGTAGTGGCGGAGGCGGCCACGGGGTCTGTTCTGTTGCGGTGTTTCAGCAAATCTGGGTCTTGCCCAGGGGCACTAAGTAGGTTCTGGGGGCCGAGAACCGGGCTACTGTCTCAAGGGATTCCTGAGGGGAGAGGGGGGCGGATTCCCTGGGCTTGGGCCGGCGGATTCCTGGGCTTGGGCCGGCCTCTGCCCGCGTGCGCGCCGCGTGTGCGCCGCTGCCGGGTCTGGGTGGGTGGCCCGCGGGCGCAGTGACACAGTCCGGGGACTCCTGCAGCGCTGACCCCAGGCATGGCCGCTGCAGGGGTTAGGGTTGGGGTGTTCGGAGCGGCCGAGGCCCCCACTAATCCTGCCCTGGGCCCTCCGGGGTTGGTGTCCTGGGGACGCCTGAGGTCAGCTGCCGAGTTTAGTGGCCCGAAGGTCTTGCAGATGGGAAACTACGAAATTTGCTTGGTTTTCATGATTAAAGAAGTTACTTCTTCCAGAGTTACCAAATGGAATTGGTTTTTCTTATTTGCTGCTTTACGAGGCTTGGCTTCCTTATTCAGAGAGGCAGAAAGATGTTTTGTACAAATAGGTGAATAGTCAAATGACTTAAATCCCACGATTCTCTCATTTTAAAACCAGGGCATACAGAACAATGGAGTACGTGACAGAATCCGCTGACCGCACCCCTGGACACATGTGAGTCGCACGTCTCTTTTCCCCAATTACCTTTACATTTTAAGATGTTAAAGTGAGTCTTTGAAACTTACCGTCTAAATTTGGGAAAGCTTTTTTTTGAAGCGGGGTGTGTGTGTGATTTTTTTGTCTTAAGTGAAAGGATACGAAAGTCTATTTCCTGAGAAAATCGAATTCATTTTCACTTGGGAAGTTTGTTGGAGTAGTAAATATTCGCTTTGAGTGTTAATATATTTATCATACATTCTAGGTTTGCACTGTTCAGTACGATATACATTAGCCACAAGTAGCTATTTAAAAAGTAACTAAAATGAAATAAAACTAAGTATTCAGTATGTCAGTCGTTCTAGTCTCATTTCAAGTCCTCAGTAACCACATGTGCCTAGTGTCTACTGTATTGGACATCACAGATTATAGAACATTTCTTTTGGACAGCATCAGTGATTTTTAAACATTTTCTGCTCCCGATATACCTAGAAGCTTGATACTCCCATCAGTGTACTGAATAACTAACTATATGATACTCTTTCTATCCTTTAAAATTTTTCTGCTCTGGGTAAATGTTTACATTTTGTTAGTCCTTGTCCTATATTGAGGCTTTAAAAAAAAATTGCCTTTGGGCTGTAAAGCTATCTAATGATTATTAGAAATAATTTAGATTCTGTAGACCCTTCGAAAATTGGCCATATTTTGAGGATTTTTGGAATTGTGGCCATCCTTGTTTTTTTTACCTTAGTATTCAAAAGTTGTTCTTCACTACTGCATCTTTGAAGATTGCTCTCAGTCAGTCTTTGAAAGAGGGCAGATTATGGCCTAACTTGAAAGTTTTTGCTTGTTTGACGGTGTTTAAATTTAACTGGTGAATTTATGAAATCTAATTGAAAAACTATTGCTTTATTTATTTAAGCTTGTGCTGCGAGTGTGGTGTTCCAATTAGTCCAAATCCTGCCAATATTTGTGTGGCCTGTTTGCGAAGTAAAGTAGACATCAGCCAAGGCATTCCAAAACAGGTCTCCATATCTTTCTGCAAACAATGTCAAAGGTATGGTGTGGTACTATTTATCCTACTTAAAGTTGAGATCGATATATAGGAGAGCCACCAGGATATGCTGAGATTGCTAAGATACATAAATAAAGTGCATGTAATTGAGATTTAATTTTTATGTTGGTGTTGCCAATGATTTTAGAATTTGCAATTTTGTACTTTCCTAGTTTGCCCTGCTAATCTGGTGAAGATAGTGTAAAGGTATTTGAATCTATTCTTTTTCTGTTAAGAGATTAATGGGTGCGATGTATACAGTTAATAGTGAATTGATGTTGTAAGGATGAGAGCAGTTTATTAAGGACATACTACTGTTAATACCATGAGGATTTTTTTTTGTTTAGTCACTAGAAACAATGTATGATAAAAAGCACCTTATGTTTTAAGCAATTTAGCAATGTTTCAAAAATTACATATATTAATGTTCCCATGTAACTGAAATGGCTATAGTTGATAGAAAAAAAGCTCAGTAAAAAAGTTAATATTTTATTCCTTCTTGATTAACTTGTTGGCATAAACAGCTTATATCTACTAGGCCATGAGTAACCCAAAACTGCCCAATGAAACTGCCTATATAAAATTATATGCCTGTGATTTCCCAAATGGGTTAGGACTATAGCGATTCTTAACTTTTTAATTTTTGGCAGGGGGATGTTATGAATCCTTTTGAGAATTCGAAAAATATATCTCCAGAAAAATACTTAAAACATGTATATATGTGTGTGTGTATAAACATAAATATATACATATATACGTAGCACATGAAACTATTATGTACTTTTTCAGGGAGTTTACAGTTTACAATTTGTGAGATTTAAGCTATTATAAAGATTTGCTATTCTTAAAAGCATAGAAGAGTGAAAAAAGCACTGGACAAATAGATCTCATTTATCTTGGATTTCTCACAAACTAGCTTTTTGAAATTCTTGACCAATTAACCTCTCTAAACCTTAATTTTGTCATTGGAATGAAAGGGCTTTATTAGATGATACATGAAGTCCTTTCTAACTCCAAAAGCATGCTTATAACAAAGGGGCCTGTATAAGGTTTTTGAATGAATTTTAAAAATGAAAATGAACATTCACTTAGAAAGTATGGCAAAAAAAAAAAAGCACATTTACCTAACACATTTGAAAGTATTACGTATTTAACGAGCATTTATTTAGCCTTTACTATGTGCTAGACAATGTTCTAAGTCCTGGGCGGGCTGAGCTAAAAAACTTAAAGCACATGCATAAGCGATTTAAATTTTAATTTAGTCAGGTTTTATGTAAGATTTTAAAACATGTTTACAATTAAAATTTGGTAAGGGACTTGAAATAGATGAATAGTCAGAACTATTGTTGATACATAGTACGAAGTACTAATTTATCTTTTTTCTGTGTGAGAAATAGTTCTCAAACATAGATGTACGTTGTAAACCATTTTAATGTCCTTTTGAGATGATTTTTACCTGTTTTTCAAATCCTAGCTTTAAAGAACTTTCTGTCATTTCGTCTTCCTCACTGTAATTCTTACTGGTGTTTGAAGTAATAAGACCTCTTTAATGGGTTATTTCAGACTGGCTTTCTCAGATACTCAGAATTTTAACTAAAGCTTTTTAATTAAAGCTACTGAGAATTATTAAAATATATTTGGGTTAAGTGCTTTGGGTCAACTGTAGGTTATTATTATATCTGGTTAATAATCAGTGTTATATCTTCAGATGGAAATTTTTGTTTTTCCTTGAGAGCTGCTGGGCTTCAGAATATTATCTTCTCTCTCAGATATTTCCAGCCACCAGGAATGTGGATACAGTGTGCATTAGAGTCCAGGGAGCTTCTTGCTTTGTGTTTGAAAAAAATCAAAGCCCCTCTGAGTAAGGTAGGTCAAATAGCTAAAATTTTTTTGTAGGCATATTTTTAATCTCTCCTTTTTGGAAAAATTCTTGTATGAGTACATTTTTCAAAAGAAACTGTTAAATGTTGCTGTTGGTAAGCACTGTGCTACAAATGCTGTTTTTATGTTTAAAGTTATATATATTTTATGGAAATGAAAATCTCTGCTTTAACAGATTTAGAGTTAAATTAGTCATTATTTATTGGGAACTTCTTATGCACAGTATTTTTTTTGGGAAAATACTTATATAAAACCATCACTAAACTTAATTTAGAAGGTTATAGTATTAGGGCTATAGTATTCAGTTTTTTTTCTTTCATTACTGCTCTGGAAAGAAAATATTTGTGCCTGTTACTTAAAGTCAGTACGTAAGTGTCTTCATTTTGTCTCTCTACATACAACTTTCATTTTTCTTTCTGTTAAACTTTATGACTCCCCCCAGGTATATTTTTAATTGACATGGATTCTTGGTTTGAAGGCTTTCAGATTATCTTTTAAACTCTGATAAAACTTCATGTAATAGTTATTTGAAATTTCTCCTTTTATTTTCCTTTTTTTCTCCTTGGAATTTCTGTTAGTCAGAGGTTGGCCTTGCTGGCTTAAAACTGCCTTTTTCCTTTTGTATTGTTTTTAACCTTTATTTTGTAGTATTTTGTCTTTTTTTCCATGTTCTTGGCGATTTTCTTTATCTTCCAACTTTTATATTGGTTTTTATTCCCCCTAGCAGTAATATTTGTAAGTTTCAGAGTCTTGAATGTTCTTGATGCGTTCTGTTCTTGAATTTTTCTGAAGGTTTGTTAATAGTTTGAGGTTTTTAAATTTTTTTTCTGGAGTCAGTTTTTTCATTTAACTTGGTCTTTTCACTTTCATACTTCAGGCTTTTGTTAAATGTCTGATGAGCCTTAATAATTCATTAGTTAATTCAGCAGATGTTTATTATGTGTCAAACATATGCCAGTCTGCTTTTGGTATTGGGGACATGTCAGAAAAATGGTATTATCTTGATGCCTAAGCTGGATACTTGAGTATCATTCTAGAGTGTTCTTTTCCTTCTTCCCATATGCAGCTATCATTAAATCCTGTAGATTTTATCTCCAAAATAGCTCTTGGATCTTTCTGCTTCTGTTATTTCCAGCACCTCTGAGTTGAGGTCACCTATAACTCCTGCCCAAAATATTGAAACAACCTCCATTCTTTTTCTCCCATCTCTTTTCTCAAAACACCCATTTCAGCCATATCG
>NW_006433378.1:3143023-3203509 GCF_000325575.1 Pteropus alecto | reverse complement strand
TCTTTCTCACATATAGCATACTGTTTTTGGCTTCTACTGATCCTGTTGATTTGGCAGAGGTTACCATTGTGGATTCAGTATTCAGTGTATGAGATCCTCTCTAATGAATGTTCGTTTTTTTTTTTGAGCCACAAGCTAACACAAAGAATAATCCAAGCAGAAACTTTTGTTCACAAGAGTTTAGAGTAGATGATGAGGTTACACATAGTTACTTTTTCGTAAAAAGTATTATCTCCATTAAAAAAAAAAGTATAATTTTTTTGGGGAAAAGAATTTTTTTCCCCATGCAAATATTTTTTTTTTTTGCTTGAATTATACCAGTTGCATTAATATACCAGTTAAAATCTAATTAGGTTGTCCTTTTATTTACTGTTTTTTGTTGCCATACCTTTGATGATAATTTTTTTTACTGGTTATGTTGCGTAGTGATGCTAATCACCTTTGTTAAACATTTTATGTAATCTATTTATTAATTATTTTTCATCTTTTTTCTTATATGGGAACTTGTTTCTTTTTGTTTGTTGAAGGTACGGCTTGTAGATGCAGGCTTTGTTTGGACTGAGCCCCATTCTAAGAGACTTAAAGTTAAACTGACTATTCAGAAGGAGGTAAGCTGTGTATCATTTTCTAAGCCTGGTTAAAGTGTAGGTAGTTACACTTTGGGGTCTGTTTGTAAGTTATTTTTTGACTTAAGCAGCTTAAAAGTAAATGAATACACTCTAAATTTTAACCCTTTGTTACCTTTTGCACAGATTATCAGGTCACTAGTAAGAGCAGCCATTGCTCATGATTAGTGGACTAAGATAATCTTTTCAAAGTTATTTTTATTAGGAAAAGAATTGAAGTAAAAACATGAGCTAAGGCGGTGCTTCGCAAACTAGGCTGATCATCATGACTCACAGTAAATGAATCAGACTGGATTCAACTGGATGTGAGACCCAGGAATATGTTTAAAAAGTTTCCCAGGTGATTTCTGATGATTGGCAATGTTTGGGAATGATTAAATTAAGGGATGTTCTTTGAAAGTTTTTTTGTCTTATGTTTTCTTCTAAGAATGAATTTTACACATACACACATAGACACACAAGTATATATAGATGTAAAAATTCTACAAAGAATATCCTTACAACCACTTCAGCTAAAGGTAAATTTAAAATGTTAATCTAATAAATCCTATGAATGAAACCTATGTATCTTTCTTGAAATAGTATAACTTATTTTTATGACTTTAAATTTAACTGATGTATCATTGATGTCCTCAAAGCATTCATGGAAAAAGATTTTAAGTTAAATGTTAAAGTGTCTACTTTTAAGAAAAATATTTGTTATTAATCAGAGAAGAAAGAATGAAAGAATGTGATCGTTTTCTTTATCAGGTGATGAATGGTGCTATCCTTCAGCAAGTGTTTGTGGTGGATTATGTTGTACAGCCCCAAATGTGTGGAGATTGCCATAGAGTAGAAGCTAAGGATTTCTGGAAGGCAGTGGTTCAAGTCAGGCAAAAGGTAATGAGAGAAAGTGGGTGCGTGAATCCACCATCTTGTATTTTATTTTTGTCAGTTATAAAAAGCTAGTAAAACCTTCTTTTCCTCCTTTTCCAAAATCCTTCATGCACTGAGGATAGTCTATGTTTCTGGAGCATTCATCTTTAGAAATATATCATTATTACATTTTGGGTAATCTTTCAAGATTGTTTTTGTTTTAAAAATCAGTATGCTCTATCTATAGGTGGCTTTTCTTTTCTTTTTTTTTTTCCATCTATTAACCTAATAAATGCATTTATGTTTAGACTTTGCACAAAAAAACTTTCTACTATCTGGAACAGTTAATTTTAAAATATGGAATGCATCAGAATACACTTCGTATCAAAGAGATTCATGGTGAGTTAAAATTTAAAAGCATTTGAAATGATGTCAAAACTTTTTCAACTAACCTAAGGGGTCTTTTATCTTTACTGATAATATCTAGACTATTACTTTCAAAAAGAACTTTCCGTTAGGAGGAAAAAAATTTAGTTATCTGCATTGTTCAACATGATAGCCACTAGCCATGTGTGGCTATCGAATACTTGAAATGTGGCTAGTGCAACTGAAGAAATGAATTTTAATTTTTTTCTATTTTAATTTAAATTTACATTAAATAGCTACAAGATGAGTAAACCAGCAACTACATTTAGAATGTAAAGTGCTATGGTAGAAAATTCATTAAAACTTGTTTTATGCAGAGATTAGTTTCTCCTGTAATATATTTGTTTTTCATATCTCTAGAGGCATTTGTGATGGATACATTAAATCAGAAACCTAAACTCAGTAATAATAAACAGTAATATACAAATGATATAATTAGATTTCTTAAGGATAGAATTTTAAAATATTTGCATAATTCCAGAATGGCTCCTTAGAGCATATTTTGTCTTATTATAATGGTCAAATTATGTGCTCTGTATGCAAATTGTGATAACATTGGTTTTCTTCATGTGGGCTTGTTCTATAATGTTCTGTGACTTAACATGTTATATAATATATTTGGAAAGCTTTCCCTGTCATTACATATAATTCTACTTCATTATTTTCAACCAGTGTGTGTATTCATTAATCGATGTATATTTAATTAGTTATTTCCTGGTAGTTGGCTTAGAGTGTTTAAGAACTCTAGTCTAATCAAGATTTTCTTTTATGTTTCTTTCAAATGTTTTATAATTTTAGCTCTTATATTTAGATTTTCAGTTAATAACCATTTTGAGTTATTTTTTGTGCATAGTGTGAGAGAAGGGTCTAAATTCATCTTTTTACATGTGGGTATCCTGCTTTCCCAGAGAAAGACTATCCTTTCCCCAATGACTTGCCCAGGATCCTCTGTCAAAGATCTATTGAGTATAAATGTAAGGGTTTATTTCTTGATTTCCAAGTCTGTTCCATGTATCTCTCCTTTTGCCGGTACCACAGTGTCTTGATTACTTAAAGTTACTGAGTGTTGAAATTGAGAAGTATAATATTCCTGTTAACTTTATTCATCTTAAAATTGTTTGGTTATTTTGAGTTATTTTAGTTTCTTGGTTAACTATCGTTCGGAAGAATATCTCTAAACATTTCTTTGCTTTTAGTTATCCCTTTGTTGCTGATTTTTAATGCTACTGAATTGTGATCGGATAATGTCTAATTTCTCTCATTTGGAATTAAAGTGTTTTTTTTTTTTTTTTTAATCTTAGGACATTATTTTATGAATGTTCTATGAATTTTTAAAAATCGTTTATATTCTTCCTTGGGACGTTCTATAATCTCAATTAAATTAACCTTTATAGTTGGTTATTAAAGTTCCACGTATCCTTCCTATTTTTGGTCAGTTTGGTCATTTTGGTTTTGATAGTCTTTTACTAGTTTCCCACAATGATTATACATGTGTTAACATTTGTTGATTTCTTCTTTTTACTAGTTTTTTTCTTCATCTCAATACCGTTGTTAGGTGTACTATTGTCTTCTTGGTAGATGGTTCCATTTATTACATAAAATATCTTTCTATGTTCTGTTTAGTGTTTTTCTCTCCCCTCTTGACCTTGAATTTTATTTAGTATGAAATTAAAATTGCGAATCTTATTTTTGTATCATTTGTCTGATTTGTCTATCCTTTTATCAGACAAGTCTTAAATGATACAACATCCCTAATTGTTGTGGTTAGAATATATTTGCTAATAATTTGATTTTTTAAATACACGTTTAATTTGTTAAACAGTTGTATTAGTAGAGGAAAATCTTGTTTTGCAGAATTATTTTCATGTGGATTTTTTTTTTAAGATGGACTGGATTTCTATTATTCTTCAAAGCAGCATGCTCAGAAGATGGTAGAATTTCTTCAGTGCACAGTTCCTTGTAGGTATGTTCTGAACCTAAATGTGATTAAGTCCAAGGAGCTGGGAGTAGATGTAGGTCACAGGCTGAGACATGTTAAAATATTAAAAATTATGTTAAAATATTTAAAATTATAGTATAGGGATACTTACACAATTAGTAAGCATTCATTGGATTAGACACTTTAAGGGAAGTATTAGCCAAAGAGCATGTAAGAACCACTTTGGGGATCTAGACCCCACCCCATGATAAGAAGCACTGTAAGGCTGAACCACTGATTTATTTTTTAATAAGAGAAAAGAAAGATTGGGGTAGAGGGCTTTGGGGAGAAGCTTCATGGAGGAGGAAGGACTTTGCTTCTAAAATGGGAAATTTTCAAAGGTAGAGTTTATATTGAAAGTTGAGATTAGTGTAAAGAAAGACTTGTGTATGTAGACTAGATTGGTCTTTTAATAGATGCTGTACATAGACTAGATTGGTCTGAGCCAAGGGCATGTTTTGGAGTTTTTTAGTAAAGTTGAAAATAGTTAGGGTGCAGTCATGTTGTTGAAGGTTTTGAAATATGAGTGGGTAAAATTAAAATTAGGCTTCACCATAGCAGACATTAGGTAGCTGTTTCAAAACTTGGACAGTGATGATTTGATTTGATGAAAATTGATATTTCGAGACTATACAAGTAAGGCCTTTGTCTTTTTATTATTATTTTTCTCTTAATAGATACAAAGCCTCACAGAGACTCATCTCTCAGGATATCCGTAGTAACACATACAATTACAAAAGCACTTTTTCTTTGGAAATTGTTCCAATATGCAAGGTACTTTTTCTTATTTAATTAATCCATATTTATAAAAGAGTGCAAGTAGTTAATTAGTTTTTATGTAATTATTAGCTCCTGATTTCCTGTTGGGATTGGTTAAAAATTTAGAATAACTTCCTTCTTAAGTGATTCTAACACATTAAGCCATGTTAAAAGATACTAAAAAGTAATCATGCTTAAAAGTATAAATTGGCATACCTTTTATTTTGGTGTACTAATTAAAAGGCCTATTGCAGTTTTTTTTAATGTCCATATTTCTTAAAATTTGTGTTCCTAGTGGACACATGACAGTTCTGTGAAACTTTGAATACAGGAAATGGCATTAAACCACTTTGGAATATGTTCAAACTGGATTTTGGCATTATGAAAATAAACAGTAATGTGGAAATGAGACCATAGAGTCACTTTTGTGATTTAAAAACATAATAACATTTAAAATGTAAGATTATCAATTTATTTAATTGTACTATGGTAAAACTTTGGTTCAAAAACGTAAACGAATTAAAATTTGACAAATAGTTATTGAAGATCTACTATATAGAAGGCTGTGTGTCAGGGATTATGTATTCTAGAGATTCCTGCCATATAGGAGTTTATGTGTTGATATTTAAAACACTGATTATGATAAGTGCCATAATTGTGAGCATTTCATAAAAATTAATATCTAAGTACTTGAGTATGTTTTACCTCTTTACGTCTCATAATAACTGGAGTAAATCAAATTATCATTTTGAAGATGAGGAAATTGAAGCTTTGGGAGGTTAGAAGACGTGCCCAAAGTTATTTAACTACAAAAATAATGAAGCCAGGATTTGTGCCTAGGTCTGTGACTCTTAAACTTTAAAGCTGGTATCACTACTTTATGATGTAGTACAGTACCAAGGATGAAGTGATGGCTTAAAACAGGGTCAGCAAACTTATTCTGTAAAGGGCCAAGTAGTCAATATTTTCAGCTTTCGTGCCATATAAAATCTTTTGCCAACTACTGAGCTCTGCTACTGTTTTACAGAGTAGCCATAGATAATATGTAAATGAATGGCCAAGGTTGTGTTCCAGCAAAACTTTATAAAAGTGTGCTGTGGCCATACTGGGCTTGAAGGTCATATTTTGCAAACCCCTGGTTTAAAACAGTTAACATTTTCCTGGTGCATACGCTAGGAAATACAAATTTAGGTTTGAGGGCATATGTAACACCTTGTGTATTAAGTGCTTGGAGTGATTCATATAAGTAACTGGACGGATACACAATGTAAAGGAATATTTTGATTAATCTTTGGAGATTTACAAAGTTATAAAGGACTAGACCAGGTGCTATTAGGGATGCACAGAATGTCCTTTCAGTGGAGGAGACTATGATTTGAATAGATACAGCTTAAATATAATCCAGATTCTTTTATATTTTAATATAGTTTAAAAACAGATAACCACATTACTGATATTATTTTCCAGTGTACTACATAGAGGTATGCTTTTGGGGGCATTAGATCTCTGATTACATATTGTTATAGGTAGCCATGAAAGAGAAACATGGCTTCTCTGAAATTTGTTTTTTTTGTGGAGATTGAGAGAAGTCAGGTAGTTTAGAAAATCACTCCTTCTGATGTTTAATATTTTGCTCAGAATGTACACTATGTTAATATAGAGTGATAAGCAGTTACTCTTACATAAAATTGAAATAATAGCTTGGCGAATAAGATGTGGAAAAAATTTTAAAGCATTTTTATTAAGACAAAATGCATAGCTTATTTTCTGTTTCTCTAAAGGCCTGATTCTTTAGGACCTTTGTTGATATGTAGAATTAAAAATTTAATGTTTTGAATTGGGTCAGGTTTACATTGATGAGTGTTTTTTGGAGACTTATTTAGGAATTGCTTCACTCTAAATGGTAGTTCTTATGCCTAGGATAATGTTGTTTGTCTGTCTCCAAAACTGGCACAAAGCTTGGGAAATATGAATCAGATTTGTGTGTGTATTCGAGTTACCAGCGCCATCCATCTCATAGATCCAAATACCGTCCAAGGTAAGTTTTAGGAACTATTTGCCTTGACAGTTCTGTCTAGCAAGCAGTAATAATTTATGTTGTTAATTTTATCAGACATTCTCAATAATATTGTTTTGAAAAATTAGTTACATTTTTTACTTTTGGTAAACTATCCTTATATTTTTTACTTGAAGAAACAATTCTGTGAACTTTAAAAATGTATTAGTTTTATTCCATTTAGTTTTAATGAAATCTATTTATTTACCTCATTAAATGTTTGTGACTATTTAAGTTCATTGCCACATTTTAGTGTATAGCAAATATTTTAAAGTGTGGAACATTTGATTTTGTAAACCTGTAGAATATTCAGTTTAATTATGAATTTGAAGTAATTTCACCATCATTGTACATAATTTTTAACATTCCCTTGATAAAAACTATTTTAAAGAAGACCCTATTTTTATAGATGTCTCAGTACTTGTTTGCATCTCCTACTTCTTGATCTTTTGCACTATTTCCTGTAATGTAAGTTTTCTTATAAAAAATTAAGTTTATTTTGGTATTTTCCAGAAAGTCATGTATTATCCTTGTCAATTCGAATTTATTAGTCAAAGATCTTTTTTTTACAATATCGGGGTGAACTTCTGTCAGGTGGAACTTTTTTTCCCATAAACTAAGCAGCTAAGATGGCTGATAATGTTTCTAAAATAAAATGTAAGCACATGAAACAACTATACAACTGATTGGATCTGACCTTATATTAGAAAGGCTCTTAGCTCTGCGGTGTTCTGATTGTAGTAATCACTTAAGATTTGTTTGACGGCTGATAATTCTCTTGTGCTGTGAGAAGTTTGGGGCTGATTTATAGGAATAAATGATGACCCTAGAGAGTGAGTTGCCAACTGTGGTTCCTGTTGAACTGATGCTTCCCACTTCATATATACCAACTTCTGCCTAGTTATAACATTTGTTGACTTTTGAAATACTTCATTTCTCTTGTTCTTTAATGTTCTGTGTTTATTCTTAGTTGCAGATATTGATGGGAACACTTTCTGGAGTCACCCTTTCAATAGTTTATGCCATCCCAAACAGTTAGAGGAGTTTATTGTGATGGAATGCAGCATAGTCCGAGACCTAAAACGCAGTGCAGGTGCTGGAATGATATCAAAAAAGGTGAGTTCCATTCTGCTTGCCTTTTTTTTCATCCCCAACTTATTGTTTTGGTCCCTTTTTTTTTTTTAATTTGTATTTTTTAAAAATTTGTTGGTAATTCCAAAATGTTCCAAATAAAGCTAGCACCACATTCATTCCATGTTTGTATGTTGTTTGCTTTTAACATTGGTTATTGTGAAAATGAACAGACTTATACTCTGGTAAGTTAATTTTTTCTCTTTAATGTTGGAGACATTTTTTAAAATGTTTATTATGATTAAGCATTTTTTTGCTTTACATTTACACAGGAGAATCAAATGATAAGCTAACCTTTTTTATAGTTTAAAAAATTTTCAAATATTTTGAATTAAATATAACCTATAGTCTTACTGAATACTGAATATGTCAGTATGCATCTCTAAAACATGGGAACATTTTCTACGTAATTAAAATATTATCATACAAACATTATCATTTGTATTCAAATTTCCTTTTATGTCCCAAAGTTCTTTTTATGTTTTTTCAAACTAGTATCCCATTGAGATTTTGATTGGGGTTGCATTGAATCTGTCGATCAAGTCGAGTAGAACTTAATCAGGACAATATTCAGTCTTCCTATCCATGAACGTGGAATTTCTCATTTGCTTAGTTCTTTTTTGATTTTATTCATCTGAGTTTTGTAGTTTTTCTCATAAAGATCTTGTATTTGTTAGATTTCTGTCTAAGTATTTAATTATTTTGGATGCTAATGTAAATGGTATCGTGTTTTTAATTTCAAATTTCACTTGTTCCTGTTGATATATAGGAAAGCAATCGACTTTTGTTTATAATCTTGTATCCTGTATCCTTGCTATGTTCTGGGAATTTTTTTGGTCCATTCAGATTTTCTGCATACATAATCATGTCATCTGCAAACAAGATAATTTTTTCCTTCCCAATCTATATACTTTTCATTTACTTTTCTTGTTTTTTGCATTAGCTAGGATTTCTAGTATGATATTGAAAAGGAATGATGAGAGGGTACACTCTTTGCTTATACCTTATCTTAGTGAGAATTCTTCAAGTGTCTCCCCATTAAATATACTGGTAGCTGTAAGTTTTTTGTATATATTCTTAATCAAGTTGAGAAAGTTCCCTGCTATTCCTACTTTATGAGAATTTTTAACATGAATGGGATGTTAGATTTTGTCAAATGCTTTTTCTGTATCTGTTGATACCATCATGATTTTTCTTTTTTGATATAATTGATGGATCATATGAATTGATTTTCAGATGTTGAACCAGCCTTGAAGACGGGGTAAATACCACTTGGTCATGGTGTACAATTCTTCTGTATTTTGTTGAGGATTTTTGCATCTTGTTCATGAGACATTGGTCTATAGTTTGCTTTCCTGGTAACGTCTTTGTTTAATTTTGGTATTAGGGTAATGTTGACCTTGTAAATGTGTTAGGAAGTATGCCCTCTGCTTCTGTCTTCTGGAAGAGATTGTAGATAATTGGTATAATTTCTTTTTTAAATGTTTAGTAGAATTCACTAGTGAATCTGTCTGGGCCTGGTGCTTTCTGTTTTGGAAAGTTATTAATTACTGATTCAATTTCTTTAGTAAATGTAGGCCTATTTCTGTGTCCTTTTTATATGACTTTACTAGTCCTTGAAAGCATCCTTACTTTCTGGTATAACACCACAACATTTAGGTGTTCCAGAATCACATTGTATAATTCTTACCCGTATCTGATACCAGGTATTTCTTCAAGGGTATAATAAGTCTGATTTCTTTTACTGTGAATTAGTATTTAGACACTCTCAGTCTGTATACTAATGGTGCTCATTTTTATTGAGGTAATATTGTGTCTTGAGACAAAAATAACTTCTGATAATTTGGGAAAATCATCGGAAATGGGAAACACTACTTTTCACTTTTATATTTAAAATAAAAAATTTAATTAAGAGGAAACTTTTATCATTAATAACATATGTATAAGAATACCATTTCCCCTTAGGGATAAAAGCAGATACTATGTTTTCCTGGTTTTCAAAAAATACACTTAGCTAGAACAGGTCATAAGTCTCTAATAGAAGCAGCCTAGTAGCTAGAAAGTGTATCCTGTTACATAGGATTTAGTCTCTTTCTGGTCATTCACTTTTTTTTTCCTCCCAATTCTTTCCTAAATCTGAGACCTGTGTGTTATTTCAGTTTCTCCCTTTATCCCTACCTCTTTTTTTTTTTTTTCATCTCAAATTCTGTAATTCTGTCTGTAACTCTTAGTATTACTCTTGATCCCATATGGGTCTGTTTTTTTGTGTGTGTGTGTTTTTTTAGTAAATGGTATTGGAGTGTGCTATATGTAATTAAGTCAGGAAATCTGAACGTCAGTTATAGTTGCTTGTAAAATCATGTCGGAAGGGGACTTTAATGTTTTTCTAGTTTAGAGTTTCAAACTAAGGATGTTGTTTCTGCAACAAATAGTTTTAAAGTGTTATACCTCAAAATAGTAGACATCCAAAAAATTAATTTAATATCGTTTAGATTCTCTAGTAGTAATGGGGCCACTGGGATTGCTAGATTTTTTTTTTTTTTTTTGAAACTATGGGTAAAACACAAGGAGTTGCTTAGGATATTTTCTGGATTTAAGATTTTACTTTTTCACTTATTCTTTTTGCTCAGTCTATATTGGCCCTTCTTGTGAAAGCATATCCCTACCTCTTTTTTGGAAAATTCTACATATGTCTGTTTTAAGGTGACATCATTAATGTTTTATAAAAGCCTTGACTAAAATCTTAACAAAAGACATCGTTAATAAAAGCCTTGACTAAAATCTTAACAAAAGACATCGTTAATAAAAGCCTTGACTAAAATCGTTAATAAAAGCCTTGACTAAAATCTTAACAAAAGTATTTATTTTATGTATTCCTTATAAATCTTTTTCTGTACTCATAGTTTATTTTCAAAGTTTCAGAAATCTGAAAAAAACATTCCTGTCTTTTAAATGAAAATTAGAAAACAAAAATCAACATTGTATATAAGTTTTCTATGAAATGCTTTTTAAGTTATGCTTATCTTATTGAAGAATGCATTTTCTTTCCTGTTAAGCATACCCTTGGGGAAGTCTGGGTACAGAAAACATCTGAAATGAATACAGATAAACAGTATTTTTGTCGTACTCATTTGGGACATCTTCTGAATCCTGGAGACCTGGTGTTGGGGTTCGTATTATTTTATAGTATTTTAAACTGTCAATTAGCATTGCAAAATTGAGAGGGGGGCAGCAAAGCTATCTAAAATACTAAAGTTGTGTATTCCAAAAAGAAGTTGAGTTCTTACGAGCCTTGTAGCTCTTTTTATTGATAACTAAATTGAACTGTGGTTTGGACATAAGCCCATAGTTAATCCATTTTGGCTATCGTTTTAAAATGTGATATGTTCCAAATTTTAAAGAATTGAACCCTGAAGTTGTATCATTAGATCATATAGCTTTTTGGAGGTTTAGGTAGTTTTTATTATCCATATGCTGCTGCTCAAATATTTTCTTTTAAAATGTGGCAGCCATGAATATAAAGGGTCTTTACAGGCATAGGACAGTCCATTCTGATGCAGAGCTTATCAGCATGCCTTGAACATTACTTTTGCTCTTAGAGTTTCAGTTCCCTTTACTAGAGAATGGGGTTCTGTTTGTTTGTTTTGTTATAAACCGAATGGAACTATCTAACTGAATCCTAATGTTAGACCGATGATATAAGTCTGTTTTGCTTCTTCACAAGTATATGGTAAGGTGGATGATAATGGATATGTGAAACTAAAGAGATAAGAGTGCCCTATTATTTTTACTGGGTTCCGTAGAAGCATGTTCCCTGTATAGTAAACTGCAAAACTTTTAAAGTGGGAAAGCATATTAAATGTTTGATCTTAGGAGGAACTTCTAGGCGATCATTTATAAAGTATAAAAAGTTACATGGAAAGAAAAATGTTTTTGCCATTAAGTGTTTTATTGTTTTCAGGTTTGATTTGGCAAACTGTAACTTAAATGATGAGCATGTCAACAAAATGAACCCAGATAGAGTTCCAGATGTGGTAAGATTTAGATTTTTTTCTTTTTTTCCTGTATTAAAGAGGAATGATGTAACTCTTACAGGTAGATTGCACTAGTTCACATTCTTGCAAATAACAAGACAATTTAGAGATTTCTTTTGAAATTGCAGTTAAGATATAATAGCAGAAGCCTTAATTTTAAATCATTATTTTTAGTGGGGAAACCCCAAGATTTAAAGAGTTTTTTCGTTGCCCTTAAAATCAGATTTTCATATTCTGTCTAAATACTTGATACTATTCGTAAACAAATATAAATTTGCAGTGAAAATTGATGACCTTTAGAGTTTATTCAGATTCACTCTTTTAGGCTCAGCTTATTTCATGCATTGTTTAGTTAAGAAGGCGGAGTTAAACTGTTTTTTCAGTTTAAATATAATTGCAGTCGAAAATGATCTTCACAGTTGCAACTTTTAGAGAAAGAATGACTTGAAAAAAACCTGTTTAAACATGAGTTTAAAAGACTCATGAGCAATAGTGAATGTGAAATGTGAAAGATCCTATCTTCTGCTTGCTTAATCTTTTAAAATAAACATTGATCTCTTTAGCTGTGATCAAAAATAAAGTCTTGGTTTAAGGATTCCTCACCACCCAGTTGTGCTTTTATTAATTAGTAAATTAAGAAATAGAAGCATGGTTTAGTTGTAAGTCTAGATATTTCTAACAAGGTCATAAGAGGAGATCAAGATGGTCTTACAAGATTTTGTATTGTATAATACTATATACTATTTTATTTATTCCACAGTATATTGATCTATTCTAAGACATAACTGTGAACGGTATATATAGTTCTATATGTATAGTTCTATAAGTGCTTATTAGTAGGCATAAAAGGGAGAAAACGTCTCTTAGTAATGTTTCAGAATGATTTATGTGAATAGTACCTAAAAGCTGAACTTTGGTAAAAAAAACAAAACAAAACAAAACAAAAAAAACCCCACAAAAACCCACCATAAACTGAAGTTTTTGGTACAAAGGAAAAAATTTCAATCATTGGAAAATTTCACTTAGTAAATTTTAATAATTATACAAATAATGGCTGAATACATTCTCATAAAATATTAAGTACCAGGAGAAAAATGTTCAAAATTCTCTGGACACTGCCTCTGGATCCCTCCCTACTTCTTTCCCCTGGGGTGTAACCTCTGTCATTAATTTGATTATTTCCTGGCATTCCTAAACCTTTCATTTTTTAACTTTATTAATTTTGAGGCCCTGTTACCTAGTTCTCATTTTTTGTAACTTTGTAAATATTCTGTTAATTTTAGGTATTAATCAAGAAGAGCTATGACCGTACCAAACGTCAGCGTCGTAGAAACTGGAAACTGAAAGAGCTTGCAAGAGATAGAGAAAACATGGATACAGATGATGAAAGGTCCTACTTTTTTAAAAATCTTATATGTTGTCTCAGAGGAAGTCCTTATGATAAGTCTTTATGGTTTTTATATTATAAAGAAATAGTCATCATACAGTGATCCTGGCACTCAATATTAATTTTGGATTCTTACCAGTATAAGACGATATAATGACATTTAGCACAGATTTAGTTATTATTTCCTGTGTTATAATCTGACAATTGCAGTGTTATTGTAAACAATTCATTTGAAAAGTCAAAATATAATAAGTAATTACCTTATGGATATCACAAATAGCAAATGAGTACGTATGAGTTGAAATAAAAAGAAAATAGCTCATTGATATCAAATATGCTATTTCTCAGCTTAAGGAGAAATGAAGATATTTTGTTCTAGAAAAGTGTATTGGATAATTTAAAAAGTGGTCGTAATGATGGTGAAGACACTGATTTCTAAAAAAAATGAAGAATTTATATAAAATTGTATTATTAAATGTGAGTGGTGAAACCGATATTTCTAAAATATGCTTTCATAAGGTAATTTAAAGTAAGTATGTATTAAATATATAAGGTAGTCTATGGCCATGAACAAGCCTGATCCCGTCTGATATCGGAAGCTAAGCAGGGTCGGGCCTGGTTAGTACTTGGATGGGGGACCACCTAGGAAGGCTAGGTGCTGTAGGCGTAAAAAATGAAAAGGGATTGTAAGCTGACAAGGTCCTTGCAATCTGTGAGGTCAACCAAGGGTTGCCTCGCCTAAAACAATAAAAAATTAAAAAAAAATAAATATATAATGTTAAATTAATTAGATATTATAAATTTATTTGAGTATTTCATCTATAGTCTTTAAAATATCTTATTTCAACTTGGCCATAAGACTTTTTTGGGGAAGGTAAAGGAGGAAGAGGGTCTTCTCATTGTATTAATTTTAAATTAACATCATCTTATATTCAGTTTATATTTTTATCATGTAATTTTGAAAGAAAAGATTATTTAAAAACTGTCAGAATATTTATCATTCACATTTGACCTTCAGATATTTTAAAGATTTTAATACTTGGAACACATTTATCTTCTAGTGCTAAAAACAAAGAGAACTTCATACTTTCTTGGTAAAGATGAAATATTTAAATATTTCTTTATTTTTCTGTAGGCAATACCAAGATTTCCTTGAAGATCTTGAAGAAGATGAGGCAATTAGAAAAAATGTAAACATTTATAGAGGTTGGTGTTTTAAGTGTATTTACGTTGTATCTTCTGTATATAGATGATTCTCCCAGAACGAATATTTTAGTATCTTAAACTTTGATTTCATAATTTACTTTTATTGTGTTTTGAAAACTACTTTAGTTAAACATTTATTAAAGAAAAAACATGAACAGTAAAACTTATTAAAATGTTTGCTATACCACATTTGAGATCATTTGCTTCCTAGTGTAATCCCTTAAGTTGTTGACCCCTACGCTAGTGCATATTTATTCGTATATTTATGTAGTTCAGTCATTCAATGGATGTTTAAATGGATACTTTAGATATGAAAGCAGAGCTCTGGATTTAATATGGTTAAGTAAGAGTAGTAATGGTGGGGGCAGGTATTTGCCTATTTACATATTTTTATTTATTTGAAATCTTCCTTGTATTTTTTCTCAGATTCAGCCATTCCTGTGGAAAGTGACACAGATGATGAAGGAGCACCTCGAATTAGTCTGGCCGAGATGCTTGAAGACCTTCACATTTCTCAAGATGCTACTGGTGAAGAAGGTGAATCGATGATGATGACATAATGAGATCACGTTGTAGATGGTTTCTGCATCTCTAGGCTCAAGTTGTTGGACAAAATTACTGTTTGTTCCATCTATGCTTCCAGTATTCAGAGAGGAGAAATTTAGTTTTAGACCTGAATAAATATTTTGATTGTTAAAGCACTGAAGAAGATTGATGGTTTTAAAATTTAGGCAACAAAAGATTATGGAGAATGTGTAGAATTTTATTGTTTCCTTTTTGGTTGGTGGTTTTGTTTTTATGAGACAAGTATTTTCTGATACGTTAGCACTGGGGTTAAAAAACTTAAAAGTTGTGATTCCTTGGAGGTTACCTAAATCTTCCAAGCATAAAACAAACTTTTACATTCTTTATATTGATTGCTTTAGTAAAAAACAGTGTATGAATTTATTATGCACTTTGGTCCACTTTAGATCATTTTTATGTTCTTGGGGTAGGGAAGTTGGGGTTCAGTTATCACTGGACATTCAGGAGGAAAGTTAATTTTTTATTAATTCCTCAAAAGTTATTAAATTGGGGGTTATCTTAATTTTTATTGGAGAAGGAAATATATTTAAAATATTTGTGGATTTGTAGCAAACAGACTAATTATTTAAAGGTTAAATAACACTTGTACCTTTGTTATTTTTGCCTGCGTCAGTGGCTTAGGGCAATAGCTGCTTATGTCATAAAAATGTCTTCCTATCACTTACTTCAAGGATTTTGCTTTAAAATTTTGGTTTACAAATTGAGAAAGAAGGAATTTTCTCTATATCTGTCATTTAATACATCACTAGCAAAAAGAATATTAGAATCCAGCATACAGATGATGAAGTAATAAAAGTTATTTTCATGCTATATAACACCATGATTCAGATGAATGAGGAATGCCTTCCACATCCTTAAAAAGAAAAGCATTAGGTTGGGTTTTAAAGTGTCTGAGGATGAAATATTAAGATTCTATTTCTGTAAGCAAGATCATACTTCCTAAGTGTGCCAAAACTAAGAGCTAATTTTAAAATTCTAGGAATACCACTAAATAAGGAAATTGAGTAAGTGCTGAATGGAAGATTTTTGTTTTTTTAAGATTGGACTCCTTAATTCTGAAGTTATGAATAAATGCTTGAATTTTCTATAGTGGCTCCTTTCTGTTTACATATTTAAAAGCTTTCACTTGTAGTCTGTTTATTCTATGTCAAGACATTCAAAAACATGAAAATAAAAACATTCTCCCCTGTTTTTGTGTCCTTGAGGTGATTGCATCAGTGTCATATTTAAATGACAGTATCTCATGCAATTTTCCAAAATGGAATTATATTTATTTCAGTACTTGTCATTTGGTTTTCCCACTGAAAAATATAGTTTTCCACTAATCTTAATCAGTTTTACTCTTTTTTGATGTCATGTCTTTCTGTAGAATGAAACCTATTGGGTGAAATAAGGCTGTGACGAGGTGTAGGAATGTAACTAAGAAAAACTGTTAGCTAAGATCTTGCACAGAATTATACAGCTTTGATAAGTCTCACATTTTAGAGTATAGTTTTTAGGCTATGTGTCCCAAAATATTCTTGTTGATATCCCAGAATTGATACAACTTAGGAATGCTAGTATTAATCAAATTCACAAGAAGCTGATTGTAACCCAGTTTATAAATATAATTTCTAAGTCAGTATGATCAGTTATCTTCTTTTGTAGCCAGATCTGCACTTGAAGTTGCTGTTTTATAGGCAAAAGTTACTTGATGAGCAAGGAAACAGTTGAGGGAGAGAGTTGCTTATGCAATTCACGTTTAACCGCATGAAGCTAATTCCTTGCCACAGTAGAAGCCAGAACTCCAGGCTGTATGCCAGGACACACCTATCGGTCAGTACTGAGTCAATGCCAGAGTCCGCTCTCTAGACTCTTAATTATAGTAAATGTGTTCATATTGATTTCATCCTTTAGATTACTTCGTTATTTTCAGCTCAAGGGACATTTACTTTTTAAAAAGTTGCAAGAATAACACAGAATTCCTGGATACCCTTCACTCTGATTTGCTAAATGTGAACATTTACCTCATTTTTTTTCTCTCGTTTTTTTTGGAACCATTTAAGAGTAACCTTAAATATTTGTGTTCCCTCCCCACATCCCCAAACAAGGAATTTTATTACACAACCACAGTACATTGATCAAAATTAGAAAATAACATTGACACAATACTGTTACCTAATTGAAGACTATATTGAGGTTTTGTCAGTTGTCTCATTATAAAGTCCTTTATAGAAAAGATTGTACATTGCATTAGGTTCTCATATTTCTTTAGACTTCTATTTTCTGGACTAGCTCCTAAGTTTTTATGTTTCATGTAATTAACATTTTCGAAGAGTTCCAGCCAGTTATTTTGTAGAATGACCTCTGCAAAATAGAGGTTTGTCTGGTATTTTCTCATGATTAGATATTCTATAAGCTCTTTGAGCAGGACTACCCCAGACATAATGCCAGATTCTCAAAGCATTGTATCAGGAGACATGCTGTCAGTCCAGATAGTCTCAAACTTCCTTGGATTTGTTGGTTTTCTGTTTTCAGTAATTAAAGGATTTCATCCTTTGCAATTGTTATTTTCACTTGATTTTTCTTTTTAAATTCATTTTTAACTTACAGACTGAAATTTACTCGATTTAAGTTCTATGAATTTTATCATTTATAGGTTCATGTAGTCATTGTTAAAATCGAAATACAGAACAATTCTATCATTCCCAACTGCCCAATAAATGCATTTGCTATCCTTTTGTTTTCAAGCCCTTCCCCTCTCCTTAACCCCTGACAACTGATCTGTTTTCTGATCTTATGATTTGCTTTCTTCAGAATATGTAAATGAAATCATATGGTATGCAGCCTTTAACTCTGGTGTTTTTCACTTAGGGTGTTGTACTTGAGGTTCATTCAAGATGTGTATATCAAGAGTTTGTTCATTTTTATTTGAGTAATAACTATTGTGTAGATGTATCACAGTTCATCCATTCCCCTGTTGAGGCAGTTTGGAATTTCCAGGTTTTGATGATTAGGAGTAAAGCCGCTATGAACATTGCTGTTCAGGTTTTTGTTTTAGGTAAATAAAAACTTATCGAATCCTATGGTAAGTATGTATATTTATAAAAAGCTGCTAAACTTTTCTAAAGTGGATTGTGCCATTTTCTTCCCACAAGCAGTGTATGAACAATTAATCTGCATCTTCATCACTACTTGATATATTTTTTTAAAGCCATCCTAGTAAGTGGATGGTGGTGTCTTTGAGGTTTTAATTTGTGTATTTCTATTGGATAATTATGTTGAGCATCTTTTTTCATGTGCTCGTTATCTGTAAATCTTCATTAAGAGAATGGCTGTTCAAATCTTTTGTCTATGTTTTTTAATCAGGTTATTTTCTTATCATCCAGTTACTTTTTTCTTTGATGGTCGCATTGTCCCAGAATTGGTCAATAGTTACCCTATATCCTTTTGACAGGTGCTTTTCCATGTGTTTGATCTTGTTCCTGGATGCTGATATTGTAATGTAACTCAGGCTAGGTTTTGGATTTCCCTTGTTCAGGCTCCATGTACATTCTGCTCTTGGCTTATTTTCATGAGGACCAATTTACCTAAAATAGACCAATTTACTTAAAAATAGGCGAGCCTCAGTTGAGTCATCCTGTAAATTAAGGAATCATGAAATGGCATCATAAACACAGATGTAGGCAATTCATTCTCAGTTTATCAGTTCTGTCATATGTTGAAATAACTTGAGCAGTGGGGTGGTAAGCTTTGATGAAAGCAAGAAATCAGTCTCAATATCTCTTTGAACTTCAAAATAATATAAGGAGAATATTCAGTTTTAGTTCCTTGACTTGACACATTTTGAAAGAACTGTCTTAGTCCTAGGGAAGATTCATGATTCAGGATGCCGTCTGGTAAAATAAGATCACTGTAGTATATAAAAGTTATTAGGAGTAGGTTTGGCAGCTACTGTGTTCTGTAGCAATGCTGCTTATGTTGTTTTATCTGATGGAGATTGTGCTGTTTTTGATGGTGGTAGCACTGCAGTGGTGCCTGTCACACATTTTTCTTCTGATAGTTTCACATAAATTATGGGTATAACCCACTTCATAGCATTGTTGTGAAGTATTTTCAAATAATATATGTACTAGCACTAGTTTATAAAGTGCTGAACAAATAATTCTAGGGAAGCTGTATTACATAGAAATTAAAGAATGTTTTAGAGTCAGCTTACCTGCCCACCCATTAGCAATGTAACTAAAACTTTCGGAACCGCTATTTCTTCATTTTTTAAAAAGGAGTCGTACTGGTTACTACACAGAGTGTTGGCGAAATTCTTAAGCACAGTCACTACAACAAATTGTAATTATTTAATAAATAATACTCGCTTTTAAAATTTATAATCAGTTTTAATGTTTAGTATTTAAGCAAGTTGAGAAAAAAATCTTGTATGTATACACATTTTTAGAGCAGCATAGAGTTTATTCTGTAAAATGTAAATGGCACAGTGAACTATAAAGACTAAAGCATTTAGTTGTCTTTATTTTAAGCCATCCTAATAAATTACCCATATTTTCACTCTAGGGAGATTATCGCTATTAACATTTCAGATTTTTTTCCTTTTTTAATGGACTTTATTTTTAAAAATTTTATTTTATTTAAAAATTTCAAAAGTTAGACATTTATACAATCCATGAAGTATTTCCTCCCTATTACTCTAGCACCCATCTGGCACTAAACACAGTCATTACAATGATATTGACTATGTGCCCTGTGCTGTACTCTAAATCCCCATGACTGTTTTGTAACTACTAATTTGTACTTCATCCCTTCACTTTTAGCACCTAGCCCCGCAAACCCTCTCCTCTCTGGCAATCACCAGTTTGTTCTTTGTATCTGTGAGTATCTTTTTGTTCAGTTTATTTCTTTTGTTCCTTTGATTCCTTATGTAAGTGAAATCATGGTATTTATCTTTCTCTGTCTAACTTATTTCACTCCACATAACACCCTCTAGTTCCATCCATGTCATTGCAAATGGTAAGATTTCATTTTTTTAATAGCTGAGTAATATTCCAGTGTATATATGAATCATAACTTCTTTATCCAATCATCTATTGAAGGGCACTTAGGTTGCTTCCATATCTTGGCTGTTGTAAGTAGCACTGCCATGAACATCAGGGTGTATAGATCTTAATGAACTAGTGTTTTGGTTTTCTTTGGATAAATACCTAAAATTGCAATTGCTAGGCCAAAGGTAGTTCTATTTTTAATTTTTTGAGGAACCTCCAAACTGTTTTCCAGAGTGGCTATACCAATTTGCAATCCCACCAGCAGTGTACAAGGATTCTCTTTTCTCTACATTCTTGCCAATGTTTGTTGTTTTTTGATTTATTGATGATAGCCAATCTGACAAGTGTGAGATGATATCTCATTGTAGTTTTAATGTGCATTTCTCTGACTAATCACCTTGAGCATCTTTCCTTATGTCTATTGGCCATCCATATGTCCTTTTTGGAGAAATACTTATTCAGGTCTTCTGCCCATTTTTTAATCGGATTGTTTTTTGTTGTTGAGTTCTTTATAAATTTTGGATATCAACCCCTTGTCAGATGTTTCATAGGCAAATATATTCTGTTTAGCAGGATGTCTTTTCGTTTTGTTGATGATTTCCTTTGCAATGCAGAAACTTTAGTTTGATGTAGTCCCGTTTGTTTTTTTCTTTTGTTTCCCTTGTCTGAGGAGATGTATCAAAAAATATATATTAATAGCATTATCAGAGATTTTACTGCCTATGTTTTCTTCTAGAAGTTTTATGGTTTTTGGTCTTACATTTGAAATCTTTAATCCATTTTGTTTATTCTTGTATATGGTGTAAGAAGGTGGCCCAATTTCACTTTTTTTGCAAGTCTCTGAGCAGTGTTCCCAACACCATTTGTTGAGGAAACTGTCTTTACCCCATTGTATATTCTTGCCTCCTTTGTCATAGGTTAAATGACAATATAGGTGTCATAGGTTAAATGACAATATAGGTGTGGATTTACTTCTGGGATCTCTTTTCTGTTCCATTGATCTTTGTGACTGTTTTTATGCCAGTAACATGCTGTTTTGATTACTATAGCCTTGTAGTATAGTTTGGTATCAGGAAGTGTGATACCCCCAAATCTGTTCTTTCTCAAGACTGCCGTGGCTATTTGGGATCTTTTGTGGTTCCATATAAATTTTCAGATTGTTTATTCTAGTTCTCTGAAAAAATGTCATTGGTATTTTGATAGAGATTGCATTGAATTTGTAGATTGCTTTGTGTAGTATGGCCATTTTTTCCCCTGGCTTTATTGAAATATAATAGATAATTGCTCATATTTACATTGTACAATTCAATGATTTTTTTTTCATTTATAGTTGGCATACAATATACCAGTTTCAGTTGTATAGCATAGTGATAAGAGATCCACATAACCTGCAAAGCGATCACCTCACTAAATATTTATTACATTATTAACCATCTTCCCCGTGCTACACTCTACATCTCCATGTCTATTCTGCAACTATCTATTTGTACCTCTTAATCCCTTTGCCTTTTTTTTTTTTTTTTTTGCCGTCCTCCCAACCCCCCTCCCATCTAGGAGCCCTCAAAATATTCTCTGTATCTATGAGTTTATTTTCTTTTTGTTGTTGTTATTTTGTTCTTTAGATTCCATATGTACGTGAAATAATGCGATATTTGTCTTTATCTGACTTATTCATTGCAATACCCTCTAGGTCCATCAAGGCAATATCTTTTTCTATCCCTTTCCTTTTAGTCTGTGTGTGTCTTTTAATCTGAAGTGAGTCTCCTGTAGGCATCATATGTAAAGGTCTTATTTTCTTATCCATTCAGCTACTCTAGTCCCTCCAATATTTCCTGTAATACTGGCTTGGTGGTGATACATTCTCTTAGCTTATTTTTTATCTGGGAAACTCTTTATCTGTTCTTTGACTCTAAATGATAGCTTTGCTGGATAAAATATTCTTGGTTGTAGATCCTGAGTTTTCATCACGAGTATTTTGTGCCAAGCCCTTCTGTCCTGCATAGTTTCTTTAGAGAAACCAGCTGCCAGTCTTATGGGTGCTCTCTTGCAGATAACTAACTGCTTTTCTCTTGCTGCTTTTAAGCTTCTCTCTTTGTACTTAAATTTTGACATTTTAATTATGATGTGTCTTGGTGTGGGCCTCTTTGGGTTCCTCTTTCTTGGGACTCTCTGAGCATTCTGGAGTTGTATGTCTATTTCCTTCACCAGGTGAGGGAAGTTTTCCATCATTATTTTTCAAATAGCTCTTCAACGTCATTTTCCTGCCAGTACCCCTATGACATGGGTAATTTTACATTTAATAGTGTCTCATAGGCTCCTTAAATTATTATTATAGTCTTGGCTTCTTTTGTCTTGCCATTCTGATTGAATGTTCTTGGCTTCCCCATCCTCTATATTGGTGATTCAATCTTCTTCTTTATTCACTCCGTTTATTCCATTTAATATACTCTCCATCTCAGATAATGTGTTCTTCATTTTTGACTAGTTCCCTTTTATAATTTCCATTTTCATTTTTCTGTTTTTTATCTCTTTGTTAAAGTTCTCGCTGAATTCATTTACACTTCCCCTGAGCATCTTTAATAACCAGTGTTTTGAACTCTGCATCTGTTAGATTTCTTGATTCAATTATTCCTGGATCTCTGTTCTGTTCTCTCATATGGTTTCTGCTGCTTTGTCTTCCCATATTGGCTTCCTTTCTGTGTCTGTTTCTTTGTACTAAGCAAAGCTCCTGGTCTTATTAGTATGGATTTGTTAGTAGGTGTCCAGTGGCACAGTCCTGAGAGGGGTTCAGCTGCAGGCCAAGTTCAGCCCCAGCCTGTGCCCCTCCGGGGCCACCTGTTAAGATTCAGCAGCCATTCCACAGATGCTGTGCTTGTAGTTGCCTCAAAAGGCCACACCAGAAACCGAGACCAGCTGCCTCCAGTGTGAGTCTAGGTGCTGCTCAGCAAGGAGCACCTGACTCGCTGAGGATACACCTGGATGTGGTTTGGGTGGGGCTGCAAGTTGGAGGAGGCGGAGTTTCAGGGAATCTTCTGGGTGGAGCGATATCTGTTATCCAGTTTGATGATGTTGTCTAGGCTATGGCGGCGCTGTGTCCGTGCACTGGGATGGGGGAGGGCTCAACGGGGAACCACCTGTACTTCTATAGAAGCGAGTCTCGCCTTGGCCCTCACTCCAACAATGTCTCCCTGTAAGACCCTGGTGCCAAATAGGCACTGGTGCTCAGAGCGAGCAGATCTATCACCACAAAAGTCAGCTCGTAGGCGTGACCCCTTTAAGAGGTGTCTCCAGCTGCCAGCTGCCGCCGCCACAGCCTCTTTCCCATTCAGTCGCTTGGGACCAGGTAGACTTGGGTCTTTGCCCGCTCCTACCTTGTACCATTGCAGGGTGATTAATTATTTCTCTTGTAGTGCTTCTGTTTCTCTAGCTCTCAGGTGACTTTCCTTGCTGTTTGCTTTGTGTTTCTATCACAACTATTATTTGGTTGCAAGAGGGATAGACAAAGCCTGTATCATCTACGTCATTTTTTCCCTAAAACTGGTATGGCCATTTTAACGATGTTGATTCTTCCTACCCTGAGCACAGTATATGCTTCCATTTATATGTATCTTCAATTTCTTTTTTCAATGACTTATAATTTTTTGAGAACAAGTCTTTTACCTCTTTGGTTAAAATACCAAGGTATTTTATTGTTTTTGATGAAGTCGTAAATGGGATTGTTTTTTAAATTTCTCTTTCTGTTAGTTCATCATTATTGTATAAAAATGCAACTGACTTCTGAATATCAATTTTGTATCCTGCTACTTTACTGAAATCATTGTCAGTTCTAACAGTTTTTTTTTTTGGTAGAAGCTTTCGGGTTCTCTTGAGCAGCACCAAGACTCATCTGTAAATAATGAGTTTTACTTCTTCCTTTATAATTTGGATGCCTTTTATTTCTCTTTCTTGTCTGATTGCTGTAGCTAGGACTTCCAATACTATGTTGAATAGAAGTGGTAAAAGTAGGCATCCTTGTCTTGTTCCTGATCTTAAGGAAAACGCCTTTAGCCTTTCCCCATTGAGTATAATGTTAGCTTTAGGTTTGTCATATATGGCTTTTATTATGTTGAGGTAGGTTCCCTCTATTCCTACTTTGCTGAGAGTTTTTATCATAAATCGATGCTAGATTTTGTTGAATGCTTTTTCTGCATCTATTGATATCATATGATTTTTATCTTTAAATTTGTTAATGTGATTTATGACATTGATTTGTGGATATTAAAGCAACGTTGCATCCCAGGAATAAATCCAACTTGATCATGCTGTATAATATTTTTAATGTATTGTTGAATTTTGTTTGCTAGTATTTTGTTGAGGATTTTTGCGTCAATGTTCATCAAGGATATTGGTCTGTAGTTTTCTTTTTTGTACTGTCTTTGTCTGGTTTTGGAATCAGGGTAATGGTGGCTTCTAAGAAGAATTAGGAAACCTTCCCTCTTGAGTTTTTTGGAATAGTTTGAGAAGAATAGGTGTTAGTTCTCATTTGAATGTTTGGTAAAATTCACCTATGAAACCATTTGGTCCAGGACTTTTGTTTTTTGGAAGTTTTTTTGATTGCTAATTCGATTTCATTAGTGGTAATTGATTGGTTCAGATTTTTTGTTTTTTCTTGACTCAATTTTAAGAGATTGTATGTTTCTAGGAATGTGTCCCTTTTTTTCAAATTGTCCAATTGGTTAGCATATAATTGCTCATAGTGTTCCTTTATAATCCTATGTTTTTCTGTGGGTTCCGTGGACTTTATTTTTTAAAAGTTTTAGATCCTCAGAAAAATTGAGAAGATAGTGCAGTTCCATAGTGCAGAGTTCCCACATATGCTACACCGAGCTTCCCCTATTACTAAAGTGTAACATCAGTATGATACATTTGTTAAAAAGCCAATATTGATATATTATTACTAAAGCCCATAGTTTAGATTTCCTTGCTTCTTATCTCATGTACTTTTTCTTTTCCAGGATCCCATCCAGGACATCACATTACAGTTAGTTGTCACGTTTTCTTAGGCTCTTCTGGGCTACAGCAGTTTCTTTGACTTTTCTTGTTTTTGATAACTTTAACAGTTCTGAGGTGTACTGGTCAGGTATTTTGTAGGACTTCCCTACCGTTGGAATTTGTCAGATGTTTTTCTCATGATAAGACTGGGTTTATGGGTTATGGGGGGAAGAGCACATTTTCCTAACATTTTAAGAGCACGTACTATCAACATGACTTATCACGGTTGATGTTGACTTTGATCACCTGACTGAGGTGGGGTTTTTCAGATTTCTCCACTGTAAAATTATTCTCTCCCCCACTTTCCATAATGTATACTTTGGAAGGAAGTCTCTGTATAGCCCACCACTAAGAAGTAGTGAGTCATGCTGCCTCTCTTTGAGGGTGGGATATCTACATAAATTATTCAGAATTCTGTGTGGGAGATTTGTCTCATTTACTAATTTGTTCAATCATTTATAGCAATGTGGACTCATGAATACTTATTTTATACTTTGGGTTATCTAATGCTACTTTATTTTATTGTTTGAATTGTTTTACTTTTGGCTGTTTGGAAGTTTTTTGGTTGGCTTCTGTGCTTCTTTTACATAACCCCATTGGGGTTGTATGTTTGTGAATTCATTCATCCCGTCCTCCCTCTTCCCTTCCCACAAAAGGGCCAATTTAAAAAAAAATTGGTATTGCTGATATTAGCAAAAGGGAAGAAAAAGATGTTAGGCAGGAGAAAAGAAAAGAGAGGGTCCCCATTTTATGTGAGGTTGTTACTAAGGAGAAGGCAAGTAACAGAAGATTAGCAGTTTTCAGTGTTGACAGTCCAAAGGGATTTCTCTGTTAGGAAATTAAAAGCAGATTCTTTTCATTAGGAGTATTCAGAGTTGTGAATGTTCACTGTAACATGCTCCCTCACTGTCAGATAGTTGGGAATAAACTGAAGCTCACAGGAGTTGGGTGAAGATTTGGGGAGTAAAATCATCTAACAATGGCTAGCTTTGGATCCTATCCTAATTCTGTGATGATAACGTGACCAATGTCCTATTTTCTCCCATTGTTCTATGATTTGAGAATTTTCAGTGCAAGGAAGAATAATAGAAATGCTTTTTTCTTTTTTTAAAGAGAATTTTTAAAATTGTGACTTGTCTTGGTACCTCTTTTAGTTGTTTAAAAATATAGTTTATGATGCAAAACAATCTAATATGTTACATGTCTGATAATATTTTTACCTGATCTGGCGCTTCTCACTGATTAAACCATGGGAAGTTTAGCATCAGGCTAAACATATGAACCACATATAATTTTACCCCAATTATATGAATGTATCATTCAAGAAAGAAGGGAGGTCATGTCCTTTGTTGTATAACTTTTTCATATTCTTTTTTCTACAGTATGAGGATACCAAATGTTTCCTTAGAAGGCCCACAGGCATTATTTAGCTATAATTACCATGCAGTCATATTTCTTTCTTTAATATGGCATTATGTGGAAATATAATTTTACTCTACTTATATGTGTATGAAAGGAAGTGTAGAATACCATTAAGTTCATAGCCCCAGGAGCCAGATGTACTGGATTCAAATCCCAGCTGTGACACTCAGGCAAGTATTTCTTTGAATCATTCTCACCTGTAAAGTGGAGCTTTAGTTACTTGAAATTGTGGGGTCCTATTATAATGACAATAGAAAAGCAATACTTTTCTGTATAGTCTCTACTGATACCAAGTACTTGGAAGCGCTAAAAAGAAGACAAGTGGGACTGGAGCAATAAAAAAGAAGATGAAGGGGTAGGTAATACCCAGAGATCAAAAGCTGCAGGTGCCGCAGCCTGTAAGCTGACCTGCTGCTGTACTCTTAAAAGCACTGTGAGAGGCAGGCCTGGATCTGCTGAAGAGGTGTCATTCAACCAAAGGGTGCTGTCTCTGCCCCAGCTGCTCATCTGGAATCACTCCATTCCCATAGCAGCAAGAGTGTCTGCCAGTAACTGTCACAAACAGGGAGCCAGAGCCCTTCTCTGTCTTCAGCTTCCACAGTGCCCTTTGGCGCCTAACAGGAAGCCACCTGGCAAGAGAACTTAGAAAATGTAGTTTGATGTCTCCCAGACCCAGATGTTCAGAGAAGCATATAGAAGGGTAGTGGGCTGAAAAACAACATGTAACTAACCTGTGCAAAGCTTTATACATAGGCACATATCTTTTATAATCAGTAACTGTGGCTGTCTCTAGGAAGGCAAACTCTTAAAGGAGCTTGAGCACAGCAGTGGAGGGAGGGATGCATTGTTTTATTCCTTGTCTTTTGGGCTTTAGAGTCATGAAATTGTGCTCGCTTCGGCAATACATAAACTAAAATAGATTCATGAAATTGGGTTGATTATACTTATTTCATGGCATATTGATTTTGGCCTATGCAAATCATCATTGTCACCCATATCAACACAATACTGCAACAGACAGCCTCATCCTTGTTTTATTGATCTGTTGAGAGTTTCTGGGTATATGCCCAGTGTGCTAGGCACCCTCTAAAATGGCCCCCAGTGTTCCCTGCCTCCTGATATTCATGCCTCCCCCCCACCCCTTTAAAGTATAATTGACATACAACATTATCTTCCTTTCGGGTGTACAACAATGATTCATAACTTGTATACATTGCAAATGATCACCCTTGTTTTATTGATCTGTTGAGAGTTTCTGGGTATATGCCCAGTGTGCTAGGCACCCTCTAAAATGGCCCCCAGTATTCCCTGCCTCCTGATATTCATGCCTCCCCCCCACCGCTTTAAAGTATAATTGACATACAACATTATATTCCTTTCGGGTGTACAACAATGATTCATTACTTGTATACATTGCAAATGATCACCACAGTCAGTCTGGTTACCATTTGCATGCCCTTGTATAATCTCCCTTTAATATAAGCTGGATATAGTGATTCCCTTCTAATGAATAGAAGAATATGGCACATGTGATGAGATCTCACTTCTGAGATTAGTTTACCAAAGATCTGTTACTTCTGTCTTGCTTGCTATTTTTCCTTCTCTGGGGAAAGCAAAGGGCTATGTTGCGAACTGCCCTGTGGAGAGGCCCACGTGGCAGGGAACTTACTCTGACCAAAAACCAGTGAGGCCCTCAGGCCTGCTGAAAGCCATGTGAGTGAGCATGGAAGCAGATGCTTTCTCATTTAGCACTGAGATCACTGCAGCCCCAGCTGAGCCTTGGTTAGTCTTTTGAGAAACCCTGGTTCAGAGGCACGCGGCTAAACCACGTCTGGATTCTTGAGCCACAGAAACTTTGAGATAATGTTTTTCATTTTAAGTCTCTAAATTTTCGGGTAATTTGTTACGTAGCAATAGGTAACAATACATCAAGGAATGTGATTGTTGGGTTGTAGGATATTTGCATACATACTTTATTAAGTACTGCTAGATTTCTTTCTTACCAGCACTAATACTTGAGGACTTTGGCTTCCTCATACTTTCACTAGCACTTGCTAATATCAGACATTTAAAACAAATTTTTACCAACCTGACAGGTGTAAAGTGATATCTCAACTTAATTATTTGATAACATGCTGATTATCCTTTCATATCCCTTTTTGGTCAGTGCTTATTCATATTCTTTGCTCTTCTTTGTTTTTTTCTTGTATTGATTTGAAGAAATGATTTATTACAAATAGCCTTTGTTGGTTTCAAGCATTGCAAATATCTTTGCTGATTTTATAACTTGTTAAATTTGCAAATAAGGTCCTTCATTAAACAGAAATATTTAACTTCGACGTAGTTATAACCTTAAATTCTTTCTCTTTAAAGTTTATTCTTTGGATCTTGTTTAGTCAGGAGCACTGATATCTATAATTTAAGTTTTTTGAATAAAAAAACTTTAGCAATTGTTGGATGGATTGATATAGGTTTAAAAATATGGACAAACACTGTGCTCTCTTGTTGCCCATTTCATCTGAATTTGCTTTGCAACACTACTGTCAAGTACCTATTTTACATATAACATGGTAACTTAACCCATTCACAAATCTGGATAAAAAAGAGGTGTGTCCATGTGGTAAGTGACCAGTTAGATTGATAGAACCTAGTAGGAGTGAACTGATGTATTCGTCCCCAAGCTACAGAAACTATAATGTATGTTGCAAAATAATAAAAATTTGTTTTTCTGCTTTTTTTTTTAAATGAGAGGAGAAAGCCCCCCATTTTTTTTCAACAGTAATTTTAGCTTTAGTTAAAAATGTCCAGCAGATGGCACTAATGCACGGTAAGTACTTTGGAAAATCAGAAGCGTTGTTCTTACACTTATCTTAAAATCGGTTAAAATAAAAACATATTGAGAATGTAAGGAGATAATTCTGGTTCCTTACTAATTAGTCTTCAAGAACCCTTTCTTTCTTCTGTGGTCCTGTAATGAGTAGCATTCATCTGATTGCTCTGTAATTATTTACTGGAGTTAGTTCTTTCACTTGAGGTAGAAAACAGAATATTTTTAGCCTTATTAGACCCTAACTAATGGGACTTTTGTTTATTTTTCTGGTAATCATTAGGTTATGAGTTTGGGAAAAGAATGGAAACAAACATTTCATTGCTGTAATTTTGCATGTTGAATTGATAATGAAAAGAATAGCCAACATTATCTACTTCATTCACTGGACTTATCTACAAATCCCATTTCCTTTTGAGAAATGGACATAGAGAAATTTAAAGTCCTTGAAAAATAAATATGTGAAGTAATAAGTCCAAGGACCATGAAAGTGACTCCTAAGTAACTGCGAATGCCAAATAATGAACCTTTCATACCATTATCCTGAATGGCACTAGTGAGACTCAGACTCTGAGTCTGTGATGTCTCAGCGCCTTAGAAAAGTTTTTATGAGCTCCCTCTCTCTTCTGAAAGTTTGCTTTACTGTATTATTGATACATTGAGAGACTCAGCTAAGTATCAGGCCTTTTATCTCTGGAAAACATATCTCCAGAACCTTCTTGTTGCTATCCACTTGTGGTAGAGAATCAGTATGCTTTCACTATTGATCTGCTTTAAAAAAAAAGATCAATACTAATATTTTCCAAAGTCTGATTAATGAAATCATAATCTTTCCAGAAGCTACTGGGAAAAAAAAGTGTTCTTTGGTTAAACAGTGGCAAACTGTGTTTCTGTTCACTGCTCCTGTCCTCACATTAAAGATTCTCCGAAGCTCTGTAGAAGTGATTCTCAGTGGAGCAGTACTGCCCCCTTGGGGACGTTTTATAAATTATAAATTTGTGGGTGCGTTTTTGTTGATGCTGATTGACCCAAAGGTCACAGATACTAGATAGCCTGCAGTGCACAGATAGTCTTATAGAAACAAGAGTTGTTCCTCGCCCCTGGGACTGATACTTGTCTCTATAGTCGTGTAGCTGAAAAATCTGTTTGAGCGTGGACCTACCCTGTTTCACATATAAACACAAAGTAGCTGTGATTAATCATAGACACTGAATGTCTTAGGAGTACAATGACCATGTAAATCAAGGGAAGATTGTATTTCGTTTTGTTTGGAGCTTTACGGAGAATTATTTACTATTTCAGGAAAGCCCATCGTGAGCAAATGCCACTGGTTGTATTTGAATCGCTGACAACAGCACGACTGTATCGACTGTGTTTGTAGCTGTCATATTTGCCATGATTCTCCATGTAGAGGCAATTGTCTGACTACTTATGTCTTTTAGTTTAGTAATTTCCAAGCATTTACATTTAAAAATACATATTATGTTGGTGTTGGTGGTGGTGTTTTGGGTATTATGTTCTGTAGGACAGACCTTCGAATTTGTTTTAGTATGGTAAAGGAGATGTTACGAAGATACATGTTTACAATAAGGACACAATGTATCTGATAGGGTTGGGAACCACTGTCCAAAACAGAGAATCTGGAGAATTTTCTAAACCCAGTATTTATTAAATTAATTTGATAATAGAACATTTATTTTGTGTAACATCCATTAACTTTAGGGAAAGCTATATTAATGCAAACCCTGTCATTAATGAAACTTTATATGATGCTTTATACTTCTTGAAATGCTTTCATGTGCCTTATTTCAACTTATTTTAACAACATTTTATGAGGTGCATATTATAGGTATTCACACTCTGTAAATGAGATAGAACAAGGAAGTTCAGGTGACTCATTCCTGGGTCACTCAGAGGTCTGTGGTAGAGCCACAGATGAGAGGCCTGATTCCCTTTCTTCTACATCTTGTGGTTCTTAAAGTTTGCCAGTCCTAGCACAGGCTTCTCTCCATGCCTCCCTGCTTCTGTAGCCAGGGAGTAGGCAGGGAAGAGGTCAAATTGCATCAGAGCAGCACCAAGACAGGTGAAGCATCCCAATGCTAGTTGAGATTGCAGGCCAATTATAGGATGTCTATTTTTAAAGATGAATAATGCAAATAGTGCTTACTACATGTCAGGCACCATTCTAAGTACATTAATTCTTGTAATCTTTATAAAAACTTTGAGGTAGGTAATAGTATTATCTCCATTCAAATGAGAAAACAGACAAAAGAGAGTTAAGTCACTTAATAGGCTACACAGCTAGTAAATGGTGGAGAAGAGTTTAGTTCTTTGCCCTAAGTCATACACTTAGTAAGTGGCAGAACTGAGATGTGAACCTGAGAAGTCTGGCATCAGAGAAAAGCTTACGGATTACCAAATAGGAACATACTGGGGTATATTCAGAACACGACAGGTGGAGTCTTGTGGTTTTCTTTTTGGATGAGTGTTGTGAGAACTTTTACTGAAGACTTATAACCAAGTTTGTGATTTGTTTTTGAAATCTAAAAGGGTGTCATGGTATAAGAGGTCTTAGAAGGAACTTGCTGCCTCTAAGTCTCTTCATTAAGGTGTCATAGTCTCTTAAATTCTATCCATAAAGTATCAGACCTTTGAGTTTTCTTCTGGTTCAATTGTTAGAAAGATATAATATTCTTAAAAGACTAACATATTAAACTGATTGACAAAGTATCAGTGACCTAATAGTTTTTGGCAAACCTCCTTGCCAGCTCACTTGTTTTTTTTTTTTTCCTTCCCTATTTCTTCCTCTGCTCTTCTTTGGGTTTGTTTATAGCTTCAATCCAAGTAATAGCAGCAAATATCAACAAAAAATTGATTTAAAAAGAAGAGCAGGATATTTTTATTTGATGCTTGCTGCCAAGTTTCATTCAGCTATTTTGCTGAGTTTTCCATTTGTCCCTTTGTGATTTTAGTGTAAATTTATTACCCAGCCAACATGTGGACCAATGCTTCTTTTCAAGCTTGTGCTAATTAACAAGAGACCAGAGTTGGAACTCAGACAAGGCAAAGCTACAAGTGGAACACTGGGTGAGAAAGAGGACTCATATCCTGTCTTGTGGTGGTGAGCACATGGGTGACCAGAGGTGAGGTGCAGTGAGACAAGCCCAGAAAATGCAGGTGACCCGTGGGCATGTACCAAGGGAGTGCCTGTTTATTCAGGGTTGGGCACTAGGCACTTTCCATGCTATGGTAAACAAGTTGAGGACTTCACTGGCATCCTTCTTGAATTCCTGAATTTGGATTTTAAAATAAGGCAGTATGCGGAATTAAAAAAAAAAAAAATCTTAGTTTCATTGAATTGTTCCTCAGAACTCCTTAACAGCATGTCTTGTATTCCCTTTATGGACAGTTATCCAAATTATGATTTTTAGACATTTACAAGTCTGGTATAAAGTTAGTTTTATGTTCTTCTTACTACGTGCATCATAAAGACAGACAAGGATGTTTTGTTTCAAATGCTACTACAAAACATTTTCATAAAGTTTGTAGTAGATATTGAGAAGTCAGGTGCTCTGAATGCTGAACAGTCAGCTATAGGTATTTATCACCAGAGTCTAGATGGAAAGCACCTGACAGATGAAATCTGAATACAGCTAAGTAAAATGAATGGGTCACAGTGGTTTTCCGGTGTCCACACTTGATCAGGATTAGGAAACCGCAGGACTGGACTCAGCCTTTTTGGGCTTGACTCCTTTGCTGTGAAACCTGAGGAGTGCAGTTTACCTCTCTGTTAGTGTCTTAGCACCTGCCACACTAGGGCTTATGAGCAGCATGTACAATGATGAATGGGAAAGTCTTGAAAATCGAAGCTTCCGTACCATTTAAAATATTGTCATTACTCGTTAATTCTAGTTCATAATGTGAATAACTTAAATGAGGCTCATTTTTCCTAGGCAGTTGGATTTTTCCTGTTATGATAATATTCTATTGATAATACTATTTAATTAACAGAAATATCCTGATCTGTCCATAGACAAACAGCCAGTGGCCACACTGTGGCTGGAGCCCTGACGAAGTTTGAGGGGATATAGGAATACCCCGATTCACAGTCTGGGGAGCTTCCTTAGGGCCTTCGGGTCACCTGCATTCACGGTTGCTTGGGTTTTGCTTCCTCTTTAATCTTATACATCTAGCTTCTTACCCAATAGAATTGCTATTTCCTCAAGACAAACAAATACATCCCCAGAGCATACTTAGTGGTCATGGACTTTTCGTTTCCATGTGGGCTTCAGTACCTGGGCCCTAGGCTATATCTTGTAGATTATGTAGGTGGAGGCAAGTAAGAGGGTGTCCCCTAGTTTATATCTGCACCCATAAGTGCAGGCCAGCCTGGGTCTCCAGGGAGGCTGTGTTCTCTGGTGGCCTCAGGAGCTGGGCAAATTGCCACAGGAGGTACCTGCAGTGACCACAGAGAGTCAGCCATGCTGTAAAGGCTCAAGGTGGCCCCAAGCCCTCTCTGAGGCACCATACTTGTCCACCTTGGTTCTGACCCGCCTATGCAGACTTAGATCTCTAGCCCTGTTCAGAACAGTCTCAGAAAACCCCTGAGGGAGCCTTCGAACCAATTGGTGCCCTAAGGCACCCTCCTGGCTGAGCTGCATGGACCACTGGCCTGTGTTGGGGGAGAGCTGCTGCCGTCATAAACCTGCTCCCAACACACACCCAGGGCTCCTTAGGACATCTCTTGTGTGTCCTGGGCCCAGAGTGGGTGGAGCCGGGAAGTAAAGAGGGGATCAAATCAGAAAAGCCAAATCCATTTCAGATCCAAAGGGCAAGCATGGAAGGGAAACGGGGGACAGAGTTCAAAGTTTAGAGGCAATATCAGACGGGGATGAAGTTGGAAGTTAAAAATTAGGTAGCTGATGGGTCCAAGAATTTTGTGGTAAAGAGAGCTGGGTTGTCCAGAGTTTTCTGTTCTTGAATTGCTCAATTTGCTGAAAGATACAGGGCTGGTCTATTTGGGGAATGATGTCAGCCTTATGGATGAATATGATGTCCCTCATTTGTTTCTCTTCCCCTTGGTCCCAGCTGTAGACCCTGAATGGCTTATGAACTGTTTCTAGTGCCTTTTGGCTGCAGTCAAGGAGCTCCTGGAAAGCATAGTCTTAGACAATTACCTATGAACAAGAGAGCCTTTGTGGAAGTTTAGTGGAGTTTGGATGCACTGGAGTGGACAAGAGGAACGATTTGACTTTATCCTCATCACACCTCCCTCAAGGTGACACAGCTTAGGGCCAAGAGAGAGCTTCTTGGCCTGTGATTTTTCCCGTGGGGAAAAAGGAGAGTGTGTGAGCGAACACCTGACTTCCTCAGCTGTGTGGAACACTGCCAAAGAGGCTCATTTCTCTCTCACACCATCCAGACTACTGAGTCATGAGCTGCATGACTGGGGGCGGTTGTGGGGTGGGGTGCGGAGAGGGAGGAATCTGGGAGAGCAGAAGGATCTTAAACAATTTAACTTTACACAGTGAGGAAGTATGAAAAGAAGAACAAACTAAGCCTGAAGTTAGCAGAAGGAAGGAAATAATAAAGACCAGAGCTGAAATAAGTGAAGTAGAGACCAGAAAAACAATAGAAAAGATAAATGAAACTAAGAGCTGGTGTTTTGAAAAGATAAACAAAAGCGATGGAGATGTTAACTAACTAATCACTTAGCAATATGCAAGTATATCAAATCAATAGATTGTACACCTTGAACTTCTACAATGTTAAATGTCGATGCAATAGTGCTCACTTCTGTGGGTGCAAGAGAGGAATCTTAAAATGTAGTCCCTTAAGGAATCTATAGTTTGGCTGTGAGAGAAGAAACATACTTACAAAAAAAGAAAGCAAGAATGGCATAGGTGAGACTGAATTTTATTAAGAACTAGAGGATTAAAGGCCCCAGTGGAAAGTGGTTGGGTTAGTGCGAGCTAGGGCATGGGAGGGCCTACTCAGCCTTGAAGCATGGGTCCCTTCACGGCCAGCAAGCAATCCACAACACACAGTTCTCTCTCAGTGAGTTCTGTGCTCAGGTCAATTTACATGAACAGCGGTAAGGACAACAGCAGAATGCTCGGAATGTGGCCTTAGTCAATGCAACTTTCTTCTGAATACCTTATGAAGAAATCTCATTTGTCATGGAAGTATTCCTGGCTCTCATACTTCAGATATGGGAAATCCAAGAGCTCCCGAAACCTGTTTGTTTTGGCCAAAGAGTAGTGTACAGAAATGGACGCTGCTGCAAGGCTGGCGTTTTACCACCTGGACAGCATGGGTCAGTCTGCCTTTGCGACTGGAAGAGTTTCCCAGCTCCACCTGGAGCTTGACTCACCTTGTTGGTCTCTGTTGTCCTTTCTGTGGCATGTCTTCCATTCTGTTAATTTGCCTTTCACTGTTTGAAAAGATGGCTGCTCACCACCACTGAGGCCTGTGCAGGCATGTAACTCTTAGTACTAAGTGGGAGCCCCATGTGTCCTGGGGTCTCTCCCCAAGTTCTGCGCAGTTAACACTTGCCTTTGTGTTAGGAAGCAGGGGATTTTTGAGTTCCTTTGGGGCATGAAATAAGATATTCTCATCAATAACTGGCTTTCCTGTCCTTGCTTTGCTGTTAGGAGAGAACTAGGTAATAAAACCTATGATTTATTTGGGCTGGCTCCATTAAGAACTGACAGAGTGATGATTTGATTCCAATAATGCTATATTCTTACTCTGCTTTGACTATTTCATCTAGCTATGTCCCTGCTGAAAGTGACTCTTAAAATCAACTAATTTTAAACTCACTCCGAGAGTATAAAACAGTGCATGTCACCTAAAATCTCAATGGAATTATCCTTGTCACCGCAACATTTTGTAAGACTTTCAAAGTCTTTTCCGAATTATTATCAGAGGATTGAAAAGTCCAGACAAGTACAAGTTCACTTTTTGACTTACTTGAGGAAGACAGGCAAAAAAAAAAACAAAGGAAATAAAGTAACTGGTTATTTGAACATGAGAAATGTTCATGAGAAAGAGAAAAATGAATTGGGGCAGGGGATGTAGGCTGCTAGTTTTGGGGAGAAAAGAAGGGAAAGCATTGTCGTTTTAAATATTGTCGTCTGGAAAGGTCTTGCTGAGACAGCGACATTAACGCAAAGGCTTGAAGGGGAGGAGGAAGTGAGACGTGTGTGATGGGGAGAAGGGTGTGCCATGCAGAGGGAGCAGTGGGTCTCAGGGCCCTGAAGTCGGAAGTGTCTGGTAGGTTCCCAACCAGGCCGATGGTGACATCAGGGCACAGATGCAGCAGTTGCTATGCGTCAGACCTTGCTCCAAAGGTTTTACATCCATGATTTCATTTAATCCTCCGTGTTTCCCCAGTTCCCATTTATAGATGAAGAGACTGAGGTACAGGCAGGTTAAATAACTTGCCCAAGAATACTCGGCTGGAAAGTGGTGGAACTCAGGCTCCAGGGTCTCTGTGCTCAAGCTTGTCTGCTGCCGGCTGTTTCCTCCTTTGGAGATGTGGAGGACATTGCTCACTGCGCTGCACTGTGCCATTTTGCTTTCAGGAGAAAATATTTTCTTGATCTTAGTATTGGTATTAGTTGTGCTTGTCTTGTGCTGCTGGCTTATTTCAAACTAATGAACACGATGATCTCTGATGATCTCCTATCATGATTTTATCTTGGCCACTGAGTATTTAAAGGCCCACTCTTCTTTTTCTTTCTAACTTCATGTTGTTATATTTTGTCTTTCGTTACAAACTACCTGATATCCTTTTAGATATAGGGAATGCTGAATGAATAGAAATACATTTTACAAGAAGGCTCAGGCTCAGGGTACTTAGCAGTTAGGAACTGGGAAGCAAGCTGCCCTGGCTCTGGGAAAAGCCACTCTTCCAGCTTGGCTTTGTATGACTAGGATTCCCATTTCTCTATTCTCCCAGCCACAGCTCATACTCACAGCTTCCTCTGGAACTGATGGAAGAGAAAAGAAGCAGGCTTCTCCCTGAAACTCCAGCTCTGACTACTGCAGTCCATGTGGTAGTTAGAAGCATAGAGTAAGGTCAGACAGTTCATCAGTTCATATGCAGACCACCACCTATGCGGGGTCCAAGCCCTCAGCCTCTTCATTTGTAAAATGAGGATCTAAAATAGTGCCTGTCTCCTATATACTGTGCACAGCATAGCTGATTGCAAATAAACACTATGGAAACTTTATTATTATTAGTTAGCCTAGTTTAGTTAGAAAAGCACTGGGCTTGGTTGAAATCTGGCTCTCCATCTTATCCTGTCAAATGCCCTCTGGGGCCTCTTTGTGGTACTGATCCCTCACATCTTGGCTCCCAAAATGGATATGGCCTCTTGGAAACAAAACAAAACAAATATGATTAGTGAAATAAAACCAACTAGCCCAGCCAGATTTCAGCTTACTAAAAGCCCCAGTCATATTAAAGGTAGGGCTTTGCAAAGATGCCATGGGAGACAGGACAAGGAGGCAAGGAGCTGTGTCATCAGTACCTCTGCTTTGTAAGCTGGTCCCCCTCCCTTGAGCCCTTTCCAATTGCTCAAGAATAGTCTAGGCTTCTCACAAAATTGGCATTGACTTTTTTAGGATTGCTTCAAATTATGCAAGAAAATGATCCTGTTAAAAAGGCTTAAGAAGTTCAATTAAATATATTTAATTAATCGTGGTAGAATAAAAGGCTTCTCTAGACAGCCCATATGTTTGATAATTTTTTTTATTCACAGAAATGTTGAACTCTGACCTTTGTGGAGTGTCACGGTGCTGTGGGAAGAACATGCACATTGGGCCTGACTCCCAGCTGTGCAGTTGCAGGCTGTAGGCTTTGGTCAAAGCCACAGGGTCCTCTTCTGTAAAATGGGAATAACACCTCTCTCATAAGACTGTTGAAAGGATTTACGTGGCATGGCTGTGAGAAAGCTCCTAGCAGGTAACAGGCTTTCAAGGACGTTAGTCTGATTTTTTGAAGCTTTTTCTTTAATTAGTTTACTTTCTGCCATGTCATTAGAACTTAATTATTCAGGATTTTAAAATCCAGCTTATGGATTATCAAAGTCCTTTGTTAATAGATCTATCTCCTGCTGACTTTTAAAATTGTAATGTAACTGCCTATAAGCCTATCAATTGTCAGAAACAGCAGATGATTCAATATCAATACTGCTAAATGCCTTGGTAAAATGGTTTTATGAAAAAGTTTAAAACTATAGTTAAAAATGAACTTTTTTGAAGTTTATGAATAAATTTTATAAATTGATAGTTTTCTAATTTTTAAGGTTTCTTTTTTCTGATTATGCAATTATCACAAAAACGTGAAGATCAGAATAAAATGACTCATTTTATTGCCCAGAAATAACCACTATTAACTTTTAATTTTTTCTCTTTTTATATGCACAGTTCCTTAAATGACTTTTTCTACCTAAAAGTATATCATAAGTACTCTCCCATATTGCTAACATTTAAATTGCTTTCATGATAGATATACTATAATATGCATATTCATTTTCCTAATTTAGATATGAAGGTTCTCCAAAGCTTCTCTGCGAGAACTATTTGGGAATGCAAGCCTTTGTGTGCACTTCTGATTAGTGCCTGACGTTAAATTTCCAGGAGTAGAATTATTGGGTCAATCTCAGGTATCTATTGCTGTGTAACATGTCCTCAAAACTTAAAACCTAATCACGTAAAACAACAGGAATCATTCATTTGCTCACGGTTTTGCAATTTGGGAATAATTTGTTTCTGCCCCATATGATATTAGCTGCTGGGATGGACTGACTGGAGCTGCAAGACCTACCTTTTAGGTGAGTCTCTCATGTGAGTGACAAGGTGATGCCGGTTGTTGGCTGGGGCCTTGTTCTCCTTTAGGTTAGCTTCTCCTCTGGGTTTTAAGATGGGGGAAGTAGAAGCTGCAGTCATCTTGGTGGTTAGGACCCAAACTGGCAGAGTCTCTTCTAGCACTCTGTCTTAGTCAAAACAGTCACAGTCCTCATTCCAGAGGGCAGTAAAATAGTCCACGTCTCGTTCTGGGGGAAGCGACAGATAATGTGTGGCTGCAATTAATCTCTCAGAGTCATAGAGCATATTGTTGAGGGACCATTATACGCATCACCTAATGACTTTCCAGAAAGGTTGTGCTGATGAGCAGTTCTACCAGCGTACATGAGAATGCCTGTTATCACACTCACCAACATTAAATATTAAATATATTAAGTCTCTCTTTACTCAATATGTAAAGTGTGGGATCTCATTGTTTTACTTTGAATTTACTTGATTATTAGTGACCTTCTACATGGTTGATAAAAATGCATACTTTTTCTTTGTGTGCTGTTTATTTTTGGGGCAATTTGTTTATATGTTAAATGAAAAAAATTATCATGAATTCTTTATTATTGACATTGAGAATGTACCATATTTGTTACAAATATTCCTCTTATATTTTTAATTACAAATCAAAACCCTTTTCATTTTAATCGAGAAAAATTAGACAAAACTATTTCTTATTAAATTCACATGACTTTCATAAGAGTCTGGCAGTCACACATATTGGTCTCAAAGTAATAATAGTATAATAAAATATTTTGAATCAATGTCAGTTTTACTGATCTAATATGTCAATAGAAACAAAGGAAATAATATGACATTAACTATTTTCATTGTGGAAGGACTAAACCAAATAAGAGTTTAAGTAACTTTATTAGAATAAAAACAAAGGAATAAAATTATATCATCATATCTTAATTTTCTCTTTATCCCTTAGTTGTCTGGTGGGTAAGTGCTTCAACATCCCTTTTTTTAGCCTCAGTTTTTTTAGCTGTAAAATGGAGATAACAGCAGGTGTGCCATGAGGTTTAGGGGAGATGTTGATAAGGGGCCTGGCATAGGCAGCGCCTGGTATGCGGTGGGCATATCGTTAATTGCCTATTATGTTCTATCTGTCTCATGAATCAAAAAGACTGTACTGTCAGAATATCAGGGTAAGTTCTCTGAACAGCTTTCCAGGCCAGGATTTGGGTTGTGTGAATGCTGTTTGTTAGCTCACCTCAGTGTCTGTTGCTTACAGGTAGATATATCCACCGGGTTCATTACACTGTGATGCAAATCAGGTGCCCAGTTCCAAACAGCACATCACTACAGTCAGGCCCATAGCTGGAGCAAATGTGTGTGGGACCACATGACATACTTCTTGAGAATGACCCTTGGGTAGTTTCTCAGGGCAATCTGGTGTCCAATCTCACCACTCTGAGAGTTCCATGCTAGTATTACGACTAATAATACCCTTTACTTGTATGGCACTTGATAGTAGTCACAAGACTTTCATGCGTTTCATCCCCTTTGATCTTCATAGCCATCCTGGAGACCTACAGGTCAGGTAATATGATTTCCCTCTAGTGCATGAGAAAGTCAAGGCTAGGGGCAGGTTATGGCTTCTCCAACATTACAAAGCTAGTAAGTGCCAAACCCAGAGACAGAAGGCTAGCACAGGCCCCATCCAGAATTTTCCTATTAGATCGTATTCTGCCTGACTTTCCACCAAGGACATTGCAGCAGGTGGTCCTAGCATGAGGAAATGCATAAGATGAAATTTTTCTTTTCTGTCTTATATTAAAATGAATGGGAGAGGTCAGTAGTCAATGTGGACTCTGCGTCATTGTCTACATTTGGATCCTGGCTCCACCTTTTGTTAGTCGTGTACCCTTGAGGAAGTTATCAAACCTCTCTGTGCCTCAGTTTCTCCACATGTAAAATGAGAATAATACTGGTACCTAACTCATAGGACTGTTGGGGGTTTAAATGCCTGACACCCAAGTAAATACTAACTAAAACTCCTGTTCTTGCCTGGTATGATTTGAGAAACTGAAAACTTAGCTCCTTTTAAAAGGTCTGCACTTGTTGCTTTTCACAGTGCCTTTGACCTCAGGCATTGGTTTCAGGAAAGGTCTGTTGTAAGAGAATAGTCTTCCATGGGAGAGACAGCCATCCAGTTGCACTGCACTGTGTGTCTTCCACCACATTATCAATTTATCAGATTAGTCCTGAGGGCATGGAGCACAAGACAGGTGACTATTGATTGTTTTTTGGGGGAAAAAATCATCCATTAACCAGAGTTAACATCTTGGTGTATTACTTGCCTGTCTTATATAAGCTTTAAAAACTGAGAATTGAAAGACAGTATTATATGCCACCCACAAATATGCCACGTTGGCATATTGATTATTTTGAATTAAAGTTACTTAAGAAACAGCCAGTATAAGAAATATGACCCTCCTTTGCCCCTCCTGAAAGCAGGAAATAAATCTCCCATGTGAAATGTACCTCCCCTGTACCAGGAGGGTAGAAGGCATCCTTATCACCAGAAATAGGGAATTTAAGATGTTGTAGAAAAAAATCTTGTTACTTATTTGATAATTTACTGCCCCGAGCCCAAACCCTTTTATTTTGTCAATTCTTCATAAATATATTGTTTCGTTGTCAGGCAGGTATAAAAGCTGCCTGCTTTGGTCATTTCTGTGAGTCTCATATTTTTTATGGGGCTCCCATATGTACAAAATTAATTCATTTTTCTCCCATTAATTGTATAAGAGTTTCTGGTATTTGCTGTTTTCGTTTCATGTTTATACTATCTTTCTATCTCCATAGTAATCCTGAAAAATATACTTTTATGGTTTCACTGAATTCTATATGTGGAGATGCTATTTTTTATTACCAATTTGGTATATGGGACAGTTTTATTTTTCTATGAATACAGTAAACACTCTTTTACAAAAATCTTTAAGATCTTCTCTAATTATACTTTTAAAATAAGTTTCTAGAAGTAGGATTTATAAATCAAAGGGTATATACATTTTGAGAAATATTGCTGAATGGACCCCTAGAAAGTTTTATCAATTTACTAATCCACCAATAGTATATGCGAGTATCAGTTATCAAATCATTCAAGGCCTTCAACATTTTCTTCTAGTCAACTTTGCTCTCCATCCTTTATTCTGAATACATTCCTATGTAAAGCCTGTACTTCAGATCTGCCCTCAGTTCCAGCTATATTGTTTTGTCCTGTGTCTCTCAAATATCCTCCCTGGGTACTATCTCTGGGCCTTTGTCATGTCTTCCTGGAAATGTTTTTCCCCTCTTCTTTCATCTCTGAATCATATGCCCTTAATTCAAGTCCCAACCCATGTGCAGAGCCTTTCCTGATTGTTCAGTTTAGTAGACTACCCTCCCTCCTCCGAAGTTTCCCCACCTTCTATTGTCTGTGCCACTCATCTGTTACTCATCACATGCTGCCTTATCTTGTGAATTGTCTTTTTATGTTTGTCTGTGTTGTTTTCTAAAGGACTCATATAGTACCAAATTACACTTAAAAATCCTTCATATTATTCATAACACATACAAATGTAGCTTTGCATATGTAACTATCTTGTAATACATATATTAATAATATATAGTATAAAACTCCAATGAGGAATCATAATGAAAAGTTAAATCACCTTTTCAGTAACTGTCCCACCAGATCAGACTCCCCACTGACAGGTTTCTCTGTCAGGCCTGTCCCAGACAGCCAGGAGGCTCAGACTCCAGCCTCCTTGAACCTTGACCTCCTTTGTTCTATGTTTATCTAAGTTAAAAATGGTGGGGACTCTTTTCCATATAGCACTTAAGGAATAAATAGCTGGATTTAATTTTAAATCATAAAATTGTGATAAAGATAATGAGATTAATGTTTAGAATCAAAAATCAAAGTCAGTTTGACAAAAGATACATGTATATTACAACAACAAACCTAAATATATCTTAAAAATATTTAACTTGAATGATATAGGCAGTCTAGATACTATTACTGATCAGAAATGATAGCTATTTCAAGAAATGCTAACATGTTAAAAACATGTTAAATGTGTCACATTATATAAGTAGCTACGTAATGTAAACATACAAAAAGAAGCTGAAAATTTTATAACTTCCTGTTGCATTTAGATGTAGCAAGTGCTGCTTTGTCATAACTAGATCATTGTAACTAGATTATTAAATTATCTAAACATTCCTGACATTCATAGAAGACAAGGTATATGAGAAGAGAGTTAAAACCGACATTTTTTGTAATACTTTACAGTTTATAGAGCATAGTTTATAGAGTCCATCATCTTGCTGGAGTAGCATGACCACTTTTAGACAGTTATTAATTGTACAAATGAGGAAGTGGATACTTGAGACAAGTCAACAGGGAATTGCAACACAGATGAAATTGGCCATGGAAGGGTCACAGAGAATTTTCCAGGCGGAATTATCCCAGCCAAACTTGAAGGGTGACAGCATATATAAATATAGGCACTGGGCCAAATGAGAACATGGCAAAATTTTGGAAGTGCAAATATTTTGATATGAGACTGAGACTCAAGGTTGGAGGAGAAGGGGCCAGAGGAACCCAGAGAGCTGAGAAGCCTGTTATGACAAGCTGGGATATTGGACTTTATTCTCAGGTTAATGCAAGATTTTAAAACTTGGGTAAAGCCATGTAACCAGTGAGTGGTGTTTGATTCTCACACCCCGGTCTGTCTGGCTCTCAGTCTAGTTAACTCTCAGCTCTGACTTGCACCTCTACTACATATTAGGAGCAGGTTTCAGGTTTGGAGACCTTATCCTTGCCTCAGGGTCTTTGCACTTTCTGTTTCTGTTCTCATCTGGACTGTTAATCTCGCAGATACCCACTAGGCTCGCCCCTCGCCTCCTTCAGTTCTGCCCTCTGATGCCACTTTCTTTGTGAATTCTTCACTGATTATTTAAAATACCATTTATCCTCACCTCCCACAGACTCTCAAGAATTTCTTAGTTTTTTTTCTTTGCTTTATTTTCCTCAAAGCACTTTTCAGCCTCGGATATATATTTACTTGCTAACATTCCCAAGTAAGCTACACAAGGACAGGAATAAAAATTCCTAATAAAAATTGTCTGTTCCCTGCTGTATTCTAAACCTAGAGCAATGGCTGGCATCCAAAAGACAATTAATAAATATTTATAGATGTATACAAATTAAGAAATAAATCCATGTACTTTCAAGTTTGAATTTATAGCAATACAAATGGCTGCTTTGGCAGTGGTCTGAACTGCCTGATTTCTAGCTCTGAGTTCTTCATTCATTCACTCATTCACTCTGCTTTGAATTTTTTCATATACTTTATCACCACTTGAAACCCTATAAATATATAAATTATATATTTATTCATTTGTTTATTTATTGTCCATCTCCTTTCCTTACTGTAATATAAGCTCCAAGAAGGCAGGGACTTTGCCTGTCTTGTGAGATGCTATAGTCCCACCTAGAAAAAAATGTCTGGCATGCATAGCTGTTAAAGAAATATCTCTCGTAAGAATGAATTAATAAGTGTATTTATTTAAGAAACCTTTCTTGAGCACCTACTAAACACCTGGCACAATCTATCTTTAGTCTCATGAGGGAGAAAAACAAGTCAACAGGGAATTGCAACACAGATGAAATTTGCCATGGAAGGATGAAACATGGGAAGACCTCTAATCTGACTGTGAAGAGTCACAGAGAATTTTCCAGGCCAAACTTGCAGGGTGACAGCATATATAAAGGCACTGGGCCAAATGAGAACATGGCAAAGTTTTGAAAGTGCAAATATTTTGATATGAGGCTGAGACTCAGGGTTGGAGGAGAAGGAGCCTGTTAGGACATGCTGGGATGTTGGACTTTATTCTCAGGTTAATGCAAAATTTTAAGCAGGGATTTGACATGAGCAGATTCACTTTATCATCTCACCGTAAGCATTTGAGAGAAGGCCAAAGCAATATAAACCAATCCTCAAATCAGATCCACAAAGTCAGCAAATTGTAGGTTTGACAAAACAACTGTGCTCTTCAGTTTGTCAAGCACAGGCATAAGGCAGGACTGTACAATTCAATTAACCTCTCACGTGACTGGTGAAGAAACTCAATTATAGGCCTCACCTTTTGTAAGTGGGAGGCTCAAGTGTCTCATAGCTTCCTGGATGTTCTAACCCCTGTACAGCTCTTGGTGACAGTTTATGGGTGTCTTTGAAATGCCTACCAGGAGCTTTCTCAGAAGTGTAAAACCTAGAATTAAATAAAGCTGTAAAAATCTAAATATCTTGACACGCTAGTAATTCATACTCTTACTCTAGAGAGGAATAGAAAGATTAAAAAGTCTAATTGAGGTAACACTGGTTAATAACTTTATATAAATTTCAGGTATACAACACTATAATTTGATATCTGTATACTCTATCGTGTACTCACCACCTAAAGTTTAATTCCATTCATTACCATATATTTGACCCCTTTACCCATTTTATTCTTCCCCCACCCCATCTCCTTTGGTAACCACCATTTTGTTGTCTTTTAAGTTTTTTTTGTTCATTTGTTACTTTTTTGTATTATAGTCCACATATGAGTAAAATCATATGGTTTTTGTCCTTTCCCATCTGACTTATTTTGCTTAGCATAGTACTCTCAAGATCCATGTTGTTGCAAAAAGCAATATTTTATCTTTTAATGCCAGAGTAGTATTCCATTATATATATATATGTATTATGTATACCCCAACTTCTTTATCCATTCATCCATCGATGGACCCTTATGTTATTTTCATGCCTTGGCTATTATAAATAGTGCTGTAATGAACATAGGGGTACATATATCTTTTTGAATTGTTTTCATATTTTTTGGATAAATACCCAGAAGAATAATTGAGGGATTATGTGGTAGTTCTATTCTTAATTTTTTGAGGTACCTCCATACTGTTTTCTATAGTAGCTACACCAGTTTACATCTTCACCAACAGTGTATGAGGGCTTCCTTTTCTCTACATTCTCTCTAACTCTTGTTACTTTTTTTTTTTTTAAATGTTCAATTTAATCTTGTTACTTCTTGTCTTTTTGATAATAGCCATTCTAGTAGATATGAAGTGATTTCTCATTATGGTTTTGATTTGCATTTCCCTAATAATTAGTTATTTTGAACACCTTTTCATTTGTCTGTTGGACATCGATATCTTCCTTAAAAAAATGTCTATTCAGATCTGCCATTTTTTTAATTGAGTTGTTTGTTTGTTGTTGAGTCATATGAGTTCTTTATATATTTTGGATATTAACTCTTTATCAGAAATATCATTAGCAAATATCTTCTCGCATTTGATCAGCTGCCTCTTTGTTTTGTTGATGGTTTTCTTTGCTGTGCAGAACCTTTTTATAGTTTGATGTAGTCCCATTTGTTTATTTTTATTTTTGTTTCTCTTTCCTTTGGATTCAAATTCACAAAAACCCCACTGAGATTAATGTATTGGAGTTTAGTGCCTATATTTTCTTCTATGTATTTTATTGTTTTAGGTCTTACATACAAGTCTTTAATCCATTTTGAGTTAATTTTTGTGTATGGTGTAAGCTAGTGGTCTAGTTTCATTCTTTTGCATATGGTTGTCCAGTTTTCCCAACACCATTTATTGAAGAAACTGTTCTTTCTCCAATGTATATTCCTGGCTACTTTGTCATAAATCAGTCACCCATATATGTGTGGGGTTACTTCTGGGTTCTCAATTCTATTTCATTGATCTGTGTGTCTGTTTTTCTGCTAATACCATGCTGTTTTGATTATTGTTGCTTTGTAGTATAATTTGAAGTCAGGGAGTATGATACCTCCAGCCTTGTTCTTTTTTTTTCTCATGGTGGCTTTGGCTATTCGGGGCCTTCTGTGGTTTCATAAAAATCTAATGGTTTTTTGTTCTATTTCTTCAAAAAATGCCATTGGGATTTTGGTGGGGATTACATTAAGTCCGTATATTGCTTTGAGTAATAAAGCCATTTTAACTATGTCGATTTTTCTAATCCATCAATATGGAATATCTTTTCATTTTGTTGTGTCTTCTTGAATTTCTTTTAATAATATCTTGGAGTTTTTACATTGATTTTGCGTCTTGCAACTTTACTGTTTTTGTTTATTGTTTCTAACTTTTTTTTTTTTTTTGGTGGAGCCTTTATGGTTTTCTATATAAAGAATCATGTGGTATGCAAAAAGTGACAATTTGACTTCTTCATTCCTAATTTGGATCCCGTTTATTTCTTTCTCTTGCCTAATTGCTCTGGCTAGGACTTCCAGTACTGTTTTGAGCAACAGTGGTGAAAATGGGCATTCTTGTCTTGTTCCTGATCTTAGAGAAAAAGCTTTTAGTTTTTTACCATTGAGTATGATATTAGTTGAGGGTTTTTCATATATGATCTTTTCTTCTATATCCATTTTGTTGAGTGTTTTAATCATTATTGGATGTTGTATCTTATCATCTATTGATATTATCATATGATTTTTATTCTTTATTTTGTTAATGTGGTGTATCACATTGATTTGTGTATGTTGAACCATCCTTGCATCCCTGGAATGAATCCCATTTGTTTATGATGTATTATCTTTTTAATGTGTTGTTGTATTTGATTTGCTGGTATTTTGTTTAGGATTTTTGCATCTGTATTTATCAGAGATGTTAATCTGTAGTTTCCTTTTTTCTGTGTTGTCCTTGCCGGGTTTTGGTATGAGAGTAATGTTGGTTCATGAAATGAATTAGGAAGTATTGCCTCTTCTTCAATTTTTTGGAAGAGTTTGAGAAGTATAGGTATTAAATCTTTGAATGTTTGGTAGAATTCACTAGTGAAGCCATCTGGTCCTGAACTTTTACTTTTTGGGAGGTTTCTGATTGTTTCAATTTCCTTACCGTTAATTGGTCTATTTAGATTTTCCATTTCTTTGTTATTCAATCTAGGGAGGTTATATATTTTTATGAACTTGTCCATTTCTTTTAGGTATTGAATTTGGTGGCATATAGTCTTTCATCGTATTCTAATATGGTCCTTTGTATTTCTGTGGTATTCATCATAACTTCTCTTTCATTCCTGATTTTGCTTATTTGAGTCTTTTCTCTCTTTTCCTTAGTGAGTCTTAGCCAGAGGTTTGTTAATCTTTTCAAAGAGCCAGCTCTTTGTTGTGTTAATTTTTTCTATTATCTTTTTATTCTCTATTTCATTTAATTTCCTTCTAATTTTTATTATTTCCTTCTACTGACTTTGGGTTTCACTTGTTCTTCTTTTTCTAGTTATTTAAGTAATATTAGGTTACTTATTTGGGATTTTTCTTGGTTTTTTTTTTTTTTTTTTTTGAGATAGGCCTGTAATGATATAAATTTCCTTCTTATTACTGCTTTTACTGTATCCTAAAAATTTTGATATGTTGTATTATCATTCTCATTTGTCTCTATATATCTCTTAATTTCTCCTTTTATTTCTTCTTTGACTCAGTCTTTATTTCCATGTTGTTTAATCTCCATATAACTGTGGTTTTTCGTACTTTCTTTGTGCAGTTGATTTCTGATTTCAAAGCATTGTGATCAGAGAATATGTTTGGTATGATTTCAATCTTTCTAAATTTGTTGAGACTAGCTTTATGTCCCAACATATGGTCGGTCTATTCTTGAGAATGTACCATTTGCATTAGAGAAGAATGTATAATCTGGTTTTCTGTGATGGGAGGTTCTGTCAATGTCGATTATGTCCATTTGTTCTAATGTGTCACTTAAGGCCAATATTCTCTTATTGATTTTCTGTTTGGATGATCTATCCATAGCAATCAATGGGGGTATTTAAGTCCCCTACAATAATTGTATGTTTTTGTCAGTTTATCCCTTTAGTTCTATTAGTAGTTGCTTTACATATTTTGTGTGATTTGGTGCATGTATATTGATAAATGTTATGTCTTCTTCATGTAGTATACTCTTTATCGCTATGAAAAGTCCATCTTTGTCTCTTGTTACATTTTTTAATCTTGAAATCAATTTTTTCAGATATAAGTTTGGCTATGCCCACTTTTCTCTTGACAGCATTTGCTCGGAGTATTATTTTCCACCCTTTCACTTTGAATTTATATTTTTCCTTATAGCTGATATGTGTCTCCTGAAGGCAGCGTGTGGTTGGGTTTTATTATTTGATCCAGTCTGCTACTCTGTGCCTTTTTAGTGGTGAGTTCAGTTCACTTATATATAGGGTGATTATTGATGTATGAGGATTTCCTATAGCCATTTTTACCTTTTGTTTTCTGGTGGTTCTGTGTCTCTATTGTTTCTTTTCTCTTGTTTCTGTTTGTGTAGTTTGGTGGTATTCTATGACTTTTTCCTTCTAGTCCCTCTTTTTTTTCTATGTTATGCATCTCAGTTCTAGATTTTTTTTTTCTTTTGATGTGGTTACCATCAGGTTTATGCAAAAGAAAATTTCATATGTACAATAGTCCTTTTTCTTCTGAATGCATCTTATCTCCATTGGAGCACAAGAGTTTTCTTTGCAAATTAAGAACTTTATCCTCTCCCCTTTTATGTTTTTGTTGTCATAGATTATTTCTATTTATGCTATGAGTTTATTTCCAAGGTGCAGTAGCTATTGTCTTCTTCTTCCCTTTTAAAAATATTTTTACTTCCTTAAGTGCATAATACCTTATTCTGAATAAGGGTTGCAATTTCCTACTTCTATCTGTTAGTCATCTTACTCAGAGTTTTGTATTCTTTTATATTTTTGATTCAAGTAGAATAACTGACTTCAGTATTTCCTGTAATGCAGATCTGGTGGTGGTAAATTCCCTCAGCTTCTGTATGTCTGGAAAAGTTTTTATTTCTCCTTTATATCTAAAAGACAACTGTGCTGAGTATATTATTCTTGGCTGATAATTTCTCTCTTCGAATAGTTTCAATATTTAATTCCACTCCATCCTGGCTCATAGGACATCTGCTTAAAAATCCAATGATAATCTAATGGGATTTCCTTTATAGGTTACCGTCTTCTTTTTTTCTAGCTGCCTAGGGAAATTTTTCTTTGCTGTTAATTTTTGACGGTTTTCATATAATATGCCTTGGAGAAGTCTTTTTTAGATTGACATAATTAGGTGTTCTGTTTGCCTCTTTGATTCGAGGATCCAGTTCTTTCCATACGTTTGGGAAGTTCTTGTCAATTATTTCTTTGAATAGGCTCCCTGTTCCCTTCGCTCTCTCTCTCTTTTCTCCTTCTGGCATACCCATTAATCTTATATTGCTCTCTCTGATGGAGTCAGATAGTTCTCATAGAGTTCTTTTATTTTTTTTTTCTCTTTCAAGTCTCTCTCTTCTTCTATCTGTGTCATTTCTAGATTTCTATCTTAGATATCACTAATTCTTTTGTCCATCCGGTCAGCTCTATTTCCTAAGCTCGTAGTTTATTCTTCATCTCTTTTATTGAGTTCTTTAGCTCCAGAATTTCTATTTTTTTTTTTTTTAAAGTTTCGACCTCTTTGGTAATATACTCTTTTTTTTCATTGATTTTATTTCTGAGTTCATTAAACTGCCTGAATTTTCTTGTATCTCTAAGTTTTCTCAGAGCTGTAATCTTGAATTCTCTGTTATTTAAATTATATATAATTTAAGTTTAAGTTTATTTTCTGGTGATTTTTTATTTTCTCTCTGAGCTGCCTTTTTACCTTGGTTAGTCACTGTATTTGATGGCTTATTTCTCTGCCTAGACATTTATGGGGATTAATTTTTTTCCAATAAGAGTGATACCTCTATTAAGCAGATTGATAAGAAGACATCTTTCTTTTGTTTTCCAGTAGGTGCCATTGGAACACAAGAGTTTTCTTTTCTCTTGCACTGCTCCAGCATCTGAGATCTCTGCAGGTGGTAGAAAATGCTCTGTATTTCCTGAGAAGGTTGGCATCTTCTCTGTGACCAGGTCTCTTCGGTCTTAGGGCACCACCCCTGTAGGGGAATGTGGTGGGAGATCAGGTTCTGAGCTCGCAAAATCCCAGTGCTGCCCTTTGCAACCAGTTCTTCACTGCTCAAGTAGTCCCAGGTACCCCTGCTGGGATCACCTGCGATGGCTGGGGGTGGAGTGGGCTGGGAGAGGCTGCATTTGTGGCTTTGTTCTCCTCCCAGTAATTGTGACTTTCAGACCTCTTGCCTCTGTATCTCTACCCCTATCACTGGGATTAGCCACAGCATGAGTCTGCTGCTCAGGAACTCTCTCCAGTTTTCTGGGCTGCATATATTGTGCTCTGTAACCTGACACTCACTGAGCCTGCTCCTAGCTCTGGGAAGGTGAGGGGAAGTGAGCTCTAGGAGGGTGAAGGGAGGTGGCCAGGCTCCATGGCTTTGTTTTCTGCCTGGCAATGGCAGCTGCTGGTCCACAGCTACCATACTTCCATGTTCCATTTCTGCCCTGTCACTGGGTTCAGCCACAGTATGTGCTGACCACTGAGGCAGGAGTGCTCTGGGGTATAGGGAGTGCATACTGCAATCTGATTCCACGCCCCCTCTCCTGACACCCACAGTGAGCTCAGACTGTGTCCACGGCACTTGTCTCTTCTCTTCTCTCTTCCTTCCTTCCCTATTCACTCAAATTTGCCCACCTTCAGATGTTTTGATACGTGGATCTCTCAGATGTGTTTGTGTGTTAAGCAGGGAATCCGTTGTTGAATTACAGGTGTTTAACTTGTATAACTTCAAGGGGAGAGACCAGGGGGACCTCTCATACTGCCATCCCTTTGATGTCACTCAAAAGTTTTACATGCTTTATAATTCTATTTATATAACTTTCTCAAAATGATGAAAACAGAGATGGTAAACAGATTAGTGGTTGCAGTGAGGCAGAGACTAGTGTTGGGAGGGGATATGAATATAAATGGAGAGCATGAGAGGATTCCTTAGTGATGATGAAACTGTTCTGTATCTTGATCATGGTGGTGGCTACATAAATATAAACATGGATTGCATATGCATTTATTGTGTAGAAACCTATACATGTACTCACACACACATACAAATTAGTGCCATGTAAAATTGGTGAAAATCAAACAAGGTCTATAATTTAGTTAACGGTATTGTACCAATGCACATTTTCTATTTTGATATTGTATATAAAATGTCACCATTGGGGGAAGCTGAATGAAGAGCTTTATTTTTATTTTCAAAATAAAAAAAAAAAAATAGTGAGTAAAAATGCTTATAAATAACTGAGAAGTATCTGTATTTTATTAGTAATTTGAACAAAGACAATAATGATGTTGAACATAAAAACAAAAGTGTGATTTTTGGCCTTCTCAAACATTCTAGGTGAGTCAGAGGGAGTCCTTGCCCTCTAGGGGCTTATGGGCAGGGAGGATGATAAATTCAGTGAATGGCACATTGTCTCTTGGGAGCTGAGCATACAAACACATGTAATCTCTGAGTCAAATAAATTGATTCGGATTCCAAGCAAAGTATAGCAGAAAACGAGAGGAAGGGGATTTTAAAGTGTCCTGAAAGACAGGGGAACTGTCTTTCTTGGAGGAGGTGGTCTTTTTGTATTTCTTGGAGGAGGTGGTTCCTGAAGTGGACCTTGAAGGACAGGTCTGATCCTGAAGGTACAGAAGAGACTAAGGAAGTTTTTCATGTACATCTTAGATATTTTTTTGGTTAAGATTTTCTTAATCAAACTTATAATTTTTTTCCCCCAAATGTATTCTTTCATGCCTTTAGCCTGTGAAGCTAGATGTGTGTATATATGGTAGAAATGCACCATGGGGACTGGCTTGAAATGTGCTTGTTTTGATGTTCAAAGAGCATTTAGAGTCACTTTATAGTTTTTCAAAGAGAAATACTTTGTGAGAGAACTTGGAGTCCTGGGTCCTATTCCCGTTTGCTTGGAGGTACCGAGCTATAGTCATGTAGCTGGGAACCCTGCCAAAATGAAAGAGTATTTTTTTTATCCTCATAGTTTTTTTTTTTTTTTTAAATTAGGAAGAACTTGAAAAATGAATAAAAATGGAAAACCAAGTTACTGCTGACAATAAAGAATATCACCCCTGGTAGTGTAGGGACAGAACAAACCATTTGTAGTTAATAGAGTCTTGATTCTGTATCTTTTTTGCATTTTCTTAAATTTGGGCTTCAGCCCAGAGAAACCAGATTCCAAAAGAAAGCTAAGTGCCAGATATAAATAGACCCAGAGCATAGGCAATTTATTCCATCGTTTATTGTAATGAGGGACTTATATTTTACTTGGCACTGCCTTACCTTATTGGCAAGTGTTAACTGTATTATTTACCTAGTGAAGTTTTACTCTATTTTGGCAGAAATGAATTCATACTTTAGGAAAAGATTAAAAGAGCCTTTTAAACCATGCATTGGGAAAAGATGCTCTTGCAGAGCCAACCACAATCACCGAAAGAACCACAGACATTTGGCTGAAAGGAGCTCTGGAGGTGACCTTATCCAGCAGCCTTATTTCGCCGGTAAGGAAGCAGAGACCAGAAAAAAAAACGCTCCTTCTTCTTTAGAGAATAAATGATTTCCAAACTGTTTGTTCATTCATTCATTTGTTTGTTCAATATCTTCTGAGCACCTATGAGCAAGATATGGTCCTAGGTGTTGGAGATAGAGGGAAGTGCTCCCAGGGGAGTATGTTTATAAAGGGAGGATTAGATAATTAAAAAATAAACAAACGAAGTGCTATTTTTCATCATAGTGTTAAGTGCTGTAAAGAAAAGAAGTTTGAGGAGAGGGAGGGCCTTTTCGAGAAGATAATGTTTAAGCTGAGGCCTGAATGTTGAGAAGGAGCCATCTGTGCTAAGACATTGGAGGAGATCGTCACAGATAGGAGTGCTCAGGCCCTGAGGCGGGAAGATGACTGGCAGGTTCCAAGAGTGAAAAGCAGACCACTGCATAGGTTGGGAGATGTGCTGTTAGATGGAGAGCCTGAGAACTGAGACCTTGAAGGTTTTGTGGGCCTAACGAAAGAATTCCGAGGTGTCGGAGGATGAAATATAGGAACTGCAGGATCTGATTTATAGTTTCGCAATATTTTGTTGAGTTCGATGTGGAATGGTAGGCAAGAGCACAAGCAGGGCGACTAGCACTGCAGTCAGGCCAGGCAAGAAGGTGTGGCCTAGAACAGGGTGGTGGCAGAGGGGAGTAAGAGAAGTGAATGGATTTAGGATATGGTTTGGAGACAGAACTGCTGTTAGGACTGGTTGAATTGGATGTGAGCGTGAGGCCAAATGAGAGGAATCAGGACTGAAGTGTTGGCTTAAGCAATTGGGCGGGACCATGTGCTGAAGAGGGGAGTCTGGAGAGGCGCAGGTTGGAGAGAATGCTGGTGGGGAGAGGAATCATTTATTAGAAAAAAAAAAAACGTATTGAGGTTGGGGAAAACAAGAGCAGATCCATGTTGGCAAAGCAGTAAATGAAGGGCTCACACAGAAGTTAACATCTGAGGTGAGATATGAAAGGTACAAAGAGCCAGCTGAGAGCCTTTCAGATAGAGGGAACCACAGGTGCAGAGGCACAAGCGAGGAAATGGCTTGCAAGTCAGAGGTAACAAAAGAAGCTATTGTGTTTGCAGGGCAGGGAGTGTTTTCTATTTTTCATATTGCTCAGGGGGCAAGTTTAACACTATAACTTAGATGAGTGAGAAGAAATATTGCTTTTTCTCCCTCTGTACCTGACCTGATTTTCCTCAGAGCTGACAGCATGCATAGGAGTTAAGATTGAAAGAAGTGACCAGAGATTTAAACCTGTCGATTTATGTATGTTTATTGCTTTCAGATGACCCCACTGCATTTGCAAGGGAGCAGGGAAGAGAGATGCCTCGGGTCCCGCACAGTTGTCCACAGCCCTCCAGCTTCACCTATCTCCATTTTGACAGGAGTAGCCAAAACTCTTATCTCGTCTCTGTACAGTCAGGTGACAGGGCTGAGGGCACTTTGCTGACCATCTCTGGAGAACACTTAGTCTGTTCTTTGGGCTCAGTTGGCCTGGAGGTCTTTCCTACAGACTCATCCCTATTTCCATTTACTCTGATGCCACAGTTCCTTCTCCCTAAGGTCTGAGGGCTCCTGTGGCTCCCAATTTAAGGTACTTCAGAGTCACCTCATCAGTGCTTTGTGGCATCTTTGCCAGCAGCAACATCATCTTCTCACATTCCTCATGAGGCAGGTAGGAACCTGTAGGTCTCTTCTGTGCCACGTGAAAGCCTGGAACGCTCTGCGTAACTAAGTGCTCTCACTACCTAACTGAGAGGTGCTACCATTTTTACTTTGTTTCAGACTTTCATTGTTGATGCCCTATGTGGTGACATCTTTCCAGAGTTGTAAGCTGCAAGTGGTAGCAGTTTCTCTACTCCTGGCTTTTTTCTTGATCCTTGTCCTGTCTGACACCAATCCCTCTGATCTTATACTCTGGGCGGTATGATGGTGATCCATAGGCATCTGACAAATTGCTTTCCCTATCTCTCTTCTCTTTCTAGCAAATTCTCTGAGCTGGAAAGGGTAGTGTTCTTCTTCCTCCTTATGTTGGTTTTAAAATATGTGTGAATTCTTTGATACTCTTTCCATCAAGAGGTGGAGTCTATGTTACTTCCCTTGAACCTGGGTAGAAATTTGTGATTGATTTAATGGAAAGAATATGGTGGAAGCGAGGTGGCATCGACATAAGACCAGCTTAGTAAATAAAGGTGATGCCGCTTATTGCGGTTTCTCTTGGGACTTGTTCTGGGGGCCTTCAGCCATTGTGTGAGAAGTCCGGCTACCCTGAGGCCACCATTCAGGGAGATCATGTGTGAGAGAGCTTTGGGGTGAGGTGGGAGTGGGGAAGAGAGATCTGAGGAGCTTGAGCTCTTAGCTGTTCAAGTCTGCCCAGCCCAGGTGCTGACGTGCAAGTTAAGGCTTCAGGATGACATGTTTCAACCACTGTCTCACTGCAACCTCAAGGGACACTCTGAGCAAGAAGCACCTAGCCCATTCAATGCTCAGATTCATGAGCAAAATGAATGATTGCTTTTTGTTTTAAGTCACTCTTTTGATTGGTTTATTAGTAGATGAGTAGAGTACTCACTCCTCCTAGAGCTCACATTTTTACCTGTCTTTTTCTTCTATATCAAATAATCTCTACACAGTGGTTCATAATTAAACTGTAGGTCCATACCTTTAAATAACTAGAGTGACCAATGTCCCTAATCTGCCTATGAGTGAGGGGGCTTCTGGGATGTGGAACTTTCAGTGCTAAAACTGGGAAAATCCTGGGCAAATTGAGATGAGTTGGTCACCCTACTCCAAGATTTGCTTTTGTTATATAAAGAAAGCTGAAAGAATTTAGAGATTTTAGAACTACTATGTATCACTATGCATTTTAATAAGAAGCAGCTTTGGGCATGGATGCTGACCATGTCCATTCTAGATGGTATCTGCCCTTGCAAAGAGACAGTTGCTACAGGGTCAATGAGTGAGCTATCATAGGCAAAGATAATTGTAGGATATAAAAATATTTCATAAATATCTCATAACATACAGATGGAAAAACGCATCTAGACAAGGTCGCCGACTTTCCCAAGGGCAATAATGACAAAGCCTTGCTTGATTTGTAATGCAGATATTCAACTTTATCCAGAACTATTACCTCCATCTTATGTCATTTTCAATCCCGAACAATATTTACCGTGTAAGTGCGATATAACAGTGAACCCTGGAAAATATTTAGGCTGAGGAAGAGATGTCGTTGCCAGGAAGAGAGTTCACCATCGTCAGCTCTAGGCAGCAAGATTAGACTAACATCCAATCTCAGCCCTACTTGGACACACAAAGAATCAGAAACCACATCTTGCTTAAAACAAAACCCTAAACCAATTTCACGTCTGTCTTGAAATTGAGTGTTTAACAATCTCATCATAAATGTTAGTGGAAAATTGTAGGCTCTAGTGCTGCTGTACCAGAAGCAGCCCAGTTAACTTTGGGTCCAGATTTTAGGGCTCTTTATGAAAGTGAAAGACGAAGAAGCGTCCAGCTGGCATCAGGGCTAGTGCAACTGGATATGAGCAAGCAAGCCTTTCTGGGTGTGTCTTTTGAAAAGAAACCCAAACTGCTTTGGCTAATAAATAGGAGGCTGATAACTATCTGCACTGCCTGGAGCTGAAGATGATAAAATAGGTGGGAGAGAGGGTGGAGAAGGAGAGCATTACTATGCAGTCTGACTTGGCAGGAAAATGCTGTTATGGTGCTTTCCCCACCTCTGTTTAGAAATCGTATGTGGTATGCTTGGGTGTGGGCTGTATGGGTGTACCTAATAGCTAGAGTAGAGCTTTTATCAGAGAAGGCAAATTGCTCTCTGATATGACTCCAAGGACTTGGCCACCCAAGAGCCAGCCCATCCCATGCAAAAGAGCCAGGAGGAAACTCTGTTTAGACCAAGAAGGCAATATGGTGATGAGGCCATGAATCAAAACCTGGGTTAGATTCAGCTGACATGTGAACAGACATGATGTGCGTTTCATACAATGATTACCAAAAAAAAAAAGCCCTATAATTTTGCACAACTCTAGGACTCATTCATGTGAAACTGAAAGTTTTTTTTTTTAAAGTTAAAGTTTTTTGGGGGGATAGGATACTATTTTAAGATTTTTAACCTTTGCTTTTCTTTTGTATTTCCTCCTTTCTCTTCCTTCCATTGAAGCAAGTAGATATGACTGTTCTTTGCTTCTAGAGGGATGTGCTGGGAGAAAAGCAAGCATAGTCCGCCTGTCTTTCAGGATTTAGGAGAAGAAGTGGGGAGGATATGGGTCAGAAAGCACAGAAATAAAATATTAGCCAGAACCCAAAAGAAAAAAGATTTCTCTGAGACTAGAGAGAGATTTCCTAGGATGGGAAAGAGGCAACATGAGGAGAACAGAGAGCCCGGAAGTCCTGTGATAGAGAAGAAACATGCCATGAAATTTTCAACATTCATTCATTCATTCATTCATTCATTCAACTCCTCTGTACATCATGCACTGTTCTAAGAGCAGTGAACAAATGCATAAATGATCCTTGCTGTCATGGAACTTACATTTTAGTGAATATCAAGATGTGTGAGATTCTGATATGCTAGACACTATTCTAGGTGGGTGGCCTGTATTTACTTCTTATGACTAGTTGAGTTAGATACTATTGAGACATAGAGAGTTACGTAATTTGCTGATCTCATAGTTAGCAAGTATCAGAACTGAATATTAAACCCAGACACACTGGCCTTATTTTTCTCAACTGCTTGTTTAATTTCCAGGCAGGGCTTAGGGAGAGTGGCAAGACACTAGAGTTGAGAAAGCTGCTTGGGGCACTTTCACAGACACCCATGTCTCAGGTAGGTTAGGGAAGCTGTGGAAAGACCCTGAAGTTCTAGGGGCCTCCGCCTGAGATGATAAATGTTTCTAACATCTTTCCCTGACTGCCTTCCACTATTTACGACTCTGGAACCCCAGCATGACCAGAAGGGAGGAACCCTGACCTGAGGCATGGGCCCAGCAGGATGGAAGCCCCAAATACAAATTAAGCTGAGTTAAAAGAATGAAGATAGTAAACAGGAAGAATGACTCCCCCCCAAAAAATAAATAAAATAAGAGCAAGAATAAATATTTTTTGTAATCCAGGGTTTGTGGGCTAAGATCCACCTGCACATTGTGAAAAGTGTAGAGAGAACTGTGAGCTGCCAGTGGGAGGAGTTTAAAATCCAAGTCTCTATCCCATGTTTCCCTCTTCGTACTGGGGCATCGTAAAGAGGGGACCTAGGATTTCACGACTGCTAAAGATGGAAACCCAAGGAGGTCAGAATAGGCACTCATATTTTTCAGAGAAATGAGTTATTAGAACTCTCTATGGATGTGGTATACTCTGCCTAACAACATTCCATTAAAACAAATAAATGTACAATATGCAATATAATTACTCTCTAATCAGAACAAATATATCAGATTATTTGGTTCTCTCATGAAACACAAATCAGGGTCTGCAGTAGAGTGTAAATCCAGCAATATGCAGTTAGAATTGAACTGCCTACAGTCAGCACCCTCAGCTACCGACTCTGGGAAAAGATTTTCATATCTATCTGACTTGTTATAATCCAGAGATTTAGTTGTTGTGTAAACAGATACAGGTCCTGTCCACATTGATAAAGCCTGTTCAATTCCTCCCTGTTAAAAAAAGTTAGAAGTCACTGCTAACGTATTGGTTTTTAAACCCAACTTTTCATGAGATGTGAGGCTATTTCCCTTGAATCGCTTCTGGTAATTCATTCAGGTGCTCTAACTCTCTAGATTTTTTATCAAGTTGGATTGGTTGGATTGTTCTGACTCAATTTGTCTTGCTCCTATAAAATATGCTTTCCCTGGACTGTAACTGAAGAATATGCTAGTTTTCTTGGGATTTTAAGAACATCTCTATAAAACTACTGCTTGAAGACATTCTCTGTTATGTTACAAATTTCTCTTTATATGAGAATCCAATGCTTTGCTCCTTCTAGAATTTATTGACAGACAAACTGGTTTCATTTCATGACAAGCAATGTGAACCCGTGCCCAGCAATCACTCACTGTCTAGTTTCTGCATCTTCTGCTTGTGTATCAGCCCCCTGAAATTTGGCTTTCTGCTCTCAGCACTCACTCCAGTTAGGAAACCAGTGACTTTCAGTTTTCCAGTTCAGCAATTATCTCAGGTGCCGAGGAGATGTCTTGCTCTTCCTGACATGATGTGTGCCCAAGCAGAAACTCCCATCACACTGCTTTATCTGTTCCTAAGTGAGCTAAGGCATAAGGTACCCCACAGTGTCAGATGGAGAGAGGAGAAAAAGATCTTGGAAGTCAGAAGTCCCAAATCAGTTTCACTGGGCAAAATTCAAGATGTCAACAGGCTTAGTTCTTTCTGGAAGCCTTGTGGGGAGAATCCATTTTCTTGCTTCTTGCAGCTGCTTTGGCCACCTGTCTTTCGTGGCCCCTTCCGTATCTTTAAAGTTTATCACTCCAATCTGTGTTTCTGACATCACATCACCTTCTCCCTGATTCTGACTCCTCCTGCCTCCCTCTAATGTGGACTATTGTGATTATACTGGGCCAAACTGGGTAATCCACGATAATCTCCTCATCTCAGAATCCTTAACTTAATCTCATCTGCAGTTTCTTTTTGCCATGTAAGGTAACATATTCACAGATGTGGGGGGTTAGCATATGGCTATATTTGGGGCACTATTATTCAGCCTACCACAAAGGTCAACAGTGAACCTG
>NW_006433378.1:3103951-3142975 GCF_000325575.1 Pteropus alecto | reverse complement strand
AGACCCCCCTCTCAGTGAGAACACTGCTCGGTGCTGTTCGGGAAGCCCCGGCAGCTCCAGTGCCTACTGTGAGACAGTGATAGCTCGATGCACCCGATCGTTTTATTTTCCCTTCATAATCGGGCAATGCTGCTCCCCACTGCTGCCTCCTCTGTGTGTGTTCACATTCACCCTTCCTAAGTGCATTGGTCAGGGTTCACCAAAGAAACAGACAAGGAGACTATATCTATAGATATAGATATAATTAGTAGACTCTATCTGTCTGTCTATCTGTCTGTCTATCATCTATCAAGAGAAATCCATTGAGATTAATTGATTTTTGAGGAACTGACTTCCATGATGATGAAGACTAAGAAGTCTCACGATCTGTTGTCTGCAAGCTAGAGCCCCGGAAAACCAGAGGTATAATTTAGTCCAAGTCCAAGTGACTGAGAACCAAGGGAGCTGATGGTATTAATCCCAGTCTGAGGTCTATAGAAGATGAGATGAGGTGTGCAGCTCAAATTGTGAGGTAGGGAAACAAAGGGTGAATTTCTCCTCCTTCTGCCTTTTGTTCTTTTCAGGCCCTCAATAGATTGGATGATGCTCACTTACACTGGGGAGGTCAATCTACTTTACTGAGTCCACTGATTCAAATGCTAATCTCATCTGGAAACACCCTAACAGATATACCCAGAAATAATATTTAATTTGGGTGCCCCATGGCCAATCAAACTGACACATAAAATCAAGTTGCGCACTGAAGGAGAGGCTGCGCCAGCATGGGTTTGTAACCATTCATCATGAAAGTCCCCTAGTGGGCATTGATGAGTTCTTATTGATCAAATTCCTTCTTGGTTGGATTGATTCAAATGTAAATTAGTGATGCACAGTCTTTAAACTGCAGGTTGTATGAACTGCTCTTGAATAAAACAGCATGGCCCATGTTTTATATAGCCTGAAATATGTTTTTCTTTTTCTAGGTACATATCCAGCCATTTTGAATTTAATGAATTTTGAACTTGAACTCTCTCAAATATAGTGTCACTCCCCAAAGAGAAAACAATGAAAAATTCACACAAATTGATTGTTTGCTTAATACAAACTGCACTGTTTTTCCCTCCTGAAACCCCAGGTATTCTCTGTGGAGTGCTGTCCTCTAGCTCGGGCAACTAGTGCATGGAAACTCCTGTCTGTGAATTTAGTCCTAGGCAGTCACCTCCTAGGACTACTTCTGACACCAGTGAGTGCTCCTATAATGTCCCGTACATATTTTGATTGCTAAATTTGATTCATTCCATTGTCATCATTATGTGTCTACTTACACCAACTATGTGCTCTGGAAGTTGTTCATATATCTTCTGTCTTTGTATCCAACAATGGTGTCTGAGGTATTGTGAGTCTTCCACAAATATTTGTTAAATGAGTTTATTTATTGAAAGGAGGAATCATGTACTTTACATGGTTACATGATGAGAGCTTTGCATCATTTTCTGTTTTTTTTTCCCCCTTGAATGCCAGAAAACTTCAAGCCAGCTTTTATGCTTTGTGACAATAACTATCTTATCCCTATTCTAAAAGATTTTTGACTTCTGTTTTAAGTTTTCTTTAAATTCACCTGACACATATTTTTATTATAAGTGATGTCAAATGCTTTTTAGAACTACAAAAAAAAATGTAAATTATAAATAAACATATTTGGCAAATGTTGGTTCATCTCTGATTTATGTTTAAGGAAGATCAATGCCACCATGATGGTAACATTAAGAAAAACCATGGAGCAGTAACTATTTGATAAATGTGGGGAGGTGGTGCATATCATGCTTATGAATAGGAAAGGTGGATAGGGATAACTCAAAGAATTGACTGCTGATGTATGAACTAAAATTTAAAAGGGGAGAGTTGCTGAAGTTGACTTGGCATGGATGGCGTATTATGAATTTCGAAGAACCCTGTGTAGAAAAATTTACCTTATATATCTATCTATCTAGCGGTAAGATGGATTTATATATATATATATCCGGAAGTGGGATGATTAGGTCAAAGGTGTGCACATTTTTAAGGCTTTTGATACATAATGACACATTGCTTTCCAGAAAAGTAAGGCCAGTTTATGATCTCACCAGTAGGGTAGGAAAAGATCCAATCTCACAGCTAGTACCAATATAGAGATGTGATACACACACACACACACACACACACACACACACACATATACATAGAGAGAGAGAGAGAGATATCTATCTATCTATCTATATATATATATCTGAGAAAAGAATATAGAAACTCAATAGGATTTCTCAGGGAAAAGGGAATATTATAAACCTGAAGAGAAAGCTGCATAGTGGTCCAATCATGAGAAAGGCAGATGTAAGATACATGGACTAGTGTCAGACAGCCAAGTTGGAAAGGCGTACCTCTATTACAATGTCAGAAAAACAGTATTAGCTTTGAGACCAGGGAATGATTGCCTTGGGTAGTTATATTGACATAAACCAACAAGTACATTATTTTGTGAAGTGAGGAGGATATTCTTTGTCAAATTACTCTTGATTTTGTCACAGGCTTACCAAAAGTCCTAAGGTTAGAGTGAAATTGAAAAACAGGAAACAGTAGGAGAGAAAAGAAAAATTGAAATGCTGAAGACAAGGCAAAGCTTTATTAAAGTTTTGCTTTGGAAAATTTGAGAAAGTAAAAAAGTTCAGCATTTTTTTTTTTTTTGAGATAAAAATATACCATTGGTCTTACTTATAAAGCAAACAGCACTTTCTGAACAAAAACAAAAAAATGAAAGAGTCAACAATGAAGCAGTCATCTCACCATTCTGTGAGTCAATATTTGCTCTTTATGGTGACCAGAAATACCTGGTTTTGTTTTTTATTTCTGATGGCATAAAATTTTATAAACTTTTACCGAAGGTTAAACAAAGGCAGTTCAACCTTTGGTAAGCAATTGGAAGAAACTTTCTAACAGTAGAAGAGGTTGGCTCTTATAAATGAAGTTCAGTTTTCGAGTGAAAACTTTCCTCATTTAAAATGTTTTTGTTTGTCAAAGTGGATAGAATATTGAGATATTGGGAAGTGGGAAAAGGAACATGCCTATGGGAAGTGCTGGGATCCGTAGTGGGAAAGGAAACTGTGAGGGGCAGGGGCTTGGCTGGGCTTGGCTTGTAGTGGGAGTTCTTGTCATTGATATTTAGCCCTCTTAACATTTGAAACTTCTATATTCATTATTAATTAACATTTAATCATGAGGTTTCACGTAAAAATCGACGCTTCTAATTTCTCTTGGAAAACTCTGATGGCCTTCCACCATAGCAATTATCACTGAGTGAGACAGAATAGTGGTGCTCATCTGAGACAAGGAAGGCTCCCTATTGTCCATCTCCTTCCTACCTTTTGATTTTCTTTAGACATGAAGACTGAGTATCAATTGCCATCCATCTATGTGATTCCACAGTTGTTTGTCTTAAGGTAGAATCGATAGGGTATTAGATTACATCCTATAACCTCATCTATATTAAAAGTGTGATGTAGACCAAGATGTCACATGATTCAAGAATAGTGGAGAAAGTATATTTTCTTGTAGAAGTGAAGAGTATCCTAGGAATTTATGTGCATGTAAGATAGACCTGTACAAAAATCACCTGCCTTTTTACTCATTTGCTCCTCTGTAGACTTTGGGTTTAAGATGCCTTATTTAGCTTTTGTATCTGTGATCTCATCTTTGGGCATAGATCATCCAGGAGACTGAAATAATACATTTCTTATCCCAAAAGAAAGAAAAGAAAGTCCTTTTCTTTCTTTTCAGTAAAACGCTGAGTTTTTATGATGGTAAAGTGCCCATAGTAGGGTCTATGCCCAAAATTTTAATTGCATTCCCTTATTTCTCAGCTTCCCTTATTGCTGGCCATGTAATACAGTTCTGACCAATGAGATGTAGGCAGAACATGTTAATGAACCACAGAATTTTTAATTTCCCTGAAAAAGGGATGAGTGCAGTTGGTTTTGCTTGTGGCCGCTCCCTCTTTCTTCCTGCTTTGAAATGGACACATTTTCTCCAAAGATGCAGAAGCCTTCTTGTAACCATAAGAAGATAGCCACAGGGCAAAAGCCAAGTTGTAAAGGATACTGAGCAGAAACAAAGCAAGAGTCTTGGCCCTTGGGTGTAGATGAGTAGCTAAACCAACTGCCATTAACAATCTAGGTTTGGTTACATGAGAAAAATAAATCCTACATTGTTTAAATCATGGTTGTTCAGCTTTTCTGTTGCTTGCAGACAAAGACATTTCTGACTGATACATCTCTCCACCCGCTTTTACTGATATATACACAATACTCCCCACTGTTTCTGTATGCCCCACATCTGCAAAATTATGCCACCACCCAATTCAGTTCCTATTGGACAATATTTGTAAGGCATGGTGCTAGCATTTGGAATGTGGATCCTACAAAGATGAGTCAGACAAATTCCTTGTCTTTAAGTAGCTTGTTATCTATAAGAGAAAATTAAATACATGCACATAAAATTGCAACGCAAAGTAGAACAAGGGCAATGTCATGGAAAAAGTGCAGGTTGTTACAGAAGTTCGAAGTGGGTGAACTAAAGGCTATAGCACGTCATTTCAGGCTGGAGTTGTCTGGAGAGATTTCTTGGAGAAGTTAGAATCTGAGATGAGTCATGTTGAGTAAAATTTTAGAGAATTGCCTTCTAGGAAGAGGGACTGGCAGGAGGAAAGGTATGGAGGCAGAAACGCGAATAGAACATCTTGGGGGGCATGGGTTCTGCAGCCCCCTGCTCCTGCGCTCCAGGCCCACTGGCCTCTCTCCAAGCTCTGTGCCCTCACATGTGCTTCTACTCCTGCTCTGGGGCTCCCCTCTTCTCCTGTGTGCTGGCCGTCCTGGGAAAGTTGTTTCCTTAGAGAGGATATCTCTTCTGAGTAGCCAAACTCAGAGACATTTTTTCCAAAGAAGATATACAAATGGGCAAGAGGTACATAAAAAGATGCTCAATATCATTAGTCATTAGAGAAAGGCAGATCCAAACCACAGTGAGATACCACTTCGTGCCTTCTTAGAATGGCCATTTTCAAAAAAACAAGAGATAACAAATGCTGGTGAGGATGTGGAGAAAATGGAACCCTTGTGCACTGTTGGTTGGATTGTAAACTATGGAAAACACCTAAGTGTTCATCAGTGGATGAATATATAGAAATTCTGGTGTATATGTACAATGCAATGTTACTCAGCCATAAAAAAAAAAAACAAGGAAATCCTGCCATTTGGGACAATATGGATGGACCTTGAAGGCATTATACTAAATGACATAAGTCAGATAGAGAAAGATAAATACTACCTGATTTTACTTCTATGTGGAATCTTTAAAATAATGACTTGTAGAAAGATCAGGTTTATGGTTACCAAGGGTGGGGAGTGGGGGGAGGAGAAATTGGAGGAAGGTGGTCCAATGCTACAAACTTCCAGTTATAAGATAAATAAGTACTAGAGATGTAATGTACAACATGATGACTATAGCCAACACTGCTGCATAATGTACACGTAAGTTGTTAAGAGAGTAAATCCTACGAGGTCTCATTATAAAGAGAAAAGTATTTTTTATTCTTTTTTAAAAATTATATCTGTATGAGATGATGGATGCTAACTAAATTTATTGAAGGTTTCATTTCACATTTTATATAAGTAAAACAATTTTGCCATTCACCTTAAACTTATACAGTGAAGTATGTCAATTATATTTCAGTAAAACTGAAAATAAAAGAAAATAATAATTATTTAACTGGTAGCAATAATCTAGACTACCTTTCTAAGGATTTTGGATACATAAAGAATGAGAAAATGTTGTCATAAAATTTTGCAGCATACAAAAGCATTTGATCTTAGTTCAAATATTGTTAATATTCCTTTCTTCCTCAGTAGTGATTAACCTGCATTATCTCCTGTCAATTCATTAGGTTTATTATGTGAACCATAATGCAGGCATGGGTGCAGGATGGATTGTGAATACCAACAGTTGTCAAAGGCTACTTTAATAAGACCCAGGACTTTAATGTTGATTTCATTTACTTGGCTTCTCCTTTTTTCCTTCTGAGATGGATCGTACTATCCTTCTGGCAGTAATGGATGGGCTGCAAGGTAGGCAAGTGGTGCACTTGGCTACTGGGACAGGCAATTACCAAAGCAAGGCAGTGAAGGAAACCATTCTGACACTGTGTGCTCCCAGGGGCTGAGACGGTTTAGGATACATTGGAAGCAGCACCTTCCCTACTTAGGAGCATTTTCTAGCACCTCTCTGAGTACATTTGCCTTTAGCTGAAACTGATACTACTGCACCAGTATTGACAGCCTTCATCTTAGCTGGGCTATGCTGTTGCCTGTGGTTGTAGTTTGTTCATTTTCATTGCTATATATATTCCATTGTGTGAACCTGCCACACTTTACTTATCTGTTTTACTGTTGATGGATTCTTTTTTAACATCTGTCATTCCATTAGACTGCATCTCCATGCAGCGTTTAATAGATTTTTGTTGGATGAGTGCATATTGAGTAGGTGTTTTGAGATACTGGAAAAGCTAGTTGGGGCCATATTGTGGAGAAATATAAAAGTCTGGTAAAAAGATTGGACTAATTTCTCAGGTAAAGAAGCTTCATGGAGGAGAGGTTAAGAGCATGGACTATGGAGCCAGACTATCTGGGTTTCATGGCCAGTTCTATGTTCTAGCACTCATTAGCTGTGTAACCTGAGGCAACTTACCTAATATCTCAGTGCCTCAGTTTCTTTATTTTAAAAAAAATAGCTATAACAGGGAGATTGTGAAGATTAAATGACTTAGTACTTATAAACTGCTTAGAACAGTACTACCCAGAACGTAGTAAGTTCTTCAACAGTAATTTTTAATCGAGGGTCCACTGTAGGTTTTGAACAGAAAAGGGGCGGTTTTGGAGCAGGGTGAGAGGTTGTAATAAAGGCAGGACCAGTGGTCCAGCTACTGTTACTGTTTTTGTTAGAGGGCTGATTCTCACGGACCCACGGCACATCCTCTGTACTAGAAATGCTGGTGAGCAACTCACATGCAGAGAAAAATCGTAAAAACAAGGATGAGGAAGTTATGTTTCAAAGGTTCTATCCTTAGCCTCCATAAACAAGTTGTGAATGGGCAGTTCAAAATTATAACTTGTAATTAGAAAATTTTCATCTTTTATAACCATCAGTTAGTGAGCAACCTATAGTTATTCTAGTGATGGAATTTCAGAGCAGCAGGAAGGGATTATTTTCCATCTCACTGAAATGGCACAACGTAAGCATCTCCCCCTGTTGCCTGTGTGTAAGGCTGGTCTGTTAAGATTTGCCAGAATTTCTAGTGGAAATTTCCTGTGGTGAAGTTGTCTGTTTTGTGCTAGATTTTCCCACTGAAGTTGAACTATGGAACAACGAATATGTAGGAGTCTGGAAAGAAACAGATGCTACACTCCAACTGCGTAATTTGAAAAGTTTAAGGACTATTTATAGAGTTAGGCAAAACAAAGGACAGTGCAGAACCTCGAGAGTAGCAACCTGGGAAGACCTGACCACCCTAGGTCTGAAGGGGCAGTGGCAGGGAGGGCTTACCAGACCCAGAGAGGGCTGAGGACAGAAGCTGTGGGCTTTGAAAGAGGGTGCATCCAACAGATGGCTTCCTGGTAAGAAAGGAATTGTGGGAGTGAATAGCAAACTTTCCTCCTACCCCACCCTCTAACTCCCTGCCAGTGCACCACTGGCTGAACCTGTGTGGAAGTTGAAAGGCACAGGAGTCCATTGAGACAGTTCATGACTATCGGTCTCCCAAGGCACAGAGCAGGTGGAGAAGGCAGAAATGTGACCTGAAGGTGCAAGTAATGGACATCCAGCAGAAACAGAGAACCATGGCATGGGCTAGGCAGTGCATTTGGCTGCTTTCGAAGTTAACCTAATCTCATATTAATAGTAATAATCGGTATGGTAAAAGTGTAGCTTTTATCTATTGGGCATCCCCTACAGGCCATCACTGTGCTCAGCCCATTGCATACTTTATTTCATTGACTCCTCACAATATTCCCATATCTAGTATTACTACTATCTTGAAGATTAGGAAAACTGAGGCTTAGAGAAGTTAAGTGACTTGCCCAAAGTCCCATAGCTCACGAGGAGCACCAGAATAAGTTTGGTCCCAAGTTTTCTGCAGCAAAGTTTACACCCTTTTTTACCACTTGAGTAATTTGTTGATCTCTTTTAATTATACAGTCACTTAAAGTATTTTCTGCTCAGTTAGGTGAATATATTTACATGAAAATTGAAACAATACAGAAATGATAGTCAGAGTTTCAATTTAGTCCTTTCCATCTCTGTCCTTCAAAACACTTCCCTGCCCAGAAATTATCACTGTTAATAGTGGGGTATATCTCCTTCCAGATTTTTTTTCCTATGCATTTACAAATTTACATGTACATAAACACATATATAGCTATTCTATTTTACATAGAGTAATTTTGTTTATAATTTTCTTTAAATTCTTTTTACTCTGGACTTTTTTTGGTCCCTCCCTTGAGATACTTCCCTATCATAGTGACTTAAATTATTTTATTATCCTATGGCATATACATACAGATATATATTAAATATAAGACTTGTGCTTCTAGGTGGTACACAGCTATAAAATCCAAATAAGTTAAGGATCAACAAATTTCAAAATAAAAACTTATGTTATCCATGTTAATATAATATAATTTAACATGGTTAAAATAAAATTATTGATGGTTGGGTTTAATAATAGGAAGATGTTTTACTTTTTACTTAACTTGATCCTTTTGATTTTGAGAATTTTATCATCATATCATTATTATTATTTTTCCTTTTAAACATGATTCCTATGACCAATCAGTGTAATATGCCAAAACAATGAAAAATTAAAAGAGCATTTAACAAAAATGTTTTCCATGTATCTCTACAACTATATGTTTTATTAATAAACTTTTGCAAACTGATTCATACAGAAGGAGATACACGTGAAGAATCCACTTATTTCCTGAATGATAGTAAAAATTATACCACGACATCTGAGTTACTGTGTATAATATGACTCAGTTCTCCATCCAATTTTTCCCTCCTCAAACTATTGTTAAGATTTAGCAGAGCGCAAAATGAGGTAATCTGGCCTCCAGTTGACCTTGGTGGCTCATTTCCTTTCTAGGTCTGCCTCAATTTTTTTCTTATTAGCCTGCTCCATTAGAGTACATTATTGCACAGTCATTTTTATGATGTCGTGTCAAAAGCCCAGTTTATTAAGTAACTTAAGAAACTGAAGTGTTAGTCCATGAAAATGTCTTTCAATTTTGAGTATCATTGCAAATCTCAAGATTTATCTTTATAATTGGTTACAATAAATCACCTAAGTATAATAGTAGCTGTAGAATGTTATTATTTGGATAATAGGATGTGCCAGATCAAATGCATTCAGTTTTTCCTATTAACAATAGAAGTGAAATGCTGTCCTTTCAAATAATTAATTGATAATAACCTGATTACAAACAGCAGTGTAAAAATGCAGGCACTGGAATGAGTGGCTGTTTGTGGGTATTAGGTGGTGATCCAGATTGATCCAGAATATACCTATGTAATTTTTTTAAGAATATCAATCATATGAAAATAAAGAATTAAGATAATCTCAAGGTAATTGTGAATCCCCTCTCTGCTTTAGGCTACTTCATTTGACTGGGAAGTATACAACAGACATATTCCCGAGTTGATAAATCTCGTTATGGTCAGAGCTGTTACTAGACAGGGATCTTCAGGACCACCAAGACTGTGCTCCCCATACTAGACATCTACTGAGGAATGTAAATCAATACTATATTAAGAAACACTCAACCTTACATAATTCCAGTTAATAAATATAGAAAGGATGAGGGGAATATAAAAACCACCATTAGGCAAATGCCACAGCAATAGCTGTTACAGGCAAGATCCACTGGTGGTTAGAATCAGTGGGTGAAAGTTGGAGTAGAAACAGGATATTAGCAAAATCTCAAAGAATGTCTCCCAAGATATTTATCAATTATGAAGGGAAAATGGTAACTCACAATAGAGAAATCCACAGTAACCAAGTGGTCAAAGTTAATGTCATTGGCATTGAGACACATCAATTATCACATACCTCTTGATAACGATGCACCTAGAAGGATGCAACGTCATTTTTTGTAGTAATCTTGCCCCAAAGGCATAAAACCACTATTTAATCATGAGAAAATAGATAAACCCAAACTGATGGATATTCTACAAAATAATTGCCCCATGTTCTTTAAAAGCATCAAGGTCATGAAAGACAAGGACAAGTTTAGGAACTGTCACAGATTGTAGGAGACTAAGGAGACAGCCAGTGCAATGTGGGATCCTGAACTGATCCTGGAATGGCAAAAGAACATTAGGGGGAAAACTAGAGAAATTCAAATAAGATTGGTAGTTCTGTCAATAGTATTATGCCAATATTAACTTCCCGGTCTGGATAATTGTGCTATGGTTATATAACATGTTAACTTTAGAAGAAGATGAGTGAAGAGAGTATATGGAAATTCTCTGAACTATTTTTGCAACTTTCTGGCAAGTCTAAAATTATTTAATAATAAGAAGTTTTAAAAAAGTTGAAAGAAAAAAACCCCAGAAAACTGAGGACAGAGACTCTGTCCTCTTGACAGAGAGGTTTGAAATTTTCAGGAGCATCTTTAGAGGGCCAGGCAATCTGAAAGGGTAAAGATCTTTGAAAACATTTGTATATTGTAGTTTGGGTGAGGAATTTTATTGATTTTATTTTGTCCTCCCTTTCCCATTTTTCAACAAAATATCTTGCTTTTCCTTGACAAGTGCAATTCGAAAATTGTGTTGTATTTTAAATCTTATCATTATATAATTCTGAGGACAAATATTTTCCTATTGGGAACTCATTTCATCTTACAAGGAAATAAAATGAGTTTTGATTCCCCCAGTTATCTGTAGTAGTCTGCTTTTAGGGACTGTATCTCACCTTTTAAATGAGTTGTATCTAAATCTCATAAAATTAATCAATCGACAAATGTCTACTTATCACTTGCTGAAACTCAGAACATAGTTACTTACAGTCCTCAATAAGTTCATAATCTCTTTGGAGAAAAAAAGGCAAACATAGAGAAATCCAGACAAAGCCCTAAAAGAAGGCCTGAATGAAATCATTCTAATGCAGAATTTAAGTGCTATGGGAGGAGAGGTGGTTAGGAAACTGGAATGGTCGCAATTAGTTGTATACCTAAAATATATGCATTTTTTTTTATGTCAATGACATTTCAAAGCTTTTAAAAAAAGAAATTATTTTCTCTCAGCCTTGAATTGTGGGCAGAATTCCATAGATGGTGGAGAAGGAAGGGATCCCATATTAAAAGAGAACATGTCACCACTCGAGTGGCCAATGACAAGAACAGTCTTTCTGGAGTGGGCATTGATATTGACCCGGGGTAGGGTCAGTAGCCAGTAGTAGGAGAAGAGGGGAGAGTGGATTATGGAGATGCCTGAAAACCAAATCTAGGATATTAGATAACAAACCTGCAGCAGATAATAGAGAGTCTTTGCATGTTTGGGAATAAGGAGGGGATTATAATAATCCAGAGACAGAGGCCTTACTAAGTTTGCATATTAATAGTTGAGATGAAAAATGAATATGACATAGAATAGGAAACATTCAATATTTGATGAATATGAGGGAAATGGAAGGATTTGCAGAGGACTTGAAGATTTTAGGCTCAGGTAAGTGGATGTCAGTACCATTGACAGCAGGAAATTCAGAAGGCAAAAGAATTTAGGGAAAAGGGTAATCATTTTGGAGTAAAGTTTGAGCTATTGCAAGAGATTCAAATGAAAATATTTCAGTATAGTTTTTTAAACTCATTAATTCCTTCAACAAACTATCATCTGCTTTGTGCCAGGATTTGTGCCAGGTGCTGGAGATATAAAACCCTATGATGTGGATCTTATCCTAAGGGAGTATGGTAAAGATATACATATAGGCTATGAATTGTAGGGAGGATGAAAATCTAGGAGCCCACAAAGGAGGAATAGTTTTCCCAAGGCAAAATATGAAAGATCTGAAAATTTTGGAGTCATCAACAAGAAGTGGTAAGTGGAAACCTAGATTGGCTAAGTCCAATTTTAAGGAAAGAATAAGACAGAAGATCCAGATGTGCCTTGCTGAGATGCACACTGAGAGAAGAGTAGAAACTTGAGAATCAGTGACAGAAAGGGAGAAAGTACTGGATAGTTGCAGGAGAATCTGTAGCAGTGTCACAGACAGTGAGGAGACAGTTTCAAGGAGTAAAGAGTTTGCTAATTGTTTGGATTTTTTAGACAGCTTTGATGGGAAAATTTAAGAGGAGAAAGGGCAGAAGTTGGAGAGTAACTAGAGAGAGAATGAAAGCATTGAACACTCAATTAAAAAGTACAGTAATAAAATAAAGCTAAAAATAGAAAGGCACCAAGAGCGAGTGAAATAAAATCTTCTCCATTCAAAAAATGTTGATTCAGTTGCCAGGTTCTGTGATGGGTACTTCACATATATTTTCTCTTTTATCCTCATCATGTTTTGAGTGGATATTATTTCTTCAACAAACATTTATTGAGCTTTTGAGCTTGGTTTGAGTGTTCTATTATGATAATCAACCCAGAGTCATCCTGGCATGGCTTTGAAGAAGTGAGAAGCAATTCTGTCCTCCTGGACATTTTTGTTTGAGCTTCTAAGTGCTTTTAGGTTTTACAGGTACATGTGTCTTACAAAGCTTGTATCATTGTATGTCTGTGGAATAAAGTCACCATCATGGTCAGGTTGAAAATTATTATTATAATATATTTGAAAAATATGACCGTTAAATAAAAAGCATGATCATTAAACCAGAAACAAAAGTAGGATTCCAATGTCGTCCTTTTTGTTCTCTCTGACTGGCGTGCTTTCCTGTTGGCTCAACCATCCCTAAACTAGGTCTCAGAGTATATTAAGTGAAACCAATCTTTGATTGTCCAGAACTCACCAAACTGTAGCATCTTTTCCCTCACATCCTTATGGAGTTACCAGCTCATTACCTTTGCTTTATTGGAGAGTCTGAAGCTCTCAACTGTTAAGAAGAAACTCTTTTCCTCACTCTTTGGTGCCCTGACATATTTTCTCCTCTCCTAATCAAGAGTTTTATTAACTTTTTTCCTCCCTTCCTAATAATCCAAGAACTTCACCTGGAAGTGACATTTCACATGTAAAGTAAGTTACCACAATTTCACATGTAAAGTAAGTTACCACAATTCTGATAAGACTGAACTTTATTCTTGCAGACATTTAATGTTTTCTTTGAGTTTTGAGAAAGGGTGGTCAACTCTGTTTACAAAAGGATTGCGGCCCAAGCAATTGTCAAGGGAGAATGTTTATATTAGAGAACCAGCTGATTTTAATTGCTCATTTTAATGCAGCCTTTAATATTTACTCAGGCATCACTTTACATTGGATGCCTTCTTTAACTATCCCCACCCCCACCCAAAGACATTGGGTGTGCAGACCAGGGTATATGGTCTATATAAAGGGTATAAAAAGTTTTATCTAAATCTCAAAGTGTTTACCATATTGATTAATCTTTAATTACACAGAATGAGTAAATAATAGAATGAAAAACAAAGCAAATACTGTGGTGCAGGGGATGGTTGCTATGGATGTTCAGAAGAAGAAAGCATTCATCCAATGATTAAACACATTTTCTCTGGAGCAGACTGCCTTTGTTCAAGGTCTAGCTCTCTCACTGACTGTGTTACCGTAAGTGGGTCACTTAATCTATGACTTGGCATTCCTCATTTGTAGAATGTGGATAATAATAGTATCTACCTAACGGGATTGCTTTGAGGATTAAATTCTTACAACAGTGCCTAACACACAGTCCATGCTACATAAGTATTACCATTTATTACTATAACATGTGGTTGACCTAGTAGAAGAGGTAGAATTTGAACTGGAGCTGAAGGATAATTATGACTGGGTACAGGCAGTTATATGCCAGTATGTGTGCACACATTTATATGGCTATAAAGATTAGCAGTAAAGGTGGTATAAATGTTGCTTTCATTTTATTTCTACTGGTTTTCATCCACTACATTGGGTTGGGAAAGTAATTCTCTGGTATTTGGCTCAGTGGAACTTAAACTTCACTTCCTGTCTCTTGACCTCATGACAAACACCGATCTTTTGAGAATGATATTCTTTCCAGTGAGCAGATACAGCGTCAGAATGCTTCTCAACACAGCCTTCAAGGAAGGTCCAGCCTGTGATTGGAGGAAACAAAATGATAAAAACACGGGCATTGGGAGCACGGCAGAGGGAGTGCAGTTAGCATTAATGTAATGGCAAGGTGGAGAGCCGGAGGAGGATAAAAACACGGGCATTGGGAGCACGGCAGAGGGAATGCATTTAGCATTAATGTAATGGAAAGGTGGAGAGCAGGAGGAGAGAAGGAGCAATTAGAGGGATCATTTTTTAAACTATATAAATGTCTAACTAATGTACTGTATATCTGAAACTAATTAAAATTAAAAAAAACACACATATGCCATTCCCAGGTGAGTCTTTCATTTCATAGCGGAGAAACCTGGAGTCTAGAGAAGTGACGTGGCTGGCCCAAGCTGACACACAGCTAGCCAGAGCGAGAACTAGAACTTAGGTTTTACTACTCTCTGGCTGATATTTATTTTTCATCATACATGACTGATATTTATTTTTCTATCACACATATCATTTGGTTAACTCAGTTTCTAATTAGAATGGCTTCTGCCACAATTACATTGATGTAGTTTTAGATGGTTAAATATACATATATATGTGTGTGTGTATGTGTATGTGTGAGTATATGTATATATATACATATACACATATATATATAGTCAAAAGTTTATAAATAACAGAAGTAAAACTAATGAATCATCAAAGTAGTAATTAGTAAAAGTTTATTGTACACACACCAAAAAGACAGTTTGTGAACCAGAAGCGCTCAAACCAAAACATGGAGTGAGGCTCAGGTTATATCGTTATAAAGCAACTTATATAACAGGAAGAAGGTGACTGTTTATTCTTCAAGTGATCAGTTACATTAAGAATTTTCTTAAATGACAGGGAATTTGTTAGTAGTTTGCCTTATGTCAATTTTGATTGTCCAGAACTCACCAAACTGTAGCATCTTTTCCCTCACATCAAATCATTTGCTTATGATTTCCGGAGGCAAAAGCAAGAAATGACCCAGGTCAAGTTAGTCTTGCAAAATAAGCTAAATCAAGCTTTGCTTGCATGACTAAACTAGTTTTCTTCTGCTCAGGGAATTTTCAAGGCTGGTCTCCATTTGTTTTAGATTTTAAAAATATCATATATATATATGATATATATATATCTCATATATATAACATATATTACGTTAAAGATATACAGCTGCAAATAATTGAAAACAAAAGGAAGCAAAGTATGTTTTTTCCCCCATGAGATGTCCTACAACCATGAAATGACTAAGCCTTGCACGTTCTGCAGCAGTACTGACGGCCCTATCTATCTGGCTTAACCAAATTATTGTGACATGTACTTGTGTTCAGGTTGCAAATGAAAAAGCTCCACCAGGCTCAGCAGTGGCAGACTGAGTGTACTTACAGCTCCGTGCTTATAAGTATAAATTGTGACATTTTACTGCTTTTAAATGATGCAGGATGAAATGATTGAAGACGTTATTACGTGGAACAAAATCCAGTCGCGAGTGCGATATTCTTAACTACTTGGTACTTTGAGCTTTTATGGGGGATTGTTAAGTACTTTTACTGAAGAACTGTGGGGAAGCGGTGTTTGTTGCATTAAGACTGTCTCTAGAGAAACAGCGGAGCCTTGACCATATCACAGACATGTTCAGGGAACCCGGCAAGTGGGAGAGAGTAAGTGGTGTGTCCAGCTCTCAGCTGGAATTTAGTGACTTAATTAGCGTTCACTGAAACCCTGGTAAAGTGGTTCTCCATTTTGGCTGAATATTAGAATCATCTGGGGAGCTTTTTAAGCTACCACGCTGGGGATAGGGAGCTCCAGAGATTTTGGTTTAACTTTTCCGGTGAGGCCAGATATTGCTGGTTTTTAAAACTGCCAGTTGATTCTAATGGATAGCCACAGCTGAGAACAAATGGTTTGGTGCTAGAGAAGCAAATACATCAATTAGCCTTTTTTGGTCCTCCTCCTTTTTAACAATGCTCTTTCACGTGGGGATTGCTGTAAGAGTAAGTGTTTGAGCAGGAGAGAAGGATAACAGGTAGAAGAATACCAGGGAGGCTCGGTCATTCCTCAAAATCTTCACCTACTCATTCGGAGTCTGAAAACTCTCCTTGTAGGTGAGTCGCTCATTACAAATTCTAATTACAAATCATGTGTGGAATGTGACTCTATATGCCTTCTAACCTGGAATAGTAAAAAGGTCTTAATTTATTCATTGATTCATTTATTTCATGGGCTTTTACAAAAATACATGGGGCAGAAAAACATGGTCTGTGCTCTCCAGAAGCAACACCCACATAACTGTGGGACCTGGCACAGGAGTGATACAGAATACGCATATGTGGGCAGTTGGCTTTTCTTCTTTCCTCTCCTTCCTTGGAGCGGGTACTTTCTCTGCTTCAGGGAAATGTAACTCAGGGCTGAGGGGATGGTGTCTTCTTTGCATAATAAAGTGCAAGAGATCAGCTGATTGCTTGGATACTTTACCTGTTGGTGAGACCAGGACAAGAACTGCTTCTCTATCTTTTGATTCTACTCTAAGCTGCCCCTCCTCACCCTCAGTCCGTCATGTTCCTCCCATCCAGTGGTGAAAATCGAGATTGCAGAGAATGACAGTGAACCCTTCCTGAGGCTGCATCTAAGGGTAGTCAGGGTGAGGGCCATGAAGAGGTTTAAAGGACTGAGGGACTGTGGAGGTATCAGAGAAGGCTGTTTGGAGTAGGGGTGGCTACTGGAATGCAGGCTGAACCCCACCACCCCCAAAGCGGCCTCTCCCATAAACCTATCACTTATTGAACAAAATAGATTTTCTCACCTGAATCTCAGGTAAAGGACTGATTGATTGTTCTCTGGGATTGTGTGTATTTGCTTGCTTGTTTGTTTTATTTATGGACTGTATTACCTCTCTCCCACCATAATAATGGTTAGTGCTAGGGTTACAAAGGCCATAGAATTTCAGAGAAAGGTCAGGTTCCTATCAATAACCAGAGATATCTTCAGGAAGCTGAAATGTTGAGAGTCACTAGAATTTCATAGACTGTAGACTTTTTAATTGGAAGAATCTTTGGAGAGACTTCACTCCACTCCCTAAATTTTTAATGAGATTATTGTGCCTTGAATAATAGTGACAGAATGGTGTCGGGGATGGTGTGGGGCAGAGGGACCCTTATAAGTAAGGCCATAGAGGAGGGAAGATCTAAGAGCCACAGGAGGGTGGAGAGAAGATCAATTGCCTGGATATTCAGATTTGTTTTAACCTTGAGCAAAGGTGAATTATTTTAACAGAAGAAACTGAAAAATTAATATGAACAAGATATAAAACATTTAAATATGGCTCATGTTAGAAAAAAATACATGAGCTCAGGGAAGTTCTTTGAGGGCTAAAGACAGAAGAGAAGCACTACAATTTACTTGGAAATGAAGCTTTTCCAATATAAACTTAGAAAACAAAAGGATAATGCTTCTTTCTTTTTCCTTTTCCCCTCTTCCCAATCTCTCTCTCTCTCTCTCCCCCTCCTCTTCATTCCTTTCTCCTGTATTATCACTGAGCGGGAATCCAAGCGAAGTGACACAGAGCTTTCCTCAATTGCTGTGTCTCTAGTGATCGGGAGGATGCTATCCAGGGAGTTTATGAATTTACTTGCTGTGTGTGGGGGTAGCTGCACCAGGCAGAGACTGGGAGGGTAGGACATAGGGCATTCGCCTCTATTTTGCAGTCTCCCCAACCCTCACAAACAGACATCTGGATTAAGCGCTGCCTCTGTTAGAGAGAAACAAAAATCCATTAATAAAAAGGGACAATTCAAATTTTGAATTTCATAAGGAAATGATTAAAAGGGTGAATATCATCAATAGAATACATCTCATTGTTCATGAAAAATCTACAGAAATAGACTGTCATAGTAAAAGCACTGTAATTTTATTTTGGAACTTCTGCCTCCTGTTTTCGTATAATTTCGAAGCAAATATCTAAAATTAAAAATTGATCAGCTTTGTCCCACTAATCCTACCATTAAATCTTCTCAATGTTATTACTTTTATTATTGTCAGCATAATAATTGAGGAATGAATCAAAAAGAACCCAAACTCTAGAGTTTGCTCTCAAAGCATTTTCAAGCTCTAGAATGGGTGTTGGAAAATTTAATCCCTAGGAACAACCATGATACTGATAGTTTGGTTAGTTAGTTTTGATGATTCAAAGTACCTAGAAATAACATTCTGTTTCATGGTGAAAAATAGAAGTCCTTTCTTCTAATCAGAAGTATAAGGACTCTTGATGAGATTGGTGAAGCTTTGAATACTGGAAGAAAAGTCAAAGTATATGAAAGAATTCAACTTTTCAAAAAGGTTCTATCTTTTCTTATGGGCAGCCAATCAACTCTCAAATAACTCCCAAAGTGAGGAATAAGTTTCCTTTGGATGGGTTAGATATTTAAAGACAAAGATTTTGTGTATTTAATGGAATTACCGCTTTGAATCAACCCATAAGCAAGACATGTTGACTTTCTAGTTCCAAAATATGTGTCATATCAGACCGTGTATCTTTCTCTGTCTCCAATGTTGCCACCTTAGTTCAGCTTTCATCACCTGTATCAGGTCTTCCTGCTCAGACTCATGCCCATGTCCCACTAGCTCTCACGTAATATCCAGTGTTAGCATTTTATAGTGTAAACAACATCACCTCCCTCTCACATTGCCGCACTGCTTAAAGTCCTACATTGGAGAGGTTTGGATTTTACTCTAATGCAGCCCCCCAAGTACTCCACCCTCCCCAAACCTTCCACTTTCTCTCCAGTACTCTGCTATTTGTTTCATAAGACCTTACCAGAATTTGTAACTATTTTGTTTGCTTATTTTATTCTTGTATCCCATTGCCTACAGGATTGTATGATTTACAAATCCAGGGATTTTTTTCTATTTCTGTCTTGTTCATCTTTGTTTCCTAGTGGCAAGCTCAACATATAGTATATGGTAGACTTTTTCCCCAGAGGTTTTTTAATAAAAAACATTCAAATATCCATTAGAGAATTTTGCAATGAATACCTGAATACCTACCACCTTGTTTCTACTGTACTTTTTCATCACATATCTTTTCATCTCTCAATTTCTCTACCAATACATGGTGGGCTCTTAATATATTTGTTGAAAGAATGAATAAATGAATTAGTGTTACTCCTTTGGTCGATAGCCTGAAGCTGTCCATTCTGGTTTGCCCGTACAAATACTGAGAGCTTCCTTGTTTCTGTGTGGTCACAGTGTATGGGGGACTGTTTTATTCCTTAGAATATGTATCTTGCTGAGCTCTGTACCAGGTACTGTGCTAGATACTGGGGGTTCAGAAATAAGGACAAATTTCCTGATTCCAGGGGCACATAATCTACTAGAGAGAGGAACTAAATATGTTAGCGATGGAAGAAGAAAGAAGTAGAACATGTGGATTAGTAACTTTTTTTTGCACACGTGACTTATTAATAAAGACTGACCAGTGTTATCTTGATGTTAAAACTGACTTATTTCTTGGCATTTTGTGGTTTTTGTTGCACAAGTAGATAAAATCAATTGTTGACTTGGCTAATACCAGTGAAGGGACATTTTATGAGTCCTACTTCAGTGAGTGACAAATGCAAGCATATTTAAACCATGAAACTTTTGGCTTTCCTTTCCTTTTCTTTTTTTTTTTTAAAGTTCTGTATACATCATTGAAACATACAAGTAATAGAAGCAAAGGACAAGCATAAAAGGTGTTCCTAATATAGACTAACTATGGTCAAGGTAAAGAACATCTCTGTCTGGTCTAGAAAACTGACAGAGCAGGCAGGGCAGGTCGAACTTTTTTCCCTTCTGCACACAGATCATATTTTTCCAAATTGTGTTTGACTATATTTTTTGTACCCTGTTATTTATTATTTTGATTGTTCAGAGGAAATACTTACCTTCAAAGTGACATCCTGGGGCAGTGGTTTACAATATCCTTTATTAAGCTTTGCTGTGTCTATTCACATTGTTTTAATTCTTATTTTTAGAGAGGGGATTTTAAGAAGGTCAGTGCAGTATATTTGTGATTAAATTCCAGGAGTACTTAGCAGGGGTCCACGTAATAAGGGTATTGAATCATTGTGAACTGAGAACACATCAAAGTTTATGCTTTAACTGAGAATCCTCTGTTAAATATTTAAAAGTGAAAGCAATCCTTCAAAACAGGCATATGTGCCTGGACAGCACAGAAATGGTGAACACAGTACTAGGGTAAGCAGAAAAGGCAAAAACTGGGAACTGGGTTTATTGTTTTTCTGACTTCAGCTCTCTCCTCATACCTCTTACTGCTTTTATTTGCTGGTGTACTGCTTTCCAACATTTTAGTGACTCCCAGCCCTTCAACTTTCATTCGCTCACGTTGTCCTCCCATGGGTTCCCATGTGGCAAATATTTCAGGGCCCAGTGTAGTTCTGACTTGGATACGCTCCCTTGCTTTGCCACTAGTAGCTGAAGGTCCTTGAACGAGGAATGTATCTTTTCCAAATTCCAGGTTCCTTCCCCGTAACTGGTAGACCTTAATACCTACTTCAAAATGTAAAACATGTCCACCATGGAGTAGACCCTTGATAAATGTTAGTTTTACCCTATCATTTTAAGATCCATTGCCACCTGCATTAGTGAGAAATGATAATTTTGGGAAGAAATATGGATTTAGGCACCTATATAGTACACTATGAGGGAAAAGCAAATCCGGAGGTAGATATTTTATTTATAAAATTAGACTTAAATTTTTTTTGCAAAAACCAACAAATACATGTTCAGATCTGGTTTATCTTCAAAACACGTGTTTGTTTTTGTGTTTTTAACAAACATGCAAGTTAATTTGGCATGCCAAACATCTTTCTCTCTAGCTGTCTTTGGAAAATTTTTTTTTTTTTCATACCATGAGGGTGCAAATATTGTCTAAAAACTATTTACATTTTTACCCTCCAGAATTACTAACATTAATATTTATTGAGAAGAAAGAAAAACTGCAAGGTTCAATCTTTGGCATTCACATTTGATTCAGCAGTATAATTAAAAACATAATTGTTTTTAAGATAAACACTTTGAAGGAAATTTAATAAATCTTGTTTTTTTCTCTGCAGAGGAGCCACTGTATCAAAACATTTAACTGGATCTGTTGAGTTCCTGCTGGTAGAATATTACTTCCAGCCTATTTATTAGCTTTTCTTCCTGTGGCCCAATGCATGCTTCCCTACCCCCACTCACTCCACTGAGTGAAAACACAGAGAGAAAGCAGTTTCTTTTCTTTCTCCTCCCTGCCAGCATCATGCAAGGCCAGGCAACATCACAAGTCACAATACCTGAATTTATATTTTGTTTCTTATACTTAAAATTATTTTGTATTATAATACTTACTGGGTTATTTAAAATCAACATTGTTGATTTTAAACTATTATAAAGCCAGACTTTTAGAGACATTTGAAACAAGTCATGAACCATGTCTGAAAGGAGATAATTGCCTCCAACTTATTCTTTTGCACTTGAAGTAAAAGAATTTTAGGTATCAGCAGTTTACTAGAAAATGACTTTAGGGGGCCTATATAATGTATTCATATCTTTTTCTATATTGTAAACAAGGATATAATACTTTCGATAGTAGCCATGAACAAATTTTTAAAAATATATCCTTTAGTATAGAATAGGTATCAAGTGAACATTTTAAACATGATTCTGGTAGATCTCTTATGAGCCTACTTCCCAGAAAGTTTTTATGTGACATTTCATGATTTAAAAAAACCCAAAAAACCTAAAGTATAGATTTAAGCTGAGAAATATGCTGTATGTGAGGTAAGGTCATTGAAGTACCTATAGTCTGATGCAGAATGTAATATGTACAAAAGAACCTAGAGAAACATCTATTTCAAATTTCAGGCAAGATATAAGAGTGCATAGAGAATAGAGAGCTTTTTAGGTCACATAGTGAAAGAAGACACAGTATTTAGCTAAAACAATGTTGTAAGCAACATATACATGTGCGGTGCCAATTCACAGAATGCACACGAGATCAATTAGAAATTGTACTGTGATAGCCACATATTTTGGAGAAAAATTCCCAAGCCAGGCGGATGTGGATTGGGATAAAAACATAGGCAGTATACACCACCATAGCAACAATGGTTAATAAGATGGTATTGAACATGGATTGCTCCCAGGGCTCTAAGACAGCACAGCAGCTAATGATTTGGTATTGATAGTAGAGCCAGGAGAAATAGTCTTTCACACGCCTGAAATCCATGGTTGGCTCCTTCAAGCTGCAGAAAGTCTGTCCTGTTAAAAAAAAGACAGCAGATTAGAAGAAAAATAAGACAAGGAACCAAACCCAGAATCTCCTTAGATTTTCATGATCTCAACATGTTAAAACCTTTCAAAGAATGTTAATGATTACTGAATGGCTTGATACTAATATTATTTGGAAATAATATGCAATATTTTAATCATACAAATTAATAATATTCCCACTACTAATAATTACTACTATAATTAACAGCAACAATATTATTAATAGTAATTTTCATCTAAAAATGATAATTCCTAGTAATAACTCTAGTGATATTAGTATCTACAAATTAAGGCTAACCACATTTTCTTTATTCATGTATAGAGATAAACTATTTCCTACAACATATATTCTGGAAGAATATTTAAAGAACTGCATACAGAAAAGACTTAATATAGCAAGCCTGCGGCTGCTATCTTTAGAAGGTCCCACTGGCAAATTTGGCCCTTGGCTGGCATCTGGGATCTTGGGTTTTAGAATGATCTGTCCATTCTCTAATGGATAGGATGATTCACTATGCCTAGACTGTGCAAGCTCTGTAATTAATAGTGAACATCTGCTTTATTCTGGGAGTCTGAAATTTTGGTAATTACCAGGCAAAGAGTGTCCACATAACCCATCCCAATAAAAACCTTGTTGCTGAGTCTCTAATGGGCTCTTCTGAGCGGGAATATTGCACGTGTATCACTGCACTTTTTGCTAGTAGAGACGGGAGTGTACTTGGTGTGTCTGCTCATGGTGCAGGTTTCCTTCGAAAATCCACCATATACATATATATCAGATTCCACCTGTGTCTTTCTTCCTTGCTGATCCTGTAATAAACTATAGCTGTGAGTACAACTATATGCTGAGTCCTGCAAGTCTTTCTTGTGAGTCACTGAAAGACTCAGTGGGGCCCTCTGAAACAACAAATGGGAATCCCCAAGTGCACCTTTGGGTGGTCTTTTTTTTTTTTTTTTTTTGATATGGAACTCATGAAAACCATATAAGTATGTTTTGTTGGCCCTCAGATAGGACAGTTATAATCACATGAAAATCTTCCTAGAATGAAGAACATCTATCATTTAAGATGATTCTTGAGAAGATTTTGTGGACTTTCATAGACACGATAGGTGTCTGTGGGGATACAAGCTGACTTTTATGCCTGTTTTGCTTACTCCTAAGAATATAATGGTGCCACATTATCTAGGTCCAGTTTAATAATTTTCACTATTCAAATCAGAGTTAAAAAATTTTGAAGATTTTTTCTATCTTCTGATCTGAAATTTTCTCTCTTTGATTCTCTTTTGAGTAAAGCAAGATGTTTTTGCTCCATAAGGCTGTGGTGGAATCCTCAGGCTTTGAGGAGACTCTCATGATCCTAATGCCTGGCACAAAGATAGTAATCAGTAAATACTTGCTGAATGAATGAGCAAAGGGATGAATGTTACATAACCAACTTAAAAAAATAATCATAGATCACTCTTACTCCCAGCCTAAGTGGGATATGGTTTACTATTGTTGACTTTCAATAGCTTGGCTTTGACTAGTAACACTGTCTGAGATGGGTAATTCCCACAAAAACTTAAAATGGAAAGTCTTTGTGTTATCAGCTCACAATTATCTGTAATAATGGCCAGGATAATTCAAATAAGCAGATAATACAACTGAAGTTGTTTCACTTTCCTGCAAAAAGAAAAGTCAGCCTCCTCTCTTTCCTAGAAGCTGGAGTAGGAACGAAGTAATTGGACTGAAATGCCTTGTCCTGGTAGGTGGACCTTGGTGAGAAGTTGCCTCTAACAATTCTTTTTTTCATTCCAAGCTCTGGTTGCAGAGAAAGAGCTATGACCAGTAGTGTTAGGTCTTGAAGGTAATGAGTGACAGCAGGAGTGATCATTTCAGTGAGTGAAAATGTGTAAGCATAGAGATTTTCCACAGAAAATTAGAACTGATCACAATTTGAGCTTTTAGGCTGTCCCACTAGATAACTGTATATTTCAAACTAAACTTAATTTTTAAAAATCTCATTCATAGCTACCCACCCTTGCTTCCTCTGCATTATCTAGACAGAGTTTGGGGCGATGCCAGATAACTGATTAGGTTGTGAGAGAACATTCATCAGTTGTTAAGTTCCAGGCTGTGCTAGGTGAAGGTAGGAGAATGATGGCTCAGACAGGTAGAGACTCGCTGCTTAGAAAGCTTGTCCCACTTGGGGAGACAGGTAGCAATTAAATAATATAGACAAATATTTAATTATTAGCCACGTTATACCCTAAAGGAAAAGAGCAGTGTATAAGGGGCTGTGGGAAACCTGGTCCAGTCTGAGCACGTCTCTGAGGAAGAGGTATTTGAGATAAGATCCAAGGGATAATTGCGAGTCAAACAGATAAATGGATAGTCAGGTAGGGAGAATGGCCAAGACAGAGGGATCAACTCGTATTTGTGCAAAGGTTAGAGGTGGGAAGGGGCTTGATAGGTGGTGGATCGGGGCAGAGAATAGAGCACAGAGATCTGGCGAGGGAGGCTGGGGGTATGAGAAGACTGAAGAGGAGGAAATGATCAGAGTGAGGCCAAGCACTGTGGGGCCTAGTTGGATAGGCTAAGTATTTTGGTCTTTATCCTGTGAGTGTGGGGGCTCCAGAGGTTTTTAACAGGAGAATATTGTGGTGGGTGTGAGAAGGTGGGTGTGAGGCTTTAAGCTCCTATGGACATGTTGCCTTCCTTACACTCTAAAACCAAATTGAAATGACTTTGAATACCAATCGTTTCAGAAAATCTATGCCTTTGTTTACCTATGGGTATTACTTGCTCAGAATCAACCATGTACTGACAATCTATTTAAAATATTAATACTCTTAACTTTTATAAATGAGTTAAATAATTCATTGAGAAATATTATTAAATTTTTCTATACATTTTAGCTTTTAAAAATGAACCAGTCAATTGCCTGGCAATTGATTTCTACTCTAAAATTAAATTCTTGCTTGAACAGCCCCAGTGGACACCTTGATTGCAGCTTTGTGAGAGACCCTGAGGCATTCAGCTAAGTTGTGCCCAGGTTCCTGAGCCATAGAAACTGTGAGATAGTCAATGTTTATTGTTTTTAGCTGTAAAAATCAATCCATTTTTCATCTATCATCTATCATCTATGAATCATCTATCAATCATTTATCATCTATCAAGAAAATGACAGATATAAACCATACCAACATGCATTACACCAAAGGTGGATACCTTGGTGACATACTGCTAAAAATATAAAGAATTAAGATTAAAAATTTTTTTTCTTGCCAGTATCCACAGTCCCCGGTATCATTTCCCAGCCTTCTCAGTAGCCAGCTCTGACACGTAAAAAGTGCTTTTCATTGTCACATCTCACTTTAGTCTCATGAAGTCTAAGAGTCAGCCAATAAGAAGCACTGATTTTTTTCCTCTTTGATTTTTTTTCCTTATTGATGAAAAGTAATTTTAAAGATTGTTTATTGTTTCTTATTAGGAAAGGGTGAGAAGAGAGAGAGAGTTGGTTTTTATTGTAAACCATCTGCTACAATGTATTGTTAAAATATGCACTACATTTAGGCTCTAGATCTGCCTAAGTAATATATTTCTACGGCCTTTTGAGTCTATATTTTAATCTCCTTTGAGACTACATGAAAGATTTAAAAAAATCTTTAGACAATTTAAAATGAGTAACATGGATAGGAGATTTATTAATTCATTAAACAAATACATTTTGAGTACTAATTATATGGTTTCTTCTGAGTAGTTAAGGTTTCAGAAAGAATCTATCCCATTGCATAAGAGACGCTTTTATAGGCAGCAGCAAACTAGACCGTGAAAATGCAGGGGAGGAAAAATAAATTTCTTTCTACCCTTCTAAGTTCTTCTGGCTGGTCTAATAATCAAATTGACATGAGACAGATTAAAAGGAGAAAGTAACCCAATTTGTTATTTATGTACATATGAGGATTGCATAAGGCTATTGAACCTCAGGACAAATAAGGTAGTTGAGGCTTATATGCCATTCTATACTAAAGAGAGAGAGGCAGGGGTCTAGGGCTTCAAAGAGAGAGTAGACAACTCACAGTCTTGCTCAGGAAGTTCTTTGTTGGTGTTCTCTGTCCTCGGAAACTGAAATGGTAGAATGTTAGGCAACTGGAATGAGAGAAGAGTAGCAGTTGTTTTGGTAGGTGAGAATTTACCTGGGGGGTATTGCTGAAGAATTGATCCTACAGTTCTCCACCACCTAAAAAAAAAAGTACTCCAAACTATTGGATTTTCTCAGTAAGGGATTTCCCTTTCTAGACACTAGCTTTTAAAAGTAAATCTTCCCTCCTGGGGGGAAAAAAGCTTTACACATTTTGGGTTAAATTTACTTCCAAAATGTCAGAATCTGGGGCTGAAGAGAAAGGTCAGAAGGACCTGCAATTAATTTTGGGTTAACTCCTTCCCAACTTATTTGAAATTCTACATCAATCGCTCAGCGCTTTTTTTTTTTTTTTTGTGCTTCATATTTGAAACCTGAAAATCTGAGAAGTGAAAAAAGTGTCCTGCTGCAGAAAGAGATGCTGTGTCTAAAAAGAGACCGTGTCTGTACTCAGCAGTGCTCCTTGGAAAGAACTCAACATGACTTACTCACGTTCAAACCTTCCTTTAATTAAGCAATTTATTTTTAAAAGGAGCAGAGTGATTTCCTCCTAAAGAGTGCAGCATGGAAAGGGAGATAAGAAAAAGTAAATTTACAGTAGAGAAGACTAGTAAGCACTGCCTTGACAGCTGATCAAGGCCCACATCAACTGTTAAATCCTTTTGGTAGTGTGTATCCATGAGCTCCTCACATGAAAATGGCACTTTACCTTTGTGGTCTTCCTCCTAACCCATGACCTTAGTCTAATAATCATGAGAAAAAAATAAAATATCAGGCAAATTCCAATAGAGGAGCATCTTAGAAAATACCTGCCCAGTGCTCCTTAAAACTCTCAAGGTCATCAGAAACTAGCAAAGTGTGAAAAACTGTCACAGCCCAAAGGAGCTTGAGGAAACATGATGATTAAGTGTAATATATTATCCTGGGTGGAATCCTGGAGCAGAAAAAGGATATTAGGTAAAAACTAAGGAAATTTGTGTAAAGTATGGGCTTTAGTTATTGATAATGTATCAAGATTGGCTCATTAATTATAACATGTGTCATATGTTAGTTTAAGATGTTAATAGGGGAGACTGAATGCAGGGTATATGAGAACTTTCTATACTATCTCATTTTTTCTGTAAGTCTGAAACTGTTCTAAATAATAAAGTCTATTAAAAAATTTTGAAGGCAAAGAAAAGAGAAAGTCTTGCAAGGTCCAGAGTTATCCCTATTCCAAACTCCAATGAACTTTGCTATGTTGTTCTGACCTTCTGAAAACTCTTCCTAAAAACTCTGAACATAGTTAAATAATACCTTCCATAAAGGACTGGATTTCAAACATTTTTAAACATGACAGAGAAGAAAACTACATTTTACATTATGATCCAGTGTACATACACACAAATAGCCATATAACTAAAATAAACATCTCTTAAAATAATATTTTGAGGTACATGCTGGCATTTTTTTTCATTCTGTTCTATTTTATTTGATTCTACTATATTCTATATTATTCTCTTTGTTCATTAAAAAATACCCCAATTGTGAGCTACCACATTGATTTCTTAATCCTTCTATTTTAAAGCTTAACTCAAATGCGACTCTTAAAATGTCTCTGCACTGTCCAATATGGGACCACTAGTCACGTGTGGCAATTTAAATTTTTAGTGTTCAATAGCCACATGTAGCTTATGGCTACCATACTGAACAGCATAGAGATAGAATATTTTCATCAATGCAGAAAATTTTGTCAGTGTTGTGGACTCTCTCCATCCCTTCCTTGGGCTAATGAAATAGCCTACCAACTTGTCTCCTTACCATCTTCCATGCTGCTGCTGGAATTAAGTTTCTAAAATTACACATTCACTTCTCTGCTTGAAATCCTTTAATGGCTCTCCATTTCAAACACGGGAGGCCTTAAGGACCTTCACGGTTTGATTTGTTCACCTCTCCAGCATCATCTCTGAACTCTCCTGCTAAATACCATGTTTTGAGGTTTCATGTTTTAGTTCATTCTCTTTTCATTTCTAGAAATGTTTCTGTGCCCCTTTCTCATCTAGATAAAATCCTATTTACTCTCAAGACATAGCTCCTAATGTTTTCCTTTCTAGAAAGGAGATCTCTCAAGAGACTGCCCTTCCCAAGGAAAACATATTGCTTTTTTTATGTGTTACCACTGTAGCAACGTTTTAGAACTTATACTGTATTATAATTAGCCACATACAATCTGTTTCTCCACTAGAGTATGAAGTCTGTGAATACCAGGAATATGCCGCAGTCATCTCTTTATCCCCAGTGCCTGGGATGTAGGATACTTATATGATGGCTAGTGAGCTGGTAGGTTGGCTGGCTGGCTGGCTGGCTGGCTGGCTGACTGATTGACTGACTGACTGAATTACAAAGTTATCAAAGGCAGGAACTGAACTTATACTTATTTAATATTTCTATAGCACAATGTTGAACACTTAAAAGGTTCTTATGAATTCTCTTTCTATGCTTTCAGACAATTAGTTTGAGACAGATTGTTTCTGAAAATCCAATACAATTGTCTTTTGTAGGATAGAAGGGAGCTGGTACTAACTATATTTTTAATAGAACAAATGCTTTTTTACTTTTTCACACTGTTAAAAATTCATGGACTTTCTGGGGAATAAAAAAACACTTGTGAGGTGGTTTTAAATTCCATTAAAATGGCTTTTACAAGTGCTTACTCTATGTGAGCAACAATTTAAGATTGGTAGGTAGAAAAGTGGTTCTAATGGGAAAAAATCCCAGTATGGAAACCTCTGGAGACCTGAATTTCTTCCCTTCCCTTCCCTTCCCTTCCCTTCCCTTCCCTTCATTTCATTCCTTACTTTTCTCTTATCTTTACTCTTTTCTCTTTATTTTCTTCATCCATCCATCCATTCATTCATTCATGCATGCATGCATTCATTTTACTGTGTGTCCTTGGGCAAGCTCCAAAACTTTTCTGTGTCACGGCTTCTCTCTGTAAAATGAAGGCAATCGATAATTGCCTCTAAGTCTGTCTCAGTGGCATGGCTAGGAGTATAGGGAAAGGTTTTGAGCTCTTTAGAAGTAACAGTAATAGTGGTGTTTATTGTTGTTCTTTGTGAATTGGTATAACTTTAAATTATTTGTAAGACTTTACTATATTATAAAGTCAAAAAGTCTTTGTGTAATATTCTATAATGGTTACCTCAGTAATGGAGTGCTTTGTGTATTTTATAGGAAAAAAACCACCTCAGCCTTTATTTATGTTTGCTAATTGAACTGCCTAGTACATTGAAAAACAAACAAACAAAAAACAATTCAGGTATATAGCCACTACCACAAACCACTACTTGAAAGACACTGCAATCTCTAGATGAATTTTAAATGTGTCTTGGGCAGGGCCACCATATGCCATTGTGTGGACTGTGCACTGCGTAAGCCGCTGCTTTAATGTGAATCAGTTCATATGATTAATAGCAAAACCTCACATCGTGTCTATGTAAGAATCAGGCACAGTATTAGTTTATTGGCTTCCCTGTTTCCAGATATCGTGCTCTAAATTTTCTGTGGGTGACTCTAATATTTTCTGTGCCCCATTGAAAATTCCACCCTTGCTTAACATTTTCCTGGAAATTTCCTTCCAATCTTAGAATACTCTCCTCCAACCATCCTTTGGCAAGTAAATCCTCATGCTGATACCAGGGTGAATATTAGAAGTCAGACCAGAAGCGATGGATTTGAAGTCCAAGTGTTTAGAGGGAGTTAAGAACAACAAACCGAAAAGTTTGAAATGAATCAAAGCCAAAGAAGAAAATCAAACAACCATAGAGAACTTTCTTTATCCGTTTATAAAATAGTTGGACAATTCTATAGACCCCCCAGAGAGATCAATCCATGTTACTCCTTTTAGGCAACTTATTTACTCTAAGTTTTATAATCTTGTACTTAGAAGTGAGTGAAATAATGCACTAAAAGGAAAAAGTCTCACCAATAATTTAAGTTATCGTTGGTACAGTGTTGGTTTGAGTTATACACGAGAGCTGAGTGTTTTTGTGGCTATCTGAACCAGTCTTACTGTTTCCAATTTTTACTAACACTAACAAAAGGAGAACAATAGAAAACATGTATTTCTAGTTCAACTATCAGCTGAGGTCATTGGGTGAAAAGGCATGCGCTGAGTAACTGCAATTTCAAAGCAGGCCTTATTGTTTGACATTTCTGAAAGACTCCAGGATTTATGAATGAAGGATTCTTGGCTGGGAAAGAACATTTGGAATTTGACTTTAACAGAAAATTTTATAATAATTTAAGAAATACTAAACTCAGATTAGATTAATCTCAGTGTTGTGTGGTTATCAAAAAGACGATCTATCTATCATCTATCTAGAGTAGCAAGTATGTTAATAGATGTTATAAATAGAAAGAGAAATTTGTAATGGGGGGTAAGATGTCTTGTTCCTGCTGTCTTTTCATTTACTCATATTGAAACAGGGCAAGTATCCCTGTTATTTCTGCCAATATTAGAGTGGAGAGTAGGGCTTCTGGGCCAAGTTTTTAACTATCATGTCATTTCTTAGGATAAGCTTCTTTATAACTATTTTATATGAGAGAGAGAGAAAAAAAAGAAACCCTATTATAAATAAATAAAGAAAAAAGAGCATAGCTTCTGGGTAGCATTTTCCTTCTGAAGATACTGTCCCCAAGGGATGCCAAATTGTTTTTAAAGGTAAAAAGTAAACAGAGCTGCAACACTAACAGTGGCCTTAAAGTCAATAAAATTCATTAAATGTACATACATTTTTCGCAATAGTCAAAAAAGTGAAAGCAATACAAACGTCCTTCAGCAGAGGGATGGATAAACAAAATGTAATATTATTCATCCTTAAAAAGTAAGGAAATTCTGAAATATACTACAACACAGATGAACCTTGAGGGCATTATGTTAAGTGAAACAAAAAAGATAAAAATGTTGTATGATTTCACTTCTATGAGATATCTAGAGTAGTCAAACTCATAGAAACCAAGTAGGATGGTGGTTTCTAGAGGCTTGAGGAAGGAGAAAATTAGAAGCTGTTGTTCAGTGCGTATGGAGTTTCAGTTTTGCAAGATGAAAACTTTCTGGACACTGGTCGCACAACAATGTGAATATGCTTAACACTACTGAACTGTAAATTTAAAACTGATGGAGGTAATACACTGTTATGTTATATATATTTTACTAGAATTGAAAAAATTTAAATGTCAGTGAATATCTCTAAAAATTATAAAGGACCGAAATTTAAAACCGTACGTTAAAATAATCTGAATAATATTTTTAAAACGTCATTGAGATTCTCAGTTTGTCATGGGCCATTACCATTCTAGCAAAATCATATAGATATACCATCCAAAGCTGAGTAAATGAATAACCCCAAAGATCTTTAATAATTGTGAGGTCCCAAATGGAGTTTCCTTCTTGGTTTTCAGGATATAAGGAAAATTGAGAATTGTCATACTATTTAAAAAAACTTCTAAGAGAAGAATCGACATGTTTAGGTTTATTCTTGGCATCAGTGAAATTCTAGTAGCTTAATCTCCTGCAGTACATGTGGGAAATATAAATTCTATGATATGAAATTCTTAAGATATGAAATAAGGAGTTCATAAGACCCCAATACCGAGAGCAGCTGAAATTGGTCAGCTGAAATTACTTGTCTACTGTCATTACAAACCCCTTTCCTGAAAACCTGTGTTCCATGCATATCATAACAGTTCTGCTTTTCTTTTTTCATCTCCAGCTCTTCTTGGCCAGCAAACCCACAATTTGGTAAAAGAACTACTTGCTTACTGTTCATTTCTAAGGATTCGGTCTTCTTAGGAGCTAGAAATCGGACCATGAAAAATCAAGCCTTTAACTCATACCTAACTATCATTATATTTGATATGTCTTCAGAAACAGAAGACTTTTTTCCCCAAGGAACAACTTGAAGACAAGGAAAGCGAGCTACTACAATACTGATTTGTCAAAAGCATATCTGCTGATTATTCGTTCCCAGAGTTCTGCCAAAAGAAATCTGGTTGTATAGGCAGTGACTCAGCCAAGACTCTTCCAATAGTATTTTCTAATACCAATGTCTGTTTTCTTTGTTTTGTTTCGTTTTTGTAACAATGCATAGATTTGCTCATAAAACTTTTTTTTGTTTTTTTATTTTTCTGTCCTTTGTCCTCCTCTTTCTTGTCTTCCTCTTTCTCATTCTTCTGGCTTATTCTCTATTCCTTATTACACTGTCTGGAAAGCTTCTGGTGATGAGCAGTGTTTCTCCTGTTTTGTGACCAGCAACACTGCTTCTGGTGATGAGCAGTGTTTCTCCTGTTTTGTGACCAGAAACTTCAGCAACACTGAAGTTTCACAGGTGTGATTTTTGTGGCAATAGTAATATAGCCCGTTGCTTTTCACTGCCCTTACCTTACCCGCTTCTGTCTCCTAGTTATTACTGCTTTTAGGAAAATGAGTGGAGAGATAGGCTGACTCCATGAGTCATGGAGATAGACCCTTTGTTGAAGTGTTCTTTCTGCCAACTCCCAGATCAAGGGACGTTTCCCTATGGGCTGGTTAGCACTCTAGGTCAGTTAGTTTCTGGAGTGGTGATTTGGGTGATGGTGAGGTAAGGGGAGGAGAGAATGGAAAGGCAGGAGTTTATAGAGTTATGTCAAAACTTGCTTTTAGGCAATCAAATTACATACTCTAATTAGATTTTGTAATCTTGTACTTAAAAGTTACTCAAATGGTAAACTGTACTAAAAGAAAAAACTTTACTGACAATTTAGCTGAGTGTGTTTCTTATTTTCCCGGGAAGAGCGCTGTGGACTGACTACTTACTGTTGGCTTCATTCTCTTTCTCCTTTTCCCAAGTATGTGGCTACCTGTACATTTGTAGTGAAAAATAGAGAAGTATTGAACTCCAAGCTTGTTCTTTTAAATGGGTAACAATTGTTTGTTTCCTAAAAATTTTGTTAATTCTCAAGTAAATGTGGAGAAGGCTAATGACAGCTGGGCATATTAAGAAAAGTATTTTCAACCAACTGATTTTGTAACCAATTTAACAACAGGCCTAAACTAGATGAGATGAAATATTCTTTTCCCTCTTTGAATAAATAAAATGTTCTCTTCCCTGTTTGTCAAGAATATCAGAAGGAATATCCCAAGTTATAAAAATATTTAAATTGGCTATCGTATGGTGGATTCAAAAAAGGTATGTCTACATCTTGGAAGCTGTGAATGTGATCTTATTTGGGAAAAGGAGATTTGTACGTGTAATTAAGTTATGGATCTTAAGAAGAAATCATCTTGGATTACCCAGGTCAGTCCTAAATTCAATACAAGTGTTCTCAGAAGAGAGACGCAGAGGAAGAGGCCATGAGAAGACAAAGGCCGAGATTGGAGTCATGTAGCCATAAACCAAGGACCACCTGGGGACACCAGAAGCTGGAACAGGCAGGGGAAGATTCTCTCCTAGAGCCTCTGGAGGGAGTGCAGCCCTGCTGACACCTTGATTTCAGACTTCTAGCCTCCAGCACTATGAGAGAATACACTTTTTTTGTTAAAGCCACCAAAATATGGTACTTTGTTACATCAGTCCTAGGAAACAAATTCAGATCTCTCCCTTAAAAACACTAGAATCTTATAATGTGGAACTCTTTAGGGAACAGAAACAGCCTTTATGAAGTATCACTGTGGCAGGCACTGGCTAGATACTTAAATAATTCCTATTTTTTAAAATTAATTATATTTATTGAGGTAACACTGGTTAATAACATTATATAAATTTCAGGTGTACAACATTATAATTCAAAATCTGCATACTCTATTGCATGCTCACCACCAAAATTTAGTTTCTATGTGATATGTGTGTGTATCTATATCTATACCTACATATCTTTATTAATCTATTGATGGACATTTAAGTTCTTTCCATGTCTTGGGTATTGTAAATAATGCTGCAATGAACAAAATATATCTTTACAAATTAGTCTTTTCGTATTTTGGGGGTAAATGCCCAGAAGAATTGCTGGATCATGTGGTAGTTCTATTCTTAATTTTTTGAGGAACCTCCATACTGTTTTCCATAGTGACTACACCAATTTATATTCCCACCAACAGTATACGAGGGTTCCTTTTTCTCTACAACCTCTCCAACATTTGTTATTTCTTGTCTCTTTGACAAAGCCATGTAACAGTGCAAAGCAATATCTTATTGTGGTTTTGATTTACATTTCCTTAATAACTAGGATTGTTGAATATCTTTTCATATAGATAGAGTATAGACATATAGTCCATTGGACATCTGTATGTCTTCCTTGGAAAAAATGTCTATTCAGATCTTCTGCCCATTTTTTTTAAATTGGATTTTTTTGTTATTGTTGAGTTGTATGAGTTGTTTATATATTTTAGATAATAGCTCCTTATTAGAGGTGTCATTTGCAAATAGCTTCTCTCATTCAATTGGTTGCTTTTTTGTTTTGATGATAGTTTCTTTTGCTGTGCAGAAGCTTTTTAGTTTGATGTAGTCTGATTCATTTATTTTTGCATTTGTTTCTCTTGCCTTTGGAGTCAAATTCACGAAAATAGCTATCTCTAAGACCAGTGTCCAGAAACTTAATGCCTATGTTATCTTCTACTAAATAATTCCTATTTTAAAGATGAAACTGAGGCCCACAGTCTCACAGTGGACACAAGGGTCACTGAGTGTGAATCCTGGTAAGAGGCAGCTTGGTGAGCAGTTACAAGCTTTGGCTCTGGATTCTGTCTGGGTTTGACCCTGGCTAAGTTCCTCAACCACTTGGACTCAATTTTCTCAACTGGAAAATAGGAATGATAATAGAATTTCATATGATTTCTGGGAATATTAGAAAGTGAAAAGTAATTAGAATAATACATAGAAGGCCTAAATGAATGTTAACTATTATGATTACTACACACAATACTACTATACTATTGCTAAGGCTATGAATACCAGGCAAAGAATAAAAGAGAATGAGATCATTTTTAAGGCAGAACGTGTGAACTTTATCAGTCATAAAATTAGAAACCACTTTTAGAGAGATTATTCTTCAGAATATTTATTCAGTTCTGGTGTGGCTGTCATAAAGGAGATAAAAAATATATTACCTTGTTTCAAAGACAAGGAAACTGGGACTCATTAAGTTTTGTGTGTTGCTGATCAAAGCCAAGGAGGAAATAACACTGTGATTTAGTCCTGGATTCTCTCACTTCAAAATGGTCTGTCACACCACACTGCCTCCTGAAGCAGTTCTTTACAAATGCTGTCTAACAAGTATTTTTTGAAATAGTAAAATCAGGCCGTCTTATCAATAACTTTACAGTAATACTGGAGTTGCCCAAACTGTTTTGAAATGAACAAATTATTGCCAATCATTTCAGAACCATAAATCTCCTAAAAGACTGTAGCAAAAGGGAAGGATTAAGAAATAATCATTCAGAAGATAAATCTTTTTTTTCTTTAATCTACACCCACTATTTTTTTCCATTTGCTATAGATTTAATAAAAATGAGGCAGGCAGCTAGTGGTAATCTAGTTTATTTTTTTCTCATTTGATTTTCTTTCTTTCTTAAAAATAAAAGAAACAAAGCAAACGAATGTCTTATTACGAACACTGACCATCCTCACTTTCATTGTTAACATTTTTGAAAGAAAATGTTTTCATTTTTTCATATTTCGCTCTTAATTTCTTCCATCTGGTTAACTAATAACTTACCAAAACATTGACTCCTCTCTTCCATGAAAGGTACTCCAGGGTAAGATGCTGCTCCACTTAAATAAAATATGAAGGATGCTGAAACAGAAGCAGCCTTTAACCAACAAACCCATAAATAAGAGAGTAGATGGTGCTATGCAATCCTGACATTGGCGCTTGTACTGGGATTGGCCAGAGCTTCTTAATCTGGAGGTCAAGGCCTTGGGAGGGAGGGTATCTAAGAACTCCTTGAAATGTTTGCAAATTTTGCACAGGCACTTTTCTGCACATACTTCAGAGAAGCCTGTAATGTCTGTAAACTAAGAACTACTGTTTCAAGGCCTCACTACTAAAGCCACATTTTACTCTTTTGTGTCATTTTAAATGTCATTACAATATCAAGTATATAATAAACGTCTGTTGGTTGCTTTAGTGAGAACCAGAAGCTTCATTTTCTTAAAGATGTCATCTTATAATTAAAAGGGTCAGATTTCTAAAAGTGAGACCCCATGATATGATCAGAAAAATTTACCTGCCTGGGAGAGAGTCCAGGTTTGGATTCTTGTGCTTGCTCTTCCACAGAATGGTCCTGTGTGCGTTACTTGTCCTTTTGGAGTGGCTGTTTCTTCATCTGTGAAATAAAGATTTGAATAAACTCAAAGATGTCTTCAAATTTTAAAGCAATTCTCTTCCATGTAAAAGATTATTAAATCCTTCACTAAGTTAGCCTTATTTTTAAAATTCTTTTTAGAAAAGGTTACAGTTGAGGGTTGTGACATTGGCTAGTGACTTCCCAATGTGCTCTTAGGACTATAAAGTGTCACATTACCATCTATGGAAGGATCGAGGGGAAGCCCCAGGTAGGACATGAGATAAGGCTAAGAGCCCATCACCTTGCTTCTTCTATCAGAGCAGCCTGCTTTTAATCTGTTTTTTATACTGGATTTCTGGGTGGTATTTTGTTTGTAGAAAATGTTTCTTGATTTTAATTAGTCTGTTGATATCCATGGGGGGGAAAAAAAAGGAAAAATAGATTAGGTTAATAAATCTATTTAAAAATCTGTCTTTGAAAAAGCACTGGAAACAGCCAGAAACCCTAAAGCTTGTTTCCTATTTTGTTATTTATTAGCTGTATCACATCAGACACGTCAGATAGTCTTTCTGAATCTTTGTCCTCACATATAGAATGATGACACTACCTTATTCATAGGATAATCATAAGAATAAAGTGAAATAATATTTTTGAAAGTGTTTCATAATTGGTAAAGTGTCATAAAAATGGTGAGTGGGTCTTTAGTGGTGAGCCCCAGGGCTATGTATTTTGTTGTGACCATTATAGCATTTTTGTCCACCTGAATTACATCATAGAAAGTATGGGTGATCAAATTTGCAGATGAACCAAAGTTATGGGGTGGAGTTATAAAAGACTTAGCAGATTATAGAGTTCCAAGAATGACTGAGGGTAAAACTTTCAGGGCAATATAAACTCTTGTTTTTCAGTTTAAAGAGTCAATTGTTTAAGAGTAAGATGGAGGAAAATGTGGCCTATAATCAGTTTAAGAGAAAAAGACTAAGGATTTTTACTTGATATCAAGTTCATTCTGAGCCAATCAGGCTGTAATATGGTTGGCAAATAAATAAGTAAACCAACTCTTAGTCCATTTGGGCTGTTATAACAGAATACCAAAGACCGGATGGCTTATAAACAACAGACATTTCTTTTCCACAGTTCTGGAGACTAGGCAACTCAAGGTCAAGTCACCAGCCTTGGTTGCATTCTGGTGAAGGCCCTCTTCCTGGTTCATGGCCAACACCATCTTGCTGTGTGGAAGGGGCAAGGGATCTCTCTGGAGCCTCCTTTATAAGAGCAGTAATCCCATTTATGAAGTCTCCATCCTCATGACCTAAGCACCTCCCAAAGGCTCCACCTCCTAATATCATCACCTTTGGGAATTAGGCTTCAACATATGAATTTTGGGGGGACACATTCAGATCATAGCACCAAAATTCTTATATATTTATAGAAGTACAGATGAGAAAGGAGGCTACAGCTCTTGGCTTTGATTAGCATCCTTCTTCCAACTGTTAGAAAACAATGACTCTAGCAAGTTGAGTACATCCACAGGAAGCTAGATGGAGAAAGTCTGGATGGTTTCCAGTGGGAAATGTTGAGAGCAGACTTTGGGGAGGAACATGCCATGGAGGTCTTAAAAGATCTAAAAGATTTTCAACAGTGTTACAAGCTGTCATGGAGGGGAAGTTTTGGAATTGTTTTACTGTTTTCAGAGGTGAATCTCAGAAAAAGCTTTAAACAATAAGAGGTAACTAAAGGGAAGAGGCTGACTGGTTGAAGTAGTGAGAATTCCATTAGGGAAACTGTTCTAGCAGATACTGGACAACATCTTCGGAGGGTTGCTTTTATCACAATTATTTTCTTTTTTCCTCTTATTTTCTGATGTTGGCCAGGCATAAATGAATCAGGAGGCTTTGGTTAGAAATAAATGATAAAGATTTATTTAAGTGTCTTAGAGTTTGTAAACTAGAAACGTAGCTAGGCAAAACCTAGAAGTGTTC
>NW_006433378.1:3092256-3103882 GCF_000325575.1 Pteropus alecto | reverse complement strand
GAGAAAAAGCTTTAAACAATAAGAGGTAACTAAAGGGAAGAGGCTGACTGGTTGAGTAGTGAGAATTCCATTAGGGAAACTGTTCTAGCAGATACTGGACAACATCTTCGGAGGGTTGCTTTTATCACAATTTATTTTTTTTTTTCCTCTTATTTTCTGATGTTGGCCAGGCATAAATGAATCAGGAGGCTTTGGCTAGAAACAAATGATAAAGATTTATTTAAGTGTCTTAGAGTTTGTAAACTAGAAACGTAGCTAGGCAAAACCTAGAAGTGTTCTGAAAAGTTAAGAATTCTTATTGTAAAAGTAACACCCTTGAGAATAATCATTCCTGCATTTTTGGCCTTCAGATTGGTCCAGAACAGTCATCAGCCAGAGGTCAGGTGGTCCAGACAGGGGCCAGGTGATCTGGTCAAGTAAACATTTTTTTTCCTAAGTCCTTCAGAGTCAATTAGAGGGTAATCTTATAGGAATTATACATGCATATCTCTAGGTACAACTGGAAGGTTTAAAGGTTTAGGTTCCCAGGCTAGTTAAAGCAAGAATAGAATTATTTTTCAAGCCTCAGCTGACTTGATTTTAACAATTTGGGAGCTTGATTCTAATGACTCCATTTTATTTCTTTATTCCTCATTACATGCATTTTATTTCCTCTCCTTCTAAGCAATTCCTTTCAGGTGACAAATCCTTCAGAGACATATGATGTAAGAGGGTAAAATGGTGACTCCTATTGGTTTGGGAGAAGAATTCACCCCGAAGCCCATGGGAGTACCATGTTAGCTGTTTTGTGTTTGCATCCTAAATGGAGGAAACCTGTCGAACAATTTTTCTGTCCTATATTATAACCTGATTTTCCTGCCCATCAAAACCAGAACCAGGCCAACTTGATTGATTTTTTCTTTGTTTAAAGTTTTAGACAATGAAATGTCCTATTAAAAATGTAAGGACCAAGCTATCCCTGTGGAGTAGATAAAGTAAATGCAGCATCAAGGAATAAAAAGAATTGGCAACTGAAGTATTAGAATCCGTTACACATTCTTTCTACGTCTAATTTTTTCTATTAATAAAGTGACAATAAGCTAATTTTACTTAAAGATTACCTTTTAGCAGATGAATTAATAAAGGAAAAGCAGTTTACTCTTCTTAGGAGAAGATAAAAAACATAAGATTTCCCCCATGGTTGGGGAAGAGGCCAGGTGAATTTTCTCTGATAGAAGTAGAGGTAAGCATTAAAGTTACTGGGTTTCCATAGGTTGGTGACAGGTTGGCATTGCTTCTCATTTAGAAGATAATAGATAACTGCATATTAAGAAGGAGAATGTTAATTCTGTCTGAAGCTCTTACACAAAAAGAGGACTATTAGATTTTCAAAAGAAACAGAGATAATATAACAATCTTAGGTTTAAATAAGACTCTACTTCAAAGACTTTTTTTTTCCACTTTTCTTCTTCTGCCTTGGTGAACATTTATTTGATGCTTATTGGGCATGACATTCTATGAGACACAACAAGTATATTCCAGAACAGAGATGAACTGGTACTTTGGCTATCTGTTGGAGGGATGTGAGCGAGAGTTGTAGAGGTATAATATTGTTCCAGAAAATCTGTTTTGGACATGTTATCATCAAAATTCTATCTTTCTTTTTCTAATTTTTAAAATTTTCTTGTGCAGTAGTCTACTTATATTCATTCCCAAATTCTCTTTTTAATCTCTTCAGAGATCTTGAACTCAAACTGATAACTTTAGCTTGAAATTCCTAATTGACATTCTTCGATTTTATAATACAGCTGAAGGGGCAGGTATGCTATATTAAAGTAGCAAGTTGTCACCCAGGCAACTACCATTCTATATTGAAAATAACAGCACACATTTATTGAGCAGCTCCCAAAACTTTGTTATTCACTTTATGAGTATTACCTTAAGCTGTTCACTTAACAACATTATAATGAAGGCACTATTTCTATACCTGTTTTACAAATGAGGAAACTGAGACATTGAGAAATTTTAAAACTGACTCACAATCTCACAGCTAATGTAGAGCACACACTCTTAATCACTCTGCCAGACTGTCTCTCTATGCAGAGTTCTTATAACCCTGCGAATCGTCCACCCGTTCATCCAATCAAATAGCCAACAAGTATATACTAGGAATATGAACTATGAATAAGAATTACATGGTGACTGTCCACAGGTTGCTTTCTAGAAGAGGAGGGACAGTTATGCAAGCATCCCCACACAGCCTGATAAGTGCTGTGACTTATCACTAACTTATCACTTATGGATGTCAGGGAAGCTTAGGCTATGCTGGGGCATAGAAGGAGGCTCTAATTCTGTCTGGAAGCGGGTGTCAGGACAGACAGGTCAAAGAGTTCTTGTCCTCATCACTGTGTGCTTCAACTGTTTTGTAGCAAAAGGCTACAAAATGTCACCTCTAGAAAGAAAGGTCTTTGAAGCAAGTTCCTCTTTTGTGTTTTCCCCTGGTGCCTGGCACATCATGGCTGCTCAATTAAAATCTGTCAAAAAAATAAAAGTTCTAATGCTCCATAATAACTCCATTACAACGAGGAGCCTTTTAACTTATTTCTAACTTGACTGAACATTCTTAAATGCTTCTCCTGTAAGCTTGAAATAAACGTTTCCTTTTGACTTGAAAAATCAGTCCCTGTTCCTTTTGGAGCCATTTTCTAAAAAGGGCTATTCTAGGAAAGCTGCCACACCCATTACATTTTATTAGAACAATGTGTCCTGTTAAAACAGGTGTGTGCTCCAAGTAGAGATTCTGGGGCAGTCTGGTAAAGTGGAGACTCCCGTGACTTTTTCCCCTCTTTTTTTTTCAGTTATCTGTGGATTCCATGCTCTGCTCTGTGCTTATGAAATATTTGCTCTTCCTTCACCTTTCCAGGATGGCTTAGAAATTTTTCTTCCCCTCAACTTCTTCCCCACTTGAGAAAGTGGTTCTTAATTATTTACCACCCAATCCTCTGGCCGCCTATAAAAATCCAGGGCAAAGAGAGAGAGAGGCCAACAAAAAACTGAAAGTCCAGGCTAATAATTTCCCTCAGTAAGAATCTTTGTTATTATAAGGCGGTGTTTTATTTAGGTTGTAGTTCTCAGCTGTAGAACAAGTATGCGATTATGTCTTCCTTGTGGCTTCTTAGAATGTGCTGGGGTTAATGTAATATTTTCCTTAGTGATACAGTGAAAAATTCAAGGTAGCAGAATAATGCTGACGGGACGTGGAAACCAGATCTCCTAAGGGGAGAAGTTAACTTGGAGCTGGTAGTCTTTATGGCCCTTCCCAGAGTCACAGTAGCCAGGTTTGTACATGATTTTACATTATCTAATTACATAATTTTACTTACTGACCTGATGCCACAGTTTGAAATTGTACCTCAGTCCCTTCCTGGCCTGACGTTTTTCCAGAGCCTAGCTCCTTCTCATATGCTATATAATTCACTTTATTATTATTATTATTAATTTATTTTTAATGTCTGACATCCCTCTAAAACTTAAGCTCCTTCAAGGGTGAGAATTTTTACATGTTTTGCTTTTATTCATCCAGGGCCTAGAATTGTCCTGGACAGGGTAGATGCACAATAAATATCTGTTGAATAAATGAATTACTAATCCCAATTGAAGCAATATTAATAAATAACAACTATGATCAAGTTTTTCCTACATGTATTTATTTTATAGACAACTGGTTGTCTATAAAGTAAAATTATTTGTGGAAATCCTCTAATTGAACAAAATACGAGCCATAGAATCTCTACCAAGGAATCGATGGTCAAAAACCACACAGAACCTATTTTCATCAGCATGATAAGGTCTTCTAAACATTTATATGGAAAGATAAGCCTGTGCTGGTGGAAATGGAAAATCTGGAGGTTTCCTGACGTGGGTAGATTTACTTGAATCCCTAAAGCTAAGGGTATGGTTCGGCTCAGTGTACTTGTAACTGTTCTTGGCAACAAGTTTAGGTGGTGCTTACTACCCCCACGAAACTCAGAGAGTCACTAATTTTATATTCCCATTTCTGGACAAAGCATTGTCATCTAATTCCACAGTTCTTAGTACAGGATCAGGCAGTTTCTAAGAACTCAACACATAAAAGATGAATAGAGGAGTATATTAATTATTTGAGAGCTTATCTTGTACTTGAGATTGTTATAAGCACAGAAGACACTTCCCAGCAATGACATGTCAGTGTGCTCTGAGAACCTTAGTGGCTGCTCCAACTTTTCCTTTCCACCAAGACTCCTCTTTCTGAGGCCAATCTAGCGTAAGTGAAATCAGGCTGATCTGAATGTCAGGTAACCTCCCTCTCTCATCCAATGTGGCCTCTCTCAACAAGTGGCCTGAAGAACTGAGAAAGGACTAGACTTATCTAGAAGCTGGAGGAACAACTGACCTTTCTGGGCTTGGATTAATATAATGAATGGGCGAGCCCCAAAAGATAGGGCGTCGCAAGCATAATGACATTTGATTTATTTCTAAACAGAGGAAAGCTTGGGCAGGTATGTAAACATATGCAAATCACATAGCTCGGTAACACCTGTGCTGCTCTTAATTATTTCATATATTTCAGCGTGACTCTTGGGAAAAAGCCTCATGTAAACTATTGGTCTAGTGGTACATGGAGATTCATGAACTCCAAGTTCTAAACCCATCTTTTGTTGTTGTTGTTAATACCGTGAATAATTTATAAAAAACAGCTTTATTGAGATAAAACTCATACACCATATAATTCACCCATTTAAAATACACAATTCAATGGTTTTCTGTATACTCACAGTCATGTAATCATCACCAGTCAGTTTTAGGCCATTTTTATCATCCCAAAAGACACCTTGCACGCTTTAGCAGTCACTACTCCTTCTTCCCTACCTCCGCCTCCCATTCCAGCCATATGCAATAATGAATCTACCTTCTGTCTCTGTAGGTATGCCTATTGTGCATATGTTATATAAATGAAATCATGCAACACATGGCATTCTTTCATTTAACGTAATCTTTTCAATGTTCATGCATGTCGTAGCATGTATCAGTACTTCATTCCTTTTTACGGCTGAATAATATTCCATTATTCCATTCCATATCACACTTTATCTATTCATTCATCAGTCAATGGACACGTGGATTGTTTTCACTTTTTGGCTATTGTGAGTAAGGCTGCTGTGAACATTCATGTACAAGTTCTTACATGGGCATAGGTTTTCAATTCTCTTCGATATATACCTAGGAGTGAAATGGCTGAGTTATATGGTGATTCTTTTTGAGGAACTACCAAATTATTTTCCACAGCAACTCAACATTTTACATTCTCACCAACCATATATGATGGTTCCAATTTTTCTACCCCCTTTCCAACAGTTGTTACCATATGTTTTTTGATTATAGCCATTTGGTTGATGTGAAGTGGTATCTTTTGGTTTTGATCTTCATTTCTCTAAAAACTAATGGTAGTAAGCACATTTTCATGTGTTGATTGGACATCTGTGTATCTTCTTTGGAGAAATTCTATTTCTAAAGGAATGTCTAAAATTCCTTGCCCATTTTTAAATGGGTTATTTGTCATGTTTGCTTCAGCAGCATATATACTAAATGAGTTATTTGTCTTTTAGTTGTTGAGTTTTTCTTCTTTTGCCCTAAGAATGGGGGATGATTGGAGGAAGAGAACCTCAGACTTCTCACCTGCTCTTATCTAGATTAGAGCTTCGGCAACACAATTCTGGGGTGGATGAGATGCCGGTTGCTTTTCCCAGAATTATACCATAGCCTTAGACTGGGTTTGAGGTTGAGAGGGAGCCCTGTATTCTCAGCTATACCTACCCAGAGTGGAGTACCATAATACCTGTCTGGAGGAGGGCAGAGAAATGGATTGTGGCTCAAATGCCACAAACTCCTGTTGTTCTTACTAAAATTTAGTAGGTTGTCTTGAATAAATTTTTCTTCATCTGTTTTTTCTCAGAACAATTTCTAGAGATTAAATAGTTGTTTATCTATAATTTTTATCACTTATTGTTATATTGTTAAAGAGTAGGTTCACAGAGCTCCTCATATCATTCTGGAAGTTGAAGCCTATTTGGATAATTTTTGATTAAGGTTTTGCATCTTGTATACTTGGTGGTAAAATAGTTTATGCTGACATAGAATTAGGAAGGACAGTTTTTACAAAAGTATTTGCAAATTTATAAACAGTGGGTTAAGAAAACTAATTGAAGTTGAGGGCTGGTTGACTTTCAACTTCATATCCAGTCAAATTCTAGAACGCCTATGCATTTGGTTCAACAAACCATTTATTATTATTAAAGTCATATGGAAATATTTGAATAATGAGGGCGACAGTGCATTTCATGAGTTTGTCGTTGCTCTAGTAATCTATGTACAAAGCCATCGTAACTATTGCAATGGTATTCAAAATAATGCCTATTTTTAAAAGCATAGGAATAATTCAGATGTGAAAATCAAGTTATTAAAACCTCATTAACTTTATGCATTAATCCCAAAAGCAAAAATGACCATGTATTTCTTAATTTTTTTTTTTTTTTAATTCAAAAGAACTACTATGACACAGTCTTTTGAAAAACAACTTTCCCAACTTCCCTGATGCATTCATTTGTAGTTTAGGGCAAAGATTTACATTTAACGATTCCGCAAATTCTTTATTTGATCTTGGGCTGAGCTCATATGTTCATTGCCAACCAGTTGAATGTCACTTTAGTTGAAACAGACCTAGAATCTCTGCTCATGTTCAAAGCCCTACTCTTCTCATTCCCCCACACTGCCCATAGCAAAATTAACTATACTTTTCTTCTTGAGTTTAGAAATCTGGTTACCTATAAATGACCACTTAAGCATTTTTGAGAAAATCCATCCTGCTTAATAATCATGAGAAAATATTAAAATGTATTCCTTGGAAATTCATCACTTTTTGGGTGGTTGACTTGTGTGTATTCTTGCCTGAAGTAGCTTATGGGCAAAAAATATTGTATAAAAGCATGAAATTAGATGAAGATGAATATTTAAGAATGAAACCAAGCACTTCCTAATGATATTTCCTGTAATGATATTTACTGAACTACATAAAGATAAATAATGAAAATAATTTACAAAGTAATTTTCTCTTCTTTTGGCTTGGAAAGTTTCAATAATAAAGTTTGCTTTCTGTTGAGTGAAAGATCTTAGTTTCTAACATAGTTAAAGGCAAATGGAAAAACCCATTCAATTCTTAAAATTTTAATGCTCTAAGTAATAAACTGATAAATGACATTAAAGCTTGGTATTATTTTCCCCCGATAAAGACAGAAATTCTATCCTACTAAATAAAGCCACTTTACATTTCAAACTGATATTTTGGAAGATGCTTACCTCCTGGTTGGGTCTATCTCCCTGAGGCTTAGGTGAGCACCGGTGCTTTGGCCCCTCTCCAGATGCTGCGAGCTTCCCACTGCGCCGGGCGCCTCAGAGCTTCCCAGAGTTGGGTGTTTGGCTCCGCCGTCTGCACTATTACTAAAACTCCAATTATGCCAGACTGATTCTAGCGATTAATTATCAACAAAAGGAAAACATTCCCACACAAACTTGTGTCCAACTGCACTGCTCCCAGTGACTCCTTCCAGAAGAGAATGACGGCTGCACCACTCCCTTCCCCCTTTGCTCTACAGTCCCAACTTCCCACAGGATGCCACTCTCGGTCCTGGCAGATCAGGCTCGTCCTCGGAAGAATGCAGCCCAACGACTTTTACATTTTTAAATTTGGTTTTGTGAGGCTCGTTAGCACTTCTCCTGGGATCAGCCTCTCAGGAGGGGGCACTTTCCGGATGCTGGGGAAGCCAGGGCTCTGAGAACAACCGAGGAGACTAAGGCGTCGCTGTCACCTCCGGCTGCTGCAGTAAAACCCCAAGCCGCGGCGGGAATGGGGAGGAGGGGATAGGGAGGCCCCCTCCCCCACCCTCGGGCTGGGAGCCCCGACATTACCAAAGGGGCACGTCCTTTGCTAGGGGTGGAGGGGAGCAGATAAACAGGAGGTGCAGGTGGAAGCTTTGGGGCTTTAGCCGAAGCCAACATTAACCCACCCAGGGAGAGCCGGTGCTCAGAATCCATCCATCCGCAGACTTCGGCAACCCGGTGAAGCCCGGCGGACGCTGAGCAGACTGCGGTGTGAAACTCAGCCCCAGGCTGCGAAGTGAGCCCAGGGCTCCCGGCCAGGGCAGCAGTCGTCCGAGCAGGTATCTGACTGCATTTGTTTGTTAAAGACGAAAGGAAGCAAACCTATTTAGCACTGGCTGCTAATTTTTTGTACCGTTGAATGTGCAAAACATCTCTCCCCTCCCCACGCCCTCCATCCTGCCACCTTCCCTCCGCCCCGTGGCTGGGAGGTTAATAGTTAAAAAGCTGGACTCCCCTGGGGAGACAGATAGAAGGATCGTGCCCCGAGAACTTGTGGGTGCTCACTCACAAGTGAAGAGAATTAATTTGGGCCCGGACTGCAGCAGGAAGGTAAATTGGGGAAAGAGGTGACTCGGTGATGCAGACACGCGTGGTGCGGGTTCCCGCGGCCCCGGGGCGGGCGTGCCCAGTGCTTGTGCTCAATTATCTTTCCGAGGAGGTTTGGGACCTCGAAGACCATCTATCCTGGAAACATGCATCCAGAATACCACTGATCCCTTCTCTACGGAGGGAAGAGTGCTTAGATTTAACACGGAGGCTGCTTGCTGAGGTCACAGAGGCCCCTGAGGCTCTCAACCCTGTATATCTCCGTAACCGAGACTCCTTAGGTCCAAGACCAGAGGTGTCCGCCAGCGAAAACCTCTTTTGATTAACGAGTATTTAGGCGACATCCCGACAGTCAGCCCTCACTGCCTGAGGAGGCACTGCACATGCTCAGCCAGGGCTGACTCGGCTGAAGCACGAATTTTAGTTGCCGGCAGGTTTCTGCTCGTTTTCACAACATGCTTCAGGCAGGTTCCAAGCTGCTGATGCTGCATAGAGAAGGACTCATGTTGTTAGGCTAAGGTTTCTCCATGCAGGAGAGAAGCTGTCCCCAAAGGAAGCTGAAGGTGGTCGAAGGGAACCAATAGCAACTGAGGCCTGTGTTGGCAGTTTTACATTGTTATCTTTTCCTTCACCTTTATCTAAGTATTAGCAAACACTTAGTATTTTTAAAATTTCTTTATTGCTTTATATTGTTCACATTCCTTATCTCCTGGCTTCTCCTGACAAGCCTGATAATGTTGGCAGAAAAAGTATGACTTCCTCCTTTGGGAGAGATGAGGAACTGGAAAACTCCTTTCCTCATCTGGAGAGTGACTTGTCTACATTTGCCAAGCCCATTTCGTGTTACGGACAATATATACTAGTTTGTAGGTCTCATTACTCATTATCTAGTTTTCTCACTAGATAGTGACGTCTGCCCCCCACCCCTACCCCCATGTGATTGTACATTTTTGGAAGTATAGAAACAGGTCTCACTTTCTGCCAAAGGTTTGTGACATAGGTATGAGACCTTGCAGTTACTCCAACTGGAGGATGGGAGAAAGTAGTACAGCTAGCAGAAGCATCCTGATCATTAAAAACAATCTTAAATGACACATATGTAATATAACCAAACACAAATACACCTTTATGTATATCTTCGTACCCCCAAATGGAGAATAGATGCTTTTTCCTATGCAAACATAGAACATTCTCAAAACTTAACTAGATCACCAAATAAGGATCAACACATTTTAAAAGGCAGAAATCATAAAGATTACATAATCCATCAAAATACAGGAAGGATAAAATTAACAACAAAAATTCCCTCTGATTGATATACAATCGGAAATTTTAAAATGCTTTAAATCTATATTAAAGAGAAGCACAAAGGAAAAATTTAACTCTTTACTTTTATACTGACATAAAATATTATTTAATTTCTTTATACTATTCAATAGAATTTGAAAGGTATTTGAAGAGATTGTCATATGTTAATGAAATTACATATGCTAGTCTTCACTGCGTCACCAACTACCTATGTACCTTTGGCCAAACCAGCTAACTAGTCTAGAACCATATCATGGTTAAATCAGGTACTTGGATAAATTACTGAAATACGTTAATCAATTAAAGGAACCAATTTCCTTTTGGCTAGTAAAGAGAAAGCTCATTAATAATCTTACATTTACCTTTTTTTCTCAGAATACGGGGGTAATTCTGTTTTTCTGTAAAATGGAAATATTTTCCCCTCCCAGTTATATTGTTATAAAGATGCACCTGATTTCCTCCATTACTATCGATTCTTTTGTTTTACTTTCCCTCTATCAATGTAGAATTTTATTTTCTTCATTAATTAGAACTGTCAGGTTGAAAACAAAGCAAACAAATCAGGAAAGTTGTATGGCTTGGGTCTTTGAACTCTGCCAAACTTTAAAAGAATAATAATGATAGAAATAATGATGATAATGACTATCATTTATTGAACTACTACCGCCAAGGTTTCCATAAGTCATCTCTTTTTCTCGCCATGAGTAGGACCTTTTTCTAAGGCAGTATCTTTTATTTCATTTTTATAGACAGCAAACCAAAAATCAGAGAGGATATAACTCTTTCTAAGGTGAAACAGCTTTAAGAGTTGGACATCAAAACCAGTCTTTTACCCAATACACTGTTGACTCACTTTAAAACAAATTTTCCATGACTTCTCACATATATATCTCAAAGAAGGTGGTTGTGTTATTCTGCTTAAGAGAATGGATGTTGGATCCATACTTCCATATTTAAATCTCAATTTGACCACTTAACTTGTGAATTTAAGTTGCAAATGAGGATAGCTTACTTAAACCTCTCTAAAGTTTCAATTTTCTCATTTGCCATAAAAGATAATAAACATTGAATTATTTGAGTTAATATACAAAAAGCATGTAGAAGAATGCCTGACACTGAGTAACTATCCCATAAGTGTTCACTACTTTTGTTTTGAGAGTTCAATGAGATTTTAATGCATGTAAAGTAGTGTTGACTTTAAAATAAAAAGTCAAAGTGAGAGGAAATTAAGTATTTATTTGAGATCCAAAGAAAGCACTGATTCAGGCAAAAACCCCAAAATGTTCTGATTTTAGGGTGAAGGCAAGGGGGTTTTATGAGAAGGGAAGGGAAATAATTTCATGAATAGAAAGAAGGAATTTCTATTGGTGCTAATAAGCTAAATTGTTCTTTAGCTCTACATGACTGTTTACTGATTCTAAAGACTGTCTTTAATTTTCAGTCCTGTATGTAGTCAGGATGTCTGCTTTCCTGTTAGCTCTACAAACAGTTGTTTGTAACATAGTGTTGGTTTGGCTCAGTTCAAAGGTTATTTTACCCAGTTCGAACATTCCAAATGTTTAAGGAGTAAGATATGCAAGGCAATTCCTTTGGGATGGTGGCTCCAACTTCATTTGAAAATGGCTCTATTTATATAATTTTTCACCGCAGTTAGCTCAGTATCTGGCCCTTACAAAATGCTTAATACATCTATTTTACTTTTTAAAATGTTTTATTTTTATAACATATATAGTTTTAAACTAGTCTTTCAGGAATGTGATTAGTCTCTCCTTCCTCCTTCCTTGATGCATCCTTCCCTTCCTTCCTATCTCTCCACTCT
>NW_006433378.1:3011232-3092174 GCF_000325575.1 Pteropus alecto | reverse complement strand
GACCCATTGTTTACTCTAATATTCCAGACCAATATAAAATATACTTTAATTCAGTATTACATATTTAGAGACAAAATTCTTCAATTCCTTCATTTCTTTAAAGACTTTTTCTAAAAAAGTAGTTGATAAAAAATAAAAATGTTTGGGTTTTGAAAGTAGAAATTAACTGAAAGATAATTTCCTATTTTATGAGAGAGAGATTAATTAATTGAGAATAGTAATGGCAGAACTCTCAATATCTGAAATACAAATTGGTCTAAAGTTGCTCTATTTTTCAGGGTTCTCATAGAAACAGAACCAATTATCTATTATCTATTATCATCTATTATCTACCATCTATCATCTTTCATCTATCATCTATCATCTATCTATATATCATCTATCATCTATCTATTGAAGGAGTGGAGGGATGGGGAGAGAGAGATATAAAGAATTTGCTCACTTGATTATGAAGGCTGAGAAGTCCCAAAATTTATAGTTGGCAGGCTGGAGACCCAAGAAAGCTGATGGTATAAATTCCAATCCAAAAGTTGACAGGCTTGATACTCAAAAAGAGTTGATTTTTCAGTTTTAGTCTGAAGGCAGGAAAAGACTGATACCCAAATCAACAGTCAGGCAGAGAAGTTATTTCTTATTCAGCCTTTTTGTTCTGTTGGAGTCTATAAGTGATTGGATTAGGCGCACCACATTTGGGAGAGCAATCTGCTTTGATCATTCTACAGGTTCTAATATTAATCTCATCTAGAAACACCCTCACAGACACACTCGTAATAATGTTTGAACAGATTTCTTAGTACCTCAAGGCCCAGTCAAATTGACACATAAAATCGATTATCACTGTCACCAAATATTTTGAATGAATGAATAAACCATTTTACTTTGGATTTTGACATGTAACTACATCTTTGCCCAAAACAAACTTACTTTGTCTTTGCTAAGGGATTTATTGCTTCTTTTAAGCTTTTCATTAGTAACAATCTTCTGATTTCCATTCTTATCTTTAAGTTGGAATAAAACTCTTCAGCTATAATGAATAGTTGTGTAATGAGGAAGGGAGGACTTCAGCCCCATTATTGCCTAATCCCTACTGAGTGAGTTGTCACTCATTTTCAATAAAACAACTTTCTCTTACTCTTATATACTATGAAAATCCATAGCTGCTCTAACGTGACATTTTTCTGTGGAGCATTTGGCATTCATTGTAAATGTATTATTTTAATTACTGTCAAATTAAATTTTCAGATTAGATTTGCTATTAGGAATAAAAAGAACAAACCTAGGGTGAAAATAAGAAAATAAGGCAACAAGAAAATTCAGACATCAAGAATAAACAGCAGGAAGAGAAACTCGTGGAAACATGTGGCAACCAGAAATGAGGCCATAGTCCTTTTTGGGTAGTCTGTCCCAGTCTTCAATATCTGATCTAGTGACCTGTATTTAAACTCGATATGACAGTTTTATGGGACACATCAGGGGAATCTGGTGAAGCATCTCACAAACCATGTAATAATCATCAAAGACATACTTCTCAATAGGACTAGACTTTTAAACATCAGGCAGGTCACTACATGTCATTGCTTGTGTAAGTTGAAACCGAATCACTGCAAATAATGACCAAAAGCTTATATTGATTTCCATATTTTTATTTTTTAAATGGCTGTCATGCTTTTCTACCTGTTATTTTTTTTAAACAACGTATTGAGATGTAATTCACATACCATAAAATTCAATTATTTATAAGATACAGTTCAGTAGTTTTTAGTATGCTTGCAGAGTTGTGTAAATATCATCAGTATCTAATTTCAGAATGTTTTCATGCCTCCCAAAAGAAATCCCATATTCTTTAGTAGTGACTTCCCATTCCTTCATCCATACCTCCTGGCTTAGGCAACCACTTAGCAACTTTCTGTCTCTACAGATTTGCCTGTTCTGGACATTTCATATAAATGGAATCATGTGGTCTTCGTGACTGGTTTATTTAGCATAGTATTTTCAAGGTTTATTCATGTAGTGTTTATCAGTTATTCATTTCTTCTAATTGCTGAATAATATCCTATTGTGTGGCTATACCACATGTTATTTATCCATTCATTCTTTGAGGGGTATTTGGGTCATTTTGACTTTTGAGCTGTTATGACTAATGCTGCTATGAACATTTGTATGCACCTTTTTGTGTGGACATATATGTGCATTTCTCTTGGGTATATATCTAGAAGTAGAATGGCTGGATCATATGATAGCTCTATGTTTAACTTTTTGGAGTATTGCCAAAAAATTTTCCAAAGTGGGTGCACTATTTTACATTTGCACCATTAATGTACAAGGGTTCCAATTTCTTTATACTGTGATCATCACTTGTTATTGTTTGTATTTGTGATTTTAGCCATTCTAGTATCTCTCTGTGGTTTTGATTTGCATTTTCCTAATGAATAAACATATTGAGCATTTTTTCATGTATTTGCTGGTTGTTTGTATATATTTGGAGAAATGTCTTTTCAATTTCTTTGCCCATTTTTAATTAGGTTATTTAATTGGGTCTTTTTAATTGTTGAGTTGTAAGAGTTCTTTATATATTCTGGATATGTCCCTTGTCAGATATGATTTGCAAACATTTTCTCCCAACCCTATGGGTTGTCTTTCATTTTCTTGATGGTATTCTTTGAAACATTAAAGTTTTTAATAAATTTTGATACAGTCTAATTTATCTCTTTTTTCTATGTTCTCTTTCTTGTGCTTTGTTGTTATATGTAAGAAATAATTGCTAACCCAAGTTCATGAAGATTTACTTCGTATTTTCTTCTGAAAGTTTTAGAGTTTTAGATTTTACAATTAGGTGTATGATCTATTTTTGAGTTAATTTTTTTTCATGGTGTGAGGTAGGTATCCAAATTCATTCTTTTGCATGTGGGTATCATGTTGTCCCAGCAACATTTACTGAAAAGACTATTTTTTCCCCTTTAGATAGTCTTAGCATCCTTGCCAACATCAACTGACCCTTGTTACAAACTGGATGTTTATGTACCACACCACACCCCCCCAATTCATATATTGAAATCTAATCCCTATTGTGATGGATTACCAGTGGTATTTGGGATTGGGGCCTTTGGAAGGTAATTAGGTCAAGAGATTAGAGCTCGTATGAATGGAATTAGTGCCCTATAAGAAGAGGCCAGAGAGCTAGGTCTTTTTTTTTTTTTTAACATATGATGATGTAACAAGTTGACAGTCTGTAACCCAGAAGAGGGCCCTCCCAGAACTTGACCATACTGGCACCCCGATTTTGGACTTTTAGGCCCCAGAATTGTGAGGAATAAATTTCTGTTGCTTATCAGCCATCTAGTTTATGATATTTTGTTATAGCAGCTCAAACTGAAAACCATAATGTAAAGGATTATTTCTGGGCATTCAATTTTATTCTACCGATCAATAAATCTAGACACATGCCATATCATATTGTTTTGTTTACTGTAGCTTTACAGTAGTAATAAATTTTGTAGTTATAAGTTTTGAAATTGGGAGATAATAGTTTTTTCCAATTTTGTTCAAAACAATCTTTTATATTTCATATAAATTTTAGAACCAGCTTGTCAATTTTTTGTGAAAAAGGCAGCTTAAATTTTGGTAGGGATTTTCTATCCCTTTCTATAGATTGAATCTGTAGATCAATTTGGGGAGTATATTATCTTTGCAATATTAAGTCTTCTGATCGATGTACATAGAATTTATTTCCATTTATTTAGATCTTTACTTTTTTCAGCAGTGTTTGTAGTTTTCAGTGTACAAGTCTTGCCCTTCTTTTTTTTTTTTCTTAACTCTTGTTCTAAACTCCAAATATGAATGAAACTCAGTAACGTCCAGGAACCATGTCTTAGTCAACCCTGCATTCCTCCTACCTGACTTAGTATCTTAAATTGTGGTTGGCAGTCTTTGTACTTACTGAAGTGAATTGAGAAATTACTTTCATATCCATAGAAAGTTCATAATATTTTCTTTTCACTACAGCACCCCATTAAGAAAACAAAAAATATTAACCCCATTTAATTGGAAAGTTAACTTATGGATGATATATTAAGGCCAAACAGGTTAATTGGCATGGCCGAAGGGACTCGGTTCATGTCAAATATGAAATTAGAGCACAATTCAGAATTGTCCTTTAGCATTGTATTAATTCTAAAAGGCTTTAAGCTGAGAAGCACATGGAAAAAATCAGGAGGAAAAAGAGGAGTGGCACCAAGTGATTTTTACTATACCACGTTAAACATGTATATTGTCATATCATCTAGCTCCTTTAGGGCTAAAAGAAGGGTTTCACTCAGCAGATATATTTCTTTCTTAAACTCCTAAGTTAACAAAGAGTTTGGAAAAGCGGCTTACAGTTATCTCTATGTCACATTTCAGTGACTCATTGATGTGAGAATCTTGACTTAATGAAAGTTAAGACCTGATTACCAAAGATGGAGTTAAAGATATAGCAAATCATCTAGACACTCTTTTCTACTTATGTTTCATTGGTAGGGGTCTTTTTTATGAGTTGACACCTCCTAGAATGTCTCTGCTTCAGGCTTTAGAATTGAGCATTCAGTTAAGCATTTGGTTGAGCATCCAATAGAGAAGCCCTTGATGGACTAAACAGGTGTTAAATTACTGCAATTAAAAGGATAGCAGGGAATGTGTATCTAGTATTTACTGAGAACACTTACCAACCAGGAATACATTGTCAAGGTGAGGGGTCCAAATGGACCAAGAGGAGCGTGCTAGACCCCTGATTACATAATTCTTATTAGAAAGGGGAAAAGAGAACCACTGAGAATTTATTAATGATGAAAATGGGAGGTTCATCATTAAGGGTATCACACAATGTGGCCTAGAAGGAACCACTGTGGTTGACTCATGACTTTCAGGTCTGAAGTGGATGACGGATGATGACGGCTCAAGATGCCTGGGCTCAAGCTGAAGAAACTTTCAATTTTAAACGCCTAAAAAAGAAATAACCTAATACTCCAGGAAGTAGTTCTCAAGGGAGCCAGGTTAAAATCTGTGATAATAGAGTATTGTTTCTCAATAGGAAAATATAAGTAGGGAGAGGGGACTTCTGAGATGTGAGTGAAGCACAGTAGAACTTGCAGATGAAGATGTGAGTTGAACCACTCTTAACCACATATTCATTATTTTATTAATTGTTTGAGAGTCAAACCAATGAATATAAAGGAAAGGTAAACATTTAACAGAGGCCAGGAAATAGACTCTTAGCATATGTGAGTGTAACATTTGTAACTCCGTTATATTCAAATGATTCTAGAGGTCCATGAAATTGGTAATTTCCTGAGCTTGACTTCTGAATCTGGGGTTGTTATGAGAGACAAGTTGTTTATTAGGAAGTGACTTAGCTAGAAAATGAGAGATAATCTTTAAAAAATTTTGTGTTTGGGGGCAGACCGGGCTGCGGCCCCGGCAGGGCGTGGCGAGATGGAGGTGACCGGCTTATCGGCGCCCACAGTGACCATTTTCATCAGCGGCTCTTTCAATAGCTTTCTCTCTGAAAAGCGGTACAGTCACGGCCTTAACATAGTTGAGTTCAAGTGTAAACTAGAGCTTGTGGTGTGCAGCCTTGCTTCTTGCATGGAACTGGAGCTGTTTGGTGCTGATGACGAGTTGTACAGCGAAGCAAGCTGAGTCGGGAGGGTGCCTGGCGGGGCTCGTACCCCGATGATGGCTGCCGCATCCACGTCATAGACCACGGCGGTGCTGGCCTTGGAGAGTATGAGGATGTGTCCAAGGTGGAGAAAGACAAGCTCTCACAAGAAGACTACAACCGGAGGCAAGATTCAGTTCACTTTCCTGAAGGGCAGCAAGCTAGGCCGATACAACGAAGAGGAGCGGGCACAGTGAGAGGCTGAGACCATCTAGCGCCCCACAGAGGAGAAGGCCCAGGCCAGTGCCATCCCTGTGGGCAGCGGCTGTGAAGCGCCGGTGTCTGGGCAGTCCCCTCACCTGGGCACTGTCATGTATGTAAGATGCACAGATTTCAAGCCTGGCTACTAGCTTGGTGTGCACTATGATGAGCCACTAGGAAAAAATGATGGCAGTGTGAATGGGAAATGCTACTTTAAATGCCAGGCCAAGTAGGTGCCTTTGTCAGGCCATCAGTTGTGACTGTGGAGGATTTCCCCAAGGAAGACTACGGGTTGGATGAGATGTGACGCCCAAGGAAGGACAGCTTCCTGCTCCAGCGAACTTGCCCACTTATTGCTCCTCTCTATGTGGCCCTCTTCCTCTGACTTTGTTTTTATTTATTCACTTCGTCTTTGCCACTGACTTTTGAGACTTGTGTATTAAATTTGCTGGACCTGGAGAAAAAAAGTTGTTTGGGTTTGGTGTTGGTTTTAATTTGTCAGCAACTCTGATAAAATAGGTAGTAGGTAGCATGAATATTTACAGTAAAATATTTGCACTACTTGGGTTTTATTTCATGTTAACCTTATCTTCCATTAACATAGTTAATGGAGTTTATTTGGAGGGAATAGAACTGTTCAACATTTCTATTTAGGAGTTTCTTAGAGATGACAAATATAAGAAAGCAAAGACCTTTGTCATGAAGGTGCATTTCCATAGTAAATATCCAAATCTAATTCAGGAGAAAATTAAATATAAATTGTCATCTTAGTTTTTCATCTTAGTTTTAAGAAGGCTCATAGCTTCTTACAAGAAAAAGAATCAGATTATTGTTGTTGCTGAGGAAAGTTGAGATACAATTTTGAGTAACAGGTTACCTAGGTGTTTTCCTCAAACTATTGTGTGAATAATACATGATCAGTTCCAGGTTTTAAGGGTGAAAGCTATTTTTCCTGCAGTGGCGTTTGGATGTGACACAGAGCGTGCTCAGAAGTCTCTCTGGGATGTCTTTGGGAACTGCAAATCCACACGTAAGTCCTCAGGATATTTCAGGTCCCAGGAGAAGAGAGCCTGAATGCAGCTCATAGCACGTAGCAATAAAAGAACTGATTTCGAGGGACAAATAACAGAACTGTGAATTAGGACCTGTGGCGAGACCTGATAGTGGCTCTGAAGTTGTGAGGAATCTTGGAGCAGTTTTTTGTTCTCTGATGTTTATAAGCAGGACAAGTCATTTCAGTCAGCAATATATCAACATTTGTGTCCTCCCTTTTGAGGCATTTGGTTATGAAGCTGCCTCTAAGTTTAGAAGCTGCAGAGGAAGAAGATACTATCCTTTTCCCCATCATCTCACCCCTCCTCACTGCAGGCATTTGAGGGATGAGCAAATGAATAAATGCTAAGCCCTCTTTTTTGATTTTGAAATCAATAATAACAAAGGAAGGAGCAATTAAGAAGATCAATAGCTGAAACAAAGTGAGCACTCATAATTTCCCTTTACTTTTGAAAAATGTCTTATATCAAGACAAACTGTTTTTTCTTTTCTGCTTCAGGTTTTCATTCTTTATACCTAAACAATGTAATAGTTTGAGTTCATTATATCTCGGTAATGGTATATTTTATTTGCCCCAAATCTTCCATACTGGGGTTTTTCTTTCATCACGCTTTTTATTTATTTATTTCTTAATTCAACGATTGACTTTACAAGTGATCAAGCATTCCTAGATACATACCCTCTTGCAGTGTGTCCTCCTTCTCCAGGTCTGCAAAAATCTGCTTTTCACAAATCCATCTGAAAGTTATCTTTCATGAAGGCTTCGAAATAGGTTTTCTGGACTTAGCAGATTTCATGACAATTTTAGTAGTAATTATACAAACTTGAAGTTTTAAACAAGACTGGAGCTCATTTAAAAAAAGCTGAGGCATTCTTAAGGGAGAACTATAAAATTTTCCAATCAAGAACTATAAAATTGAAGGCTTCAATTTATCATGGCCGCTAGGGGAGAAAAAAGGGAGGAAAAGAGTGGGGAAACGAGGATGGGATGTTGAAAAGATGGGGAGAGATACAAGCAGACGATTCTTCCCTAGAATAAAAAGAGGAATAAAAAGTGGCTCAGCTGGTAAGAGAGACAGGATAGAGAAAGAGAGATGGGAGGGAGGTTTTAGTGGAAAAGGCAGTCGGGTGACACTCTGCATTTTAATCAAACTATACAGTTTTATTTGAGCCCTTCTGTATTAGGGGAGATTTTTGACCTTCTGTGCCTCTTGCGAAGGATGGGATGACCATTCTTGCCCTCTCTGTATCCTTTTAAAATATCACTTGCAGCCCTTGAATTTTTTGTTTGTTTGTTTATGAGGAAATAATAAAGTGCTTAAAATGCCTGTCCTATGCGGCTATATCAAATAGTATTTGATTTGACTTGATTGGCAAATATCTTTCCTACTCTCATCTACTAAAGCCAATGTTTATTTTCTTCAATTCTAGTCCCTGAACACAGGTGCAAGGTGTGTGTTAGGTATTAGAAATTTACATTTCAATTTAGCTATTGAATCGTTTAATTTAAATTGAACACAAAAGTTGCCTAACTGGTTTACTGTAGGTTTCAATAGCTATCTAGAATCTAGATTATCTGGCAATCTGAAAGCACATATTGATGTGATAAATAAGATGATGTTTGTAAAGGAGTCTTTCCCATGGCCTTGCATATAGAGGGTGCTCAGTGGTTATTAGTTTTCTTCCTTAATAGTGAAGTTGATAATGAAAGTTTTTTTTTTAAGTGGCAAAATTATAATCTAGGATTATATGGGTTAACTGAAGCTTTAATTTTCTTTCTGAGTAGATCTTATGTTCATATAGAGAGAGAGATTTGCTAGGATCCAACTAAACCTAAAAATTCAAAAAAATTCACAACACTAATATGTATTTAAATTTTCTCCTCCTGAAGCCAGAGATAACCTCCTCGAATCACTCGCTCAGAGGCCTTCAGCCTCCTCTCCTTCTAGCCCCTGTTCCTACCCTGGGAGCTAGATACCTGGAATTCCATGTTTCCCAAGGATATCCTTCAGCTCACCTTCGAATGCCCAACCCCAACCAGCTCTTGGCAAGGAACTCATTCAAACAGCTCGAGGAAAACGCAGGTCAGGATGCTGCCTCAAAAATCCAGGAGAATCCAAACACATAGGAACTAAGCCCCTTTGGGGGTTGTCCCTCTGTCCCCTAGCTTTTCTCTGCATGTGCCAGTGCCTGTTCCCTCTCTCTGAATTGCTGTGTGTGAGCTGACCTCAGCTGGTTCATTGAGCATACGTTAATAAGTTATTTGGGGGTTGAAACATGGCAAACATCAATAGTTAGAGGTGATCGAGTGGTATCTAGTCCCCCACTGTCGCTGCCAGGACATAATTAAAGCAAGCTGTGGACACATATTGCAACGTGTACAGACACTTATAAAAACACTTAAAATGCTTTCTTGCTTCTGTATTCAGTTAAATCCTTCTGTCCTCATCACCTTCTTCCCCTCTGGCAAACTTCAGCTTGTTCTCTACATCTATGGGTCTGTTTCTGTTTTGTCTTGTTTATTCATTTTTTTAATATTCCATATTAAAGTAAAATTATATGATATTTGTCTTTGTCTGTCTGGCTTATTTCACATAGTGTAATACCCTCTAGGCTCATCATGTTGTCACAAATGGCAAGATTTTATTCTTTTTTATTGCTGAGTAATATTTCATTGAAAACATTTACTGCATCTTCTTTATTCATTCATTCATCCATGAGCACCTAGGTTGTTTCCATATCTTAGTTGCTGTAAATAATGCTGCAATGAACATAGGGGTACATATGGCTTTTCACATTAGTGGTTTTATTTTCTTTGGATAAATACCCAGAGGAGGAATTACTGGTTGTATGGCAGCTTTATTTTTATAAAACTAATATTTAATTTAATGTTTCATATTTGCATCTAGAGCTTGTTTGATACATTTTGTTTCCTCTGACTATTTTGAAGTGTCACTAGCAAGTATTTTAGGTATAAAATACAATACCTTCTGTTCTGAAGCCAAAATTTGTATCTTTGTAGCCTTCTAGGAGCTTGGCAACAGGACAAGTCATTTAAAGTTATTCTAGAAAATTAAAAAATGTTATCGCAGCTATGGATACCTGTGATGATCTCATTAATTTATCCAATAAACAGTTTATTGGCACCTATGTCCAGCTTTGCCCACTCTGGCATACAACAGTGACAAACACAGGCTGATTTCCTCCCTTCATGGAGCTTTTATTTTTGTTATGGTAATTAGTTCAGCAGTCTTGACTCCCTTCCAAGGTTGTCTTAGGTACCATAGTTTGAAGGATTTACTTTAATCAACAAGCATATCACATGAAGAATAGGTCAGGGAGCCAGGTAAAATGACTCCGAGAGAAGTCTTGAAGATCTGTGTCTTCCTCTTTTGAAGACTGTCAGATTTATATCTCCTAAGGATATTGTAGGAAAGATCCTTGCAATATAGGCTCATGGAAAGTTAAACTTAAAGATTTCTAAGGCCTCTTTCATATCTAGGATTTGGTGAATTGGTAACAAATGAAGTGGAAGGGTATCTCTAAAATGATCCCAGAAAAACACAGAAACCCCCTAAGAAGTGTCACGTGCCTCTTTGTAACTGTAGAGAGCTTTAATGAGCAGGTAGGCATGAGTTAAGTCTATTACAGTACTGACTCTTGCTCATTTTTTATCATTTTGTGCAAAGAAAGTCTGGAGACTAACAGAAAAGCGTTATGGAGCTTTTATTGATCTCTGCTCCTCACTGTGAGTAGAAGTAGAGACCTGTTAAGCTAAATGAGCTCAACTGAGACTCTGTCAATGTTTATGCAGAACCTGCATATTAGCTTTTGAGTCTGCAAGGGTTTTCTTCCGACCAGGAATAAACCTTGTACATGGACAATTTAGCACTGGGCTTGCTGATAGTTATTAAAAAAAAAAAAAGACCTTTTATTTTTTAGTAAAATTCAATAACTTTTGTTGTTTGTATTTCAGAAGTAAATATCTTTAGAATTTATTTTTACAATACTTAACTTTTGGTAATATTTCCTCATTGTCAATAAATACAATTGTAACTTCCGGCTTTGTTGAGTGGACAGTGTTAATTTCACTTCAATGTCCCTTGAGGTTGGAGATATTTAAGCGAAGGTTTGCTAGGGATTAATATAGAAAAGTGATTCTCGAAGTGTGGTCTGTAGACCAGTAGCATTAGCTTCACCTGGGGACTTGTTAGACCGTTCCCCTGCTCCAGGTGGTTCTGATGCTAAACTATTAGAGCCCTGTATAGGAATATGAGCCTTAGATCAGTCATTCTTTAGGAGGCGGAAGAGGAGGAAGAGTATCAGAAACACTTGGGTTTCTTCCTTTTCTCCACTCACTCTAACCTTTCTTATACCCGCCCCCACCTTCTACTTTTATTACTGTACAGTGAACCATTACTCTGAGAATCTGACACATTATTTGGAGGCATTGAGGTGAAGCATCGGGCTACATGAATGAAATTTGCTGAGATGGTCAATCATGATGGAGTCATGTCCTGACCTTTTGACCTTTTTAGGATACTTGTTAATAAAGATTTGTAAAGTTCTATTGTCTTCATATCTACTGTAGATATACTGACAGTCCCAACTGCTCTTATAAGTTAGACATAAATAGAAGATGTACGTTGTTTTATAATCTTGGACTAGCCTTTGGTTGCAGATCTTTCCCAGGAAACTTGGAAATAATTTTACTCTTTTCTGATCTAAAGGTTTTAATCTTATTGTATAATGCCTTGAACTTTGGGTTTCTCAAATGTAAGCTGCCCATCGACTGGCATTCAGAAAAGATAGTGCAATGGTCGGGGTGCTCATGCAGGCACAAATCTTGGCTCTGCTATTTGCATTGTCCGTGATCCCGGGAAAGTTCTTTTACTCTTCTTAGACAATTTCTTTATTTGAAAATCAGGCTAGTAATAATGTCTACCTCCTATTAAGTTTTAAGTGTTTAATGAGTTAATCCATGTTAAATTCCTGACATTTTATAAGTAAATGTTAGATATTACTATTATGATTGTCATGTAATGAGAAAATAGCCTACAACTGTGAAGATAACTCATTAGAACAATAAGTAAGAATGGAAAATACATATAAAATCTGTCAGCTTAGAGTAAAGAAGCTATGTTGTCAGACACACACATGTTTGATTCTTGGCATATATCGAGTGGCAAGTAATTTAGCTGCTCCTGAGCCTTTATCTTTTTATCTGTGTAATGGAGATAGTGCTATCTGCTTTGTGAGGCTGTTGTGAGCAGAAACAAGAACATTCTGGAAGAGGCTGGTCTACTAATATGAAAGCTATTATTCTTTTTATTGCTGTTTGCTGTCTTGGAGTAAATTTTAAATGGCAACTTCCCTTTCCTGTGGATATCTAGGGAGTCTGATTTAGAGAATATGTATATATGCTGTGGAATGGCCCATATGCCAATTTGCTATTAGAATATGACTCATTATTTCTAAACTTGATGTTGCTTTATTTGTATGCTATTTGCTTTTCTCAGAAATCACTATGTTCAGATCCAATCATAAACTTTGGATAATAAAAGAAAGCGACCTCAATTAAGTGCACTATAATCAGATCCGATCATAAACTTTGGATAATAAAAGAAAGTAACCTCAATTAAGTGCATTTTTTTGAGCCACCCCAAGTCATTCATATGAGGTTGTCAACCAAGCAGTGATGTAAAGAGGACTAATTTTTTGGTAAGCGACTGTGGCATTTTACATTTGTATAAAGCTCTTCTATTTACAAAGGGTTTTATATTGTATATAGCTTTTATTAAGGTACCATTTCTTAAACAAAAACCTTCAACACCAAAAGTTGTCTTGAAAGAAAAGGTTTATTGAGCCATATGCTATCCAGAAAAAAACCCAGATCCTCAGGTATGCAGTCTAAACCACTAGTGGCAGGGCTAGGAGACCAACATGTCTGCCTTCCTGGGGTTGATAGGGCTCTTTTATGCAATGAGTTTGGGGAAGAAAGATGTAAGTTATGTTGAAAGCATTTACATTGGTTATAGATAAAGGGAGGGGTGAATCAGAGAAAGCTCTGGGATTGGAGTGTAGTCTACTAGAAAGAAGTATTCGATGGTATTTGATGGTTCTGGTTGTGAGCAACAGTCTAGAGAGTCCATTTATAAACAAGATTCGGTGGCATCTGGTGGTTGGCTATTCTTTCTAGGTAACAGTTGAAACAGATTCTTGGAAGCTGATTCAAAATTTCATACATTCAGGGATGCAAGCAGTCTTTTGTTGGTTTTCTGCTGGTGGCTCTGTTAACTGATTAACTTATCTTATCTCTTCCTCCCAGCCTCTAGCCTGCTATAATTTAATTTAGGACATCTCAGAATTTTAATTTTGTCAATTTACATATGGTGAAGGGTGTAGATATTTAGCATGTATTTGATTAGTCTTGACAAACGCACATACTTCTATCAAGATATAGAACATTTTCATCATCCAGAAATTTTCCTCATTTCCCTTCTCAATTCTCCCCACCTCAGCCCCATACAATTACTACCCTGATTTCTATCATCATTGATTAGATTTTCTTGCTAGAAAATTTTATGTAAATTGAAGCATATAATCTTTTACATATCTTTTTTTCCTTAGTATAATGCTTTTGAGAGTCATCTATGTTGTTGCATATATCAGTAATTTATTCCTTTTGGTTGCTGAGAAATATTTTACTGTATGGACATACTGCAGTTTATTTATCCATTTTCCTGTTGAGGGCCACCTGGACGGTTTCCATTACTTCTTTTGATCATCAGTATAATGATATTAGATATGCAGAAGGTTCTACTACCTCCATTTTCCAGATTAGGAAGTTGGAGCTCTGAGAAGTGAGGCAACATATGGTATCACTGCTAGAAAATGATGAATCCACAGAGGATCTAGTCTTCTGGTTCTGGAGCCTATTCTTTCTTCCTATTTTCCAAGGCAAATTTGTTTCTGGCCTTTACCAGGAGTTCCGCCCTGCCTGACTCCAGGATTCAATCTGACTCTTTCTCATCTTTATTGAGAAAGAGTCAGAATATCAAAATTCAGCAGTTCAGCCCTACTCTGGGGTAGACCTTGGCAAAGTCTTAGTTTCTCAAGTAGAGTGAATGAATTTCTGAGAATCTCCCAAGGGTGAATCAGAGCAGGGAGCCTGGATGACACTGAGTTAGATTAGAGATCTTCAGATGTCCCGAGGATGCTCTAGGAGAGCAGTTTTGTCTCCCAGAGTGCAAGGGGGATATAGGATGATGTGTAGTAGGGAAGGTGTCTGTTGAATCCCAGCTCTGCCACGCATTAGCTGTGGGAGCTCAGGAAACTTAATCTCTGTGGGTCTGTTTCCTCACCTGTAAAAGAGGTAGTTTAATGTTTCTCTCCTGGGTCCTGGTGAGGAAGTTCCTGACACAGAACTTGCCCTCCTATGCTCTATCAAGGGTGAGCATAAGGGAGCATTACAATATGCCATTGACTTTGTTGTGAGATTTCTAGTATATGAAAGAACTAATCCTCCCTTTATCTCTGAAGACACTAATTCATTATTTATAGACTCTGAATAGAGACAAGAAAGTTTGTTTGTCAGTAAAGTCCTCACAAATATAAAGCTATGGGAGGGGCACAGAGGGATTTGTTTGAGAATGCTTGAGAGGAAAGATGACCATAAGACAAAGATGAGTAAGATAAAAAAAGTAACCATAAGATAGAGAAAAAGGCATTCCTTGCAATAGATGTTTTACGAGGCAAATGTTTGGTTTGGCCTTTTGTTGGAGAACATTTTCTTTCAGAACTTATATTATTTTATGTATTACTCTCAAGTGTATTGCATAATTTCCACATTTATTTATAGTCTGTCTCTCTTCCAGGAATAATGAAAAAGATTCTTTGAATTCCAAAGGACAATAGAAATATAATTTTAGCCACTTATTGAAAAGTTAACATTTATTGAGTGTTTTTTATGTGCCAGGCACTGAAATCCTCATATGTGTGTGTGTGTATATATGTGTGTGTATATATATATATATATATATATTCATAAGTATATATTACTTTATTTGATACTCATAATGATCATACGAGAAAAGAAAAATGATTATTTTATTATTATTTCCATGTTACAGATGAGGAAACTGAAGGCCAGACTTAAGTTGCCAAGTTTAGACAACTGGCGAGCAGCAGATATCGAAGCCAGAGCATTTAGCTGTGACTTATTTACTATGTTGAGCTCCTTGATGGTCAAAATCTCATTTCATCCTTCTTGGTGTCCAGCGCTCAGCTGTGTCTATAATATAATTTCGTTGAATGATTTATGGAACCTAAATGTTTTCAAAGCAACTTTTGCAAAACTACTGGTGTCCTTAGATCTTTTTTCTCCACTATACACATAACTAAGAGGTGGATATTATTAAAGGGAAATTTAGAATCCCTTTTGGAAATGTTAGCTTTGCGATGCCAATCAGACACCCAAATGTGGATATTAGTTAAATAATTGTATTTATGGGGCCAGAGCTTAGAGGAGAAGTCAGGGCTGGAGATAAAAATATGCTTGTCGTAAGTAAATAAAGAGCATTTAAAACCATGAGCCGAGACAAGATCTGTGGTGGGGGTAGGGCTGGGGTAGGAGGAAGGGTCTGGAAGAAAAGAAAGCTGAAGATTTCTTGAGCTTCTATAATTAGCAGCTGGGTATAAAAGAAAAAAAAGTGAGTTGGAATAGGAACACTAGGAAGAACCATGAGCACTGAGAGAAAAAATGATTCAGAAGGTGAATGTGAAGAGCTGGGTCAAAATGCAGCAAGAGGTCAGGTTGCATGAGGACAAAGAAATGCCCATTGCATTTGGTGTGGCTGAAGGTCCTTGATAAGAGTTGTTTCATGGGTGTGATGGGGATGAAAGATGATTAGAGTAGTCGAAGAGAGAGTGGAAAGTGAGAGACAGTCAATCCTTTAGCGTTCTGCGGTACAGAGAAGCTAGATAGGGCAGAAGCTGAATGGGGGCATCGAGTCAAGGGAAAGTTTTCTTTTTTAAAAAATAGGTGCTATTAAAAAATAGGTGCTATATTTTATGCTCAAGGGAGTAATCTAGTGGTGAGGGAGAAACTGAAGATGCAGGTGAGGAAAGGAGACTCGCTGGAGTGATGTCCTTGAGGAGGCAAAGAGGGGAGGGGACCAGAGCTCCTGTGGAGGGGTAGAGCTTACGTGGGAGAGGGATACTTCTCCAGGTTCCCAGAGAGAAGGCAGGGCACGTGGTGCTGATGATGCACATTCCTTCATTCATATTGAAGGAATACGTCACTTTACATTCATATTGTTAGACTTTCAAGAAGTGGATGGATTTTACATACGCTGACTGATATAAGTTTTTTCTTGTGGGTAAATATGTATACAGAAACAATTCGGTCAGAAGCTGGAATAAGAATAAGATAAAATGTAATAGTCAAAGGAAATTTCATTATCAGACTTACATTTAATATTAAACTTTAAACTGCTTGCTATTTTCTATGGCTGCTGTCTCAGGTTAAGGGAAACTATTTGCTATAAGAGAAAACGCAAGAAAACCTTTAGTAAAATGGTAAAATATGAAACCTTTAAAGTCAAGAATCATATCTTCCGCTTTTACTCGAAGGATTTCAATCTCTGTGGAAGTAATAGGAATGACAGTGTCTGTAATGAATTGTTGCAACGTCTGTGTGCTGAGAACCTATCGTATTCCTGGCACTTTTCAAACATTCTTGCTGATCTTCGTGACAAAGCAAAACAAAGTGGTTTTATTATGGTTTAACAAGTAAGAAAACCGCCACTGAGGTTGTGGAAGGTTTAATGATTGGCTCAAGGTCGCCCAGCTGGTAAGGTGAAATTTAAATGAAAGCTCGTTCTGAATTCAGAATTGCCTTTCTTCATATACTGTCTTGATATAGTAAATATTTTGATATAAGTACTACTCCTATTTAACATTGGGAAAACATTTGGCTCAAAAAATTGAGTTCCTCAAATATCTAAAGGCACTGCATTTGTTTGCATAAACTACTATTTTTCTTCTAGTCTAGTGTATAGATATGGCTAGAAGGAAGGAATAAAGGAGGGAAGGAAAGAGGCGAAGAAGCGAGGGAGGGTGGAAGATCTACATAAAACCAGAGAGACTAGTATCCTGAACCCTCATATCCCATGTTCCAATTTCAATAAAGGCTGATTCCTGGTCAGTCTTGTTTCATCTTTATCTAATCATGTTTTTTTTCCTTGCCACGAGATTATTTTGAAGCAAATCCCAGAAATCATACCATATCATCCATTAGTGTTTCATTGATTTTGCTGAAAGATAAAGATTATTTTTTAAATGTAACTTTAATGCCATTACCACATGTTAAAAAACAAAACAAAACAGTAATTCCTTAGATTTGCCAAATATCCAATCAGTATTCAAATTACCCCGACTGTCTCACGAATCATTGTTATAGTCCCCTTACTTCATTCCAAGCAAAGGGTGTACAGTGTAGCTGCTTGAATAGTTTCCGAAATATCTTGTATGTAATCTGTAGTTTCTATAGCCTCATTTCTCCCCTCTTCCAATTTGTTTATTTGTCCTGTAGAGTTTTCACATTCTGGATTTTTGCAAACTGTATCACTGGGCTTTGGTTTAACATGGTTCCCTGACATGTGTTTTTTTTGGAAATTGATGATTAACACTTGACCAAATTCAGCAGTATGAAAGCAAGCCATATACCATCTCTCTCAATATTTTAGAGTTATAAATGAAACTATGTCCACAGTAAGCTGGCCACTCCCACTCAAGGTACCTCCCCGCCTGAAGCTGAAGGAGTTCATGCTCCTGGCACCAGCCTTGCCCTCTAAGCACCCGAGTGGCTGCCACCCTCAGCTGGAGCAGGCAGGGTGGGATCAGGGACCGGGCCTGGGACTCCTGGCTGAGACAGGATGTACCTGCCCTTGTGTGGGGACTAAATGGGCCAAGCTTCCTGCAGTACATCTGAGCGTCGACACACTTATCTACCTCTCCCTTTTCCCTCAGTCTCTTTTACAAGTTCCCAGACAGCTCAGCACTAAGCTTGTTTAGTGCCCTGGGTAAATGAAAAATTTGTGTAAAATTTATATTCTACTGCATAATGTTTGGGTATAAGGATTTTAAAATAAGCTACTTCAAATCAATAAATTACTCCAAATCTTTAAGTAAAATAGATGTTCCAGAACAAAGAGCCCTGAGGCCTGTGGCTCCAAGTGCAGTGTAGTGTACTGCCTATACTCCTGCGAGGCACAGAATTTCATCTGAGAAATAGAGAAGAAGGATCCTTTTTGCTAAGCGCTGTGAAGGACCTTGGTCTGTGGTCCTTTGTGATGTCTGAAATTCCATTTGAAATAGTGTTCTCTAAGTTCTGTGTTCTCCATGTCAATGCAGCTAGAAAAGGAGCATAATAAATTATTCACACCTTAGCAGTGGCTAGTGATAACTCAAGGAGAACATGCATTTAAACAATGATAGTTGCATAATAATTGGTTATAGGAGAAATCATGAACAAAGTAGGAGTTTCAGGGATGAGGAAATCAGAATAATTAACTGTAAATTGTGGCACTGGTTAATGAACTCCTAGAGGGTCTGTACTTTATTCAATTATTTCTGACTTCTTAATGCCCTAGCACGTAGGAAATGTTAAAGAAATGCTTGCCGAATGAACAACTGGGGAAAGCAGGATTCACACCTCAGGCCACTGTGATTTCTGTTTGGGGGAATCAGAGGTTCCAGCGTTCTAGGAATAGGTGTACATGAACTCAGAGTATTTCTGGTCATGGTACTGCTCCTCTCCTTAAAACCAGGGCTCAAAGTCTCTCCTGTACTGCACTTATCCACTCTGTGCCCTGTTCTTGCGGTGTCTTCTTTTGCAAGGTCTTTCATGTTTCTTCTGCCCTACTCTGGCTCAGGCCTTAGGGGTTTCCCTGTTGGAGAATCCTGCTCTCTTTCCAGCGGGTCCTTCTGCTTTCAGACACTTTCCCTCCAAATATTCCAGCAGGCTATCTACAGGGCGGTGTTACTAAGTCACATCTATGTGTTACCTCTGCCCCAAAACCTTTATCACTGGCCGTTACCCATCAAATCCAGTCAAATCTTTTTCCTCCATATCGAAAACCTTCCCGCTCTTATCTAACCTTACGTAGGTAGATAACTCCTACCTTTCGGGCTTCTCTACAAAGCCAACACAGCAAACACCCCTGTGGAGACGCCCACCAGAGAAGCCAATTTCAGCTCTCCACGGGTATCTAAGGCAGGAGGAGTGCAGCGTGCAGGCCTTGGACGTGGAGGGCTGGCCCTGATGCTGGGGCATGGGAGGAGGGGATGTGAAAAAGTGAGTGAAGGACTGAAAGTGGTGGACGAGTTGGGAGAGCAGGTGCTGAAAGCACGTTTTATCTGCGTAAGCTTCCTGGAAGGGCTGGATCACTGTGGCAGCCCTGATGTCCTCTGCTGTGGTGCCACCTGTGGCATGTGATGAGAAAGAAACATGCTGAGGAGGGTTCAAACTAATGTCAGGGGAGGGTTCAGGTGCTTAAAAACCCCACTGAAAGCTAGCACATAGGTCACTAGGTTGAGAGCTGAGAGGCATGAACCCTGCTGCAGACCAGTTTTCCTAGATTGGGGACCCACGCCTTTTGAGGGCAAAGACTGGCTTAGCAAGGATTGCAGGAGGCTATGGCCTCATCTACATGAAGAAACTGATCAGAAAATTTTAGTATGCATTACGTTAAGATACCCTGTGTTTCAGTTAATTTGGCCTGTGTGCGTGTGTGTGTGTGTGTGTGCATGGGTGTGTGCGTGTGTGTGTGCATGCGTGTGCGTGTGTGTGCATGCATTTAGGTGAAGCCCAACAGAAGAAAGCAATAGATAATGCTAAGACTTCCTGTAGGCACACACCGAAGAGCTGAAAGGGTCTGTTAACTACAGAGCCCAAACCTCGGTCGAGGACAGCTGTGATTACAAACATTCTGTTTACTCTTTCCAAAGTAGCATTTATATTTATCATATTACATGCTTTTATTTCTGGTGCCGGAAACGTAGTTTTTTTCTATCACAACCCCACTGTCATGAAATTTTCTTTGAACACAAATAGAACATTTTCCCTTCACCTTCTTTTACTTTCCCACTTCCACTTTGACTTCTCCCATTGCTTCTTTTAATTAATTAGTTAATTTTTCAATGACAGTTGACATTCAGTATCATTATATATTAGTTTCAGGCATATAGCATAGCGGTTAGACATTTATATAATTTATCAAGGATCCCCTGATTAGCCTGGTACCCACCTAGCACTATACATAGTTCTTATAATATTATTGACTATACTTCCCATGCTGTACTTCATATTCCCATGACTATTTTATAGCTACCAGTTAATTACTTCTTGAGAATTTATTTTGCACTTTGCCAGAAGGTCAGCTCTCAGAATCAAATTCGAAATAAAGCTTTGTGGAGGAGTATGGGATCCAGAGACATAAGAATTTTCTGTTTCTAGCTATGTTTTTTTTTTCAGTGCAATTTTAACAACCTTCAAGTTGTAAGAATTAAAATTTCTCTTGAGAAATTTTCATGTGTGGTAGAACAAAAGTCAGGAGATGTCAAATGGTTGTCACTAAGAATAGAATACTTTCTAGCTTCAAACATTCTTTTCAAAGCAAATATATACATTTGATACCTGTAAGTTTTGCATGTGCAAATATTGACTCAGTAGATGGATGGAGCCAGGTTGAATATGCTTTGTTTTTTAATTTCTCAAGGGTCGAGCCTATTATGACTATAAGTGTTATATATTTTTTCCTGGCCAACTGATAAATTTTCTAGAATGAGATTATTTCCTGCCCCTGTCTCCAGAATATATAGCAGCTGTGGAAAACACCAAACATTTTTATTACCCAGAGACCCCCTTTGAAAATTCATTTTATGATTTAGGCAAAATACCTGGTCTCACTCCATCACTTCTCTATGACCGCTAATGACCTATACCAGGTCACTAGGGGATTTGGTGGGAAATCACTATTCGACATAGTCCCAGCTCATCCAAGAGGCCCCGGGGCTCCTTCCTGAGGCCTCTGCTCCTTCCTGCTTTCTCAATTTGAAATGAAACTTCTGGACTAGAGCAGACACCTCCCCCCGGTCACTTTTCTGCCTGGTATGGTCGTGGGGGTCCGTGGATACTCATTCAAAATTAAGTAATCTAAGTCTCAGAGAGGTGATCACACAGCTTGTAAGTGACAGAATCAGAGTGTGGACACAGGGGCTTCCAGAGCCACAATTCAACCTGATCCCTTCTCATCCAAGAGACCCAGGGGCTCCTTTCTGAGGCCTCTGTTCCTTCCTGCTTCTTCAATTTGATATCAGACTTTGGACTGGAGCAGACACCTCCCTCTTCTTCACCTTTCTGCCGGGGCTGGTCGTGATGGTTCCTGTATACTCATTCAAAATTCAGAAAACTGAGTCTCATACAGGTGATCACACAGCTAATAAGTGACAGAGTCAGATACAGACCAACAGGTGTCTGAAGTTTCCCAAACTGACCTCTTTCTACCAGGTGAAGGATGCCATTTTGGCTTCTTCCTCGACAAGGATGGAGGGGCACATGGGACGATGGAAGGGCGGGCCAAAGCATCCCTGGGCACACTGTCTGTGGGTGGCCCTGAAGTCTGCATGAGGATACAGAGAGGAATTAGACATATTTTCTGCCCCAAGGAGCTCAATGGGACCCTGAGTGCTTGTCAAACGTCTGTCCCCAACTACCCGCAGAAGATTGAACATTCCCTACAAAGCCCCAGGGCCTGGGAAGCCTGTGCATTTGCCGCAAGTGAGAAATTTCTCGGAAGTCTGCACTTTTGGCTCACAATGGACTTGAACTGAGTGTGTAATGCCAGAGCTCCCATATATATATGTGCATATATATGAATATGTATATGAATATATATGCACATATATATATGGTGGTTTTTTAGAACAAAAGGCTGTGTTGCCCCCAGGTCTTTAGGGAAGGCAGGCCGTTCGAAGCACATCCGCCTTCCCGGAGTGTGGACACAGGGGGTCCCAGAGCCACAATTCGACCTAGTCCCAGCTCATCCAAGATGAGTTTTAATATTCTTATTTTGAGATTTTAGTGTTAGTCATTTGACTTCTAGTATATTCATTTTGAAACTGGTGAAACAAGGAACCTTGAATGATGGAATTTCAAAGTGATTTTAGAATTAGTTCTAGAAATAAACATGCACATAGAATCATAAACCATGAAGCAGTATACTTACATAAAATCATAACTTCAAGGCAGTATAGAAAGTTAGATGTTTTTAAAAATGAACAAAACAAAGCAAGGTATCCATAGCTGAATCATTAACATCGACCAGTATTGTCGAAGAATGCAATAATTTAACAACACCTAACATTTCTATCTTTAAAGTGAAAAGCAGGCAAATAAATCATTAGACAACCTTCTTGGGACAACACCATTTTCATAAAAGTCTGTAAAATTATCTTCAAAAAAGTTTATTACATCAGGAGGCATTTTTAAATGTGTAATTTTAATGTACGATGTATCTGCAGTTACGGGCCCTCGGTGTGGATGCAGGCTACCATGTTTCCTGAGTTGAGACCCACTGGTAATTTCACCCCTGATGGAACTTGCCCACCCAGGTACCACTGGTTTTGAGCAATGTCTCCATGTGGGTGGGCCCTGATCCCTGCCAGGGGAAAGATGCAGTTGAGGGAGGGTTTTTACCCGAGGCCTCGATTTCCTTGTATGTTAGGCTTTTGGGGCCTCATGTTATAGAACATTATCTCTGCTTTTATGCTTCTGAGCATATGTTTTATTGAAGATCTTGGATCTAAAAGGTAGTGCCACAATCTACTTGAATTAACTGTGTTTTTAATCAAATCTCACATGTGCAGGCACAGCAATACCTTAGAAACTCACACCTGCCCTTTGTAGTAAGTAGTGGATGTGGTTATTAGTCCTGTTTACAAATGTAGATATGGAGACCCAAAGGGGCAAGGGGCTTGCCAAGGTCTAACTTCAATCCTTATACTCCTTAATTCTAATGTTCAGCTCTGATCGTCACTAGGAAGATTCGCAGAGCTTGGAATTCCTGGCAATAATTCTTAAAATCAATTCCTGGAATACTATTTTTGGAGTAAGCTGGGCTCTAGAAATTTTTGAGGTTAAAGAGAGGAATCAGGTTTTTTTTTTTGAAATAATGTCCTACCTATTTGATGGACCCATGTTGCCCCCTTCTGGAACTTTTGATATTTGCAAAATTCTTTACCAAATAAATCTTTCATTAAATTGAGACAAATAAAACAAGGTTTACAAACATTAGATTTTCTCAGGATAACATATTATCTTATCATTTTTATATAATAAATGAACTGTTACTGACATTTTGCCAAACTTAAGGAAAATGTGATTATGGGTACGTCTACAGAAAACTTTGTACAAATTTCTGATTATATGTCATAGCCCTTTTCACCTACATCCTCAAGACTAATCATTTTATACATACTTTTTTAATGTACCTAACAAAATGGGGTGATGTTCTCAATGTTTTTCTACATTTGGGGGGCAAAATAGTGGCTTATTTTAAGTTTCATATTTGTGAAATATTTGGAAATTTGATTAAGTTTTTCATTTTTTTCTTTTTACGTAGGTTTCAATTCCAGCTCTGCCCCTTGTAAACTGAATCACCTCAGGCAGTAATTTTAATTTCCTTGAGCCTCAATGTCTTTCTCTGTAAAATGGGAGAATAGTGCCATTTGTGAAGCATTTAACCAATTGCTGGTGCAAAGGTAAAAGCAGCAGTGGCGATTGTAGTGGGAGTAGTGATCCATGGTACGTACTCTTTTCAGTTATTACATGAGGAGATTGTACTAAAGGAGCTCCCAGGTCATCTCAAGTCCTGCCGTCTCTTATCCTATGGATGCAGGATAAAAGGGGAAGGAAAAAGCATCAAGAGCAGTGTTTTCATCGCCTCCCACTTGGGAAGACCTTTCCTTCTCCACCACACCTGGGAGGAGCAGGAGTTTCAGTTAATTTGCCATGTCAATGTAGTGTAAATGAATCAGAAGGTTTGACTAGAATAAATGATAATGGTCTATTCAGGGGTCTTAGGGTTTGCAAACTGGAAACACAACTTGGCAATACTCAGAGTCTTCCAAAGAAGAAGGAAAAGCTGAGTTCTTACTGTAAAAAGTACATTTCTGAGTAGAATCAGTCTTGCATTCTCAGCTTCTGGATTGGTCTGAGATCATAACCTCCCAGATATCTGGTGTCTGGAGGTATGGATAATGGATATGTGACATATATATGTAGCTTTAGGCATAACTGGAGAGTTTAAAAGTTTAAGTTCCCAGACTAGTTAAAGCAAGGGTAGAATTGCTTCCTCATGCCTTGGCTTACTTGATTTTAGTATTTTGGCAGCTTAACTATTGCAACTCTATTTTATGTCTTTACTCTTTCTCCAGCTGGTGGGGGGCTCCTGGTGTGGGCTACAGTTTCTGAGTATTTTGGGGAGTTAGATCAATGAGGGCTACTCCAAGTACTAGACCTTCTGCAGGGTGTACGACCAGTCTGCCCCTCGGATCACTTTCCCAGATGCTGTCTCTGTTTGGGGAAAGACTCAACAGATAAATGGGAGCAGATGGTAGATAATGACAGAGGTTGGGGGGAGGGTGGAATATGGGGTACTAATCAATGTCTAAAAGAATTGACAACAAGGAAATTCTGCCTTGTTGTTCCAGTAGAGATGGGGAGAGTCTGGGGACTCAAGTGGGAAATGACAAAGGGTTGGTCTGTGTAAAGAGACAAAGCAGCAGCAGGTGCTATTTGCCAATGACAAAAGTCAGGATCCCAACCTCCCACAGAGATTAGAAAGAGGCCCTATCCTTCCTAATGATTATATTCCAAAGGAGTGGCTCTCATATACTTGAGAAAGGCACTCCTGATACATATACAAAGTAGATACATATACATCTCAAATAGACAGAGGAAGGATTCACAATTATAAACCCTTTTTAGGCTATAGCCATGCTACCCTGAACAAGCCCGATCTGCCTGATCTCAGAAGCTAAGCAGTGTCGGGCCTGGTTAGTACTTGGATGGGAGACCACCTGGGAAGACAAGGTGCTCTAGGAGTAAAAAATAAAAAAAATAAGGGTTTATAAGCTGACGAGGAGGTCCTTGCAATCTGTGAGGTCAACCAAGGGTTGCCTCGCCTAAACAATAAAAATAAAAAATAAAAATAAATAAATAAAGCAAACCCTTTTTAGTAAATGCTCTAAGAGTTAAAAAGTCCTGAGTGGAAAAAGCACACATAAACAAACCCTGTAAGACCTTTAGTAATTTACTATAGGAGCCCAAACCTTGCTTAGACTACTTTTTAATGAGCACTATCTTTCTTTGTCCTGTCAATTTCTCACAAATTTATTGTTTCTTTGTCCAAAAAGTATAAAAAGGTACCCAGTTCAATCATTCCTTTGAGACTCGTTTTATGATCTGAGCATTATATCGTGATTCTCTCGCGTGCATGTATTAAATTGGTTTTTCTCCTGTTGATCTAGTCTTGTGTCTATTTTATTATTATGTTATTAGTCCAGCTATAAAAACAGAAGATGGTGGGGGATTTTCCCCTTCCCTGACAAATACAAGGAAGGAAGGAAGGAAGGAATCTCTGAGATACATTGTATAGGTGATATTAAAACTACATTTGTGTGTATGTATATGATTTAACATTGCTGAAAGAGTAAACGTTTCTACTAATTTAACATTTATCTAACCCCTAAGAATAGATACAAAGAATTTTATTTCTTCTAGATGCTAGGAAATTCTCAGATCTTTCCAGCTCTGCAACAAATGGGGGTGATTCTTGGATGGCAAGTTCCCCTGGAGAGAAGCCAGGCTGCACTTGGCCGAGTTGTAATATTTTCATCTTAGGTGCTGGCATGAAGGCTTGTGCTACTGTTCCCCCACCTCCTTGCCCCATTATTTTTAAAGGGAAGCCAAGGTCAGATAAGCATCAGGGCTGGCACAGAACCGAAAGACATAGGGCTGCTTTTATAAAGATGTATGCATTTACCTAGTGGCCTTTCCCTAAGATCCTCAACACATTTCTTATTTCAGTGATTCTCAGCTGGGGTGATTTTGCCTCCCAGGGGACATTTAGCAGTATCTGGACACATTTTTGATTGTCATAATTTAGAGATTTGCTACTGTCATCCAGTGGGTAGAGGACAGAGATGCTGCTAAACATCTGACAATGCGCAGGACAGTCTCCCACAATAAAGTGTCATCCAGCCCAAAATGTTGAGTGTCAAGGTTGAGAAACCCCATTCTATATTTTAAGACAAGAAAACCAGTTTTCTTGCTTAGTGCGTCAACTAACACCTTACTATGCGGAGTGTGGCACCCAGACGGCATCAGCATCCCCGGGAAGTTTGTGAGAAATGCAGACTCTTAGTACCCACCCCACACACCCTGGGTGAAAACCTGCATTTTTCTAAGATCCCTAGGCGATGTATATATATGTTCAATTTCGAGAGGTATAGCCAAGATTTTTTGAGATCTACTGAGGTCTAGGCAGTGTGACAAGGGGTGACCTACTCAGGAAGAGATATGGGCCTGGCCCTGCCTAGGTAATGTCTTTAAAGTCACAAAAACTCACTTCTGTCTATTTTTGTTTTTCATTTTCACTGAAATAACTTTTACTCACGTCTTTGCTCCCTTTTCCCTTTCTCTCCCCTTCGCTTCTAGTTACTCTGCTTCATCAAAGCTGTATTCATTTGTTTTAATCTCATGTATGTACTTTTTCTAGGTCTTTAATTTTGAGCCACTCTTAATTTAAAAACGAAACAAAATAAAACAAAACAATACTCCCCCGCCCCAACCAGACACTTATCTCTTTAATGAAAAGAAATTGTTCTAGACGGAAAAGTGGGTAGAATCTGGAAGGACAGCTATCCTTTCTGAAACCTGATACAACACAATTAAATTCAGCCTTTCTGTGCTGAGCCATCAGCGGTGAGACATTAAAAGGACGCAATAAAGCTTATCCAGCACTAATTTAATCAGAAACCAGTGTCATCAGTCTATTTGATATACCTTTCGTCAAAACAGCTTTAGGTTTTGAATAGGCAATCTAAAACTCTGGAAGTTTACCATATTGACTTATCAGCAGAATTTCTGCTGAAGCTAGGTATAATAACGGATCCGATGAAATAATAGAATTTATTCTGCACACTACATCAGTTTACCATAAAATCATGGAGTCTTTTAGATATCTTGTTTAGAAATTCTTTCTTGAGCTTAAATTTTAAACCATTGAACATCAGTTTCAACTTGATCCACATTTACTAAGCACCTAACATTTACGAGAACTAGAATAAGAATTGTGGAAGATTAAAAAAGATTAAGGTATAACCCTCACCCTAGTTTATAATCGGGTATGTGTGTGGCATGTAATGTGTGTAGTGTGTGTGTGAGCTCGTGTGTGTGTGCTGAGGTGGATGAGCATATAGCGAAGTTTGTCCATAGTAAGTAAACTAATACACATACAAACAGAGAACAGTAGGAGTTTATAGATAAATATTCATATTTCTTTGTTATAAAATGTAGATTTTGAAACGAAAAAAAAGACTGGGCTCCAGTTTTTAAAAAGTTGTGGTTTTCTCAGGGACATTTTATATCTTGGTTAAAAATTACATTGGATTTCAGGGAAGTTTAACTAAGGAGCTTGAGTAGACCTGGTATTCTTAGTTTAATCTTCCTATTTATGCCTGTTTTCCCAGGAATTTCTTCATAGCTATATTTTTCAACACATCTCGGCACCACTTCATAACTCTTTTTCCCTCCTCCCCCTTTAAAACTATCATGGTTCCAAAGCAGAGACTTATTCTTCTTGATTTTGGATCTAAGTGATACATGACAGACAGTGAAACTGTTATGTAAACACTGAAGACACCCTGCTAAAAACAATATAGAATGGATATTTTATCAATTTAATTGAATTAAATGTATGTGATTAGGAATGACTTTTAAAAACAATGCCTGCAATAGTCACCATGCAAATACCTTCACCCAGCATCTATAATCATGCACTGCATAACAACATTTTGGTCATGGACCAAATGATGGACCGCATGTACAACGGTGGTCCCATAAGATCATAATGGAGCTGAAAAATTCCTATCGCCGAATGACATCATAGCTGTCCTTATGTCACAGGGCAACACATTGCTGTTTTGTGCCATCTCAGTCTATGGATGGCAATGCTATGGGGAGAAACGCTTGGGGGTGCTCACCTGGGCCTCGGTGAGCTTCGAACGGACATCTCTCCCTTCTAATCCAATGCCATGACCAGACCTCCCTTCATGGTTCTTATTATGACTACAAGACGCCCTTCACTGATAACCATGAGGAAACATCAAAGAAAAAAAGAATTTACTACTTACGGGCCCTGGAGTGTGCGAGGCATGCCACAGGGCACCCGAGGTTGGGGGAAAGAGTTTTTTGCACGGGCACGGGCCCCGGGTTCTGCATTTATTGGGGTCAGGGGAGTTGAAGCAGCTCATAAAGAGTCAGGAGGCTTTGGTTCGAAATAAATGACAAAGATTTATTCAAGGGTCTTAGAGTCTGCAAACTGGAAACATGGCTAGGCAGAACCCCAAAAGTGTTCTGAAAAAGAAAGCTGAGCTCTTCTCGGAAAAGTCATATCCCTGAGAAAATAGTCAGTCCTGCATTCTTAGTCCTGGGGCTGGTTCAGGATGGTTATCTGCCAGATGTCGGATGGTCCAGATGCTGGATCCAGGTGGTCTGCACTGTGATCACATCCTAAGTCCTTCAGGGGACAGTCAGAGGGTTCTCTGCAGGTTGAGGTATGTCTGGGCATTGACGCAGGACTGGAAAGTTCAAAAGTTTAAGCTCCCAGGCTAGTTAAGACGACAAACAAACAAAGAAACCAGAGTCGGTTCCTCATGACTCATCCTTCATAATGTTAATAATTTAGCGGCTTAGTTAAAGTGACTCCATTTTGTATTTTCCCTATCTTCACTTTTTTCCTTCAGGGTTTTAAAGGCTCATGCTTTATTGGTGAGTTTAAAACATAAGAGTGGGAATTTAAAGCACAGGAAGAGAAAAAAAAAACAAACAAACCAAGAAGCCTAAATTATTACATATCTAAATCAACCAGGATCTCTAAACCAAAGAAGCCTCAGTGTGGAGGAGGAGGCTGGCTCTTTATCTAGTCTTGTCTGGCAATGGCCTTCCCGAAGGGGTGGCCTCTGAAATGGATGCCTCTTTGGCGTGCATGCCTAGGCAAGTAAAGCTTAGTGAGGCGCTTGCGTTGCAAAAAGAAAAGCCAGATTTCACGGCCTACACTAGATTACTCATGCCTTTGTGGTGATGCTGGTGTAAACAAACCTACTGCACTGCCTGTCATATGAACATGTCGCACATACAATTTCAGTAGTAGGCTATACTGTTTAAGTTTGTGTAAATATACTCTATGATGTTTGCATAACGACAAAACCACCTAACAGCACATTTCTAAGGACATATCCCTGTCGTTAAGCAATGCATGACTACGTTTGAGACTTTAATAGGAATAATCTTCAACTTTTCCTTGAGATCTAGTCAATACTCAGAAGGACATGTAATACCTGTAAATGACAAGTAATGAGAGTCAGTCTTTTTGCTCTTGTGCCAAAATTACGTCAGTATTTGGACTGAATTCCTAAAGGAACTCAAATGAAATTAAAGCATTATTCAATTAGACAACCACATTGGGCGATTAATTTTAAAAAGAAGCCAGATAAAACTGGGTTTATGTGATAAGTTTCATAGGGCAGTGCTCACCTTTTGAAACTGGCAGGTGTGTCCTCACTATGTGATGCTGAAGATCATTAAAGTAATTATGGATGTGTGTTCACCACCATATACAACAAGTCTATTTCATTAACAATGCTAGCCTTAGATTTTTAAAACATATTTTAGTTTATCCCAAATTCTGTGAGTCATTTTCTCTCTGAATTGAATCCTGTGTTTACATCCTTACACATGGCTTTTCTGCAGCCTCTGGTCCCTTACTGCAGGCTGCTTTTGACATGACATCAAAGCTGGGAAAACCGGTTTGGTGGGTTTGTTCTGTTTCCCATTGTTTTTAAATGAGATAGTGAAAAGGCGTCTTTGGAATGGTGTATATGTACTGGCAAATTGGAAGGTAAAAGCCTGTGAAGAAACTCTTGAAAGAAGTTCAGAAATTCTGCTTCTGAGAAAATAGATGTAAAGAAATCACATTTTGGAAAATATCGACACATGTATTTTTGTTTTGTCCTATGATCATTCTTTTTTTCTTCCAATCTTTTACCTTCAAGCCTGTTGATGAAGGCTTCAGGCAGAGTTAGGGTGGGTCCTATGTGGGCACTGTTTAGACTGAGCGCATCACCCATATCGTGCCAGGTACATCCGGGACAGAACAGAAGAGAAAGAGGCGAGCCCATCGACGTGGGAGGAAGGAGGTAATAGATGCAGAAGGTCACTTGGTGAGACAAGACGTCAGAGTGATCCCATCTAAGCTGAAGAGCTGCATGTTTTAGGCAGAGCGAGGGCAGATGTGAAGGAAGGGTGGCTTTTACCCTACTTCCTCTGTGAGGAGGAGGAAATCTCATAGAGTGACTCTTCCTATAACAACGTGGGCAGCTGCAGGGTCAAGTAGATGGAGTGAGAGCCTGATTCTCCAGAATATCCCCTTTCTAGAAGTTTCCATGAATGGTAGAGAGAACTATCTAGATAGCTAAAGGCACTGATGGGTGCACTTAATGTGGTCAGGACAAAGTGACACTCTAAGTAAGGATAGGGTGGCCTACCTGGGCTGGAGGTAGAATGGAAGTTGAAAATCAGACCTTGTCAGGCCCATCTGAGGAAGACCTGACAATACCTCAGGCTGGCGTGAACAGTAGATGCCAGGTGGGGACCCATGACCAGGAACAGGAGATGGAAGGCAGAGCATGGTGTGTGTATACTGGGGCCCCCACACCATTCACTGGGCCACCATCTGATAGAAGAGCAGGGGAGATGGAGGAAGTTTAAGATGCTTAGGCTTCTCCTCAGAAAGCCCGAGTTACCCAAACAGGCTACTTATTTCATGGAGTTTGTCAATTGGATTAGATTTGTATTTTTCTCTCTTAGTGGGGTAGGGGCCCACAAAAAAATATCAAAAATTATAGAACATAAATAAGCAGAGGGGTTTCTGTGCACAGCTGAGTATAGGGTGAAAAAATTTGCAAGGCCGTCATCCAGGTCTGGCCCCCACACCCTGGGCCTATGAATTTAATTTACATCACTTGAGTTTTTTAGAGCTTTAATAATTGATAGGCTGTAAAACTATAAGATAAGTTTACAGTGGTAGACAGGACCACGGTAATGGTGCTGTTGCAGTGTTTGAGCTTTTTGCAGTAGGAAGATCTACTCTGTGACCGTGGGGAGTGCAGCGCCCTGTGGCCAGGCCCCCACACCCTGGGCCTATGAATTTAATTTACATCACTTGAGTTTTTTAGAGCTTTAATAATTGATAGGCTGTAAAACTATACGATAAGTTTACAGTGGTAGACAGGACTACGGTAATGGTGTTGTTGCAGTGTTTGAGCTTTTTGCAGTAGGAAGATCTGCTCTGTGACCGTGGGGAGTGCAGCACCCTGTGGCCAGAGGGGCTGCTGGGGCAGGGGGTGGGGGTTTCAGTGTTTCCTACATGCAGCCTTCAGAAGAGCTGGATACGGCTTCTCTGCCTCCTCATTCCTTCGCTCTGTTCTTGCTGTCTCTCTTCCTCTTTCCACCTCCAAGCCGACTCTTCCTCTCTTCTTCTGTTACCTACCTACGGTCCCGTTGTCCCTTATCAGAACTTCCAGATGGGCAGGTTGGGCCCTGTGATCCCAGAATTAGGACCTCTCAGGCACAAGGACCTCAAGTAACTGCAACCACCACTGAAGAGCGCACAGAGTCATTTTCTGTGGGGAGAGCACATTTCTTCCAAAATATGCCCGAAGAGTTGAAATGATAGGATCATCAAAGTCTGACTAAGCAATTTTGGTTTGTTCATATCAATTTATTTTTCAATGCTGCACTAGAGAGCAACATTCCTAGTTTTTTGTTTTTTGTTTTTTTAAGGGAACTAACATTTCTCCCTCCTTTTAAGTGATTTTTACTAATCTTATCATCTTCACTGTCAAGTATGAGAATGAAAATACAGACCTCCACTGAGAGATTTCAAATCATATTAATCTTGTGGGAAACTGTTAGTGAATTTACGTCACGCCCTCTCTTTTCCCTGATGAAAGACCCATGGTATGGATTAGGTGTTTCATAGAGCCCAAAGTAACCCAATGTTAACTAAATGCTGCCAACTGAACAGATAGGAAACAGATCTAAACAAGAAAGAAAAGGCAACCACATTGAAGATGCCCCTTTTAAAAGTCAAGGGACAAAGAATCACTAATGTTTGCCAGGGGAGCTGGTGGCAGTGGGAATCTACGTATTTTTAATAACAACGTATATTGCTGATGAAGATAATGGGATACATAGATACAATACACGTTCATGAGCCTGTGACCTTAAGTTAGTGTGGGGGGAGTTATGAAGAGGGCGCAGAACAAGCCTTCAGGCACAGTCAGACTGAAAGACTCATTTTGTATATAATTCCTGCCATAGAATCATTTATCCTTCAGCAAAAACAAGAACTGACTTCTTTTATGATTCTGCCAAGAGTGAGTAGATACAATTTTTAATAAAGTAATAAACTCGAAAGACTCGTCAACAAAGTATAAGTAAAAAGCGAGATGTAGAAAAGTTTGTCCTATTATAGGAGAACTTACATGCTGGGCCAGCGCTTGGCACATTGTGTTTATTGAACAAATAATTGAATCATATTCCTTTATAGCACACAAGAAAGTAAGTTTCCTAAAAGCAACATTCAACAGCCACACGATCCCAGCACTACCTAAATGACCCTGATTGTGCTGTGTCTTTCACACTAAGCCATGTCACCCCCTAACTACATTAACTCAGCACTCCATTGGATGTATCATGGTTTGGTGTGTTTTGCCAGCAATTAAAATATCTGGGGGTAGAGTTGTGAAATGAAATACAGGATGCCCAATAAAGTTTGAATTTCAGATAAATAACCAACCTTTTTCCGTGTAAGTATATCCCAAATACTACATGGTTCCTGCCAGCTCCAACACTTTATTCTTTCTTTTCTGGCTCAATTGAGTCACATCAATTCATTCACTCACCATGTATTCACTGAGCAGCTTCTCGGTGTGCTGTGTTCTAGATGCTGGAGAGAAGAGTGAAACCGGGGTTGTTTGCTGTCTTCATGGACGAGGGAAGTAAAACCAGTACGGAGACACCCCACAGAATGTCAGGAATGGTAAGGACATGGAAGAAAATCAAAGCAAAATAAAGGCAATGACTGGACGGTGACCACCAAGAGGGGGCGTAGAGATTGTGTGGTTAAATAGCCATTCAGGGAAAATATTTCTGAGATGGTGACATTTAATGAGAGGACAGAATGATGTGAAAATGTGACACGTAGAGATCTGGGGCAAAGCTCTCCAGTCACAGGGGGCGTAAAAGGCTAAGTCTGCTGCTGGCAGCCAAGGCTCTCCACCCTCTGGCCTTCTCTCTCTCCATTAGTCACTTCTCTCTGCCACCCTGGTGTCCTAGCTCTTTCTCACCAGTCAGATCCACTCCTGCCTCAAGACCCTTGCACTTGATGTTCCTTCTCCATGTGGAATGACCTTTTGTCAGAACTCTCTCAATTCTCTGCTCACATGTCAATCTCACACGAAGCTTCCACTGGCCACCTCTACTTCCCCAGTGGGTTCTGCCTCCCTTCCCAGCTTTATTTTCCTCTCAGTACCGATAACCTTCTAGTGTTTATATAAGACATACGTGTTTGTATATCCTCCCTGCTTTACCACTCTAGCATGTAAACTCCTGGAGGTGAGTGAGGGGTTTCGTCATTGCTGTATTTGCAGGCCCCAGAAGAAGGCCCTGAAAACTCAGGTGATCAGTAAATATTTATTGTATGACTTTACCACTCTAGCATGTAAACTCCTGGAGGTGAGGGGTTTCGTCATTGCTGTATTTGCAGGTCCCAGAAGAAGGCCCTGCAAATGCAGGTGGTCAGTAAATATTTATTGTATGAAAAAAAAATCATGCTTTACATACATGGTCAACTAATGGGACAAAATATTTGGAATCAAATATTTTGGAATCAAAACAATCTAGTTCTCTTTCAAGATGCTTTTCAGAAATCAATTGTCTTTCCTCAGCTTATGCTAATGGTTTATGAAATTTTAATTATAAATTGTACTGCAAACACCATTCTATAAATAATGATAATTTCAGTAAATTTATGTAATAATGAATGCTAATAAAGGCAGTTTTCATTTGAAGCGTCGATTATAATTATTGAAATTCCATTGGTACATTGTCTTGTGCTGAAACAAACTAAATAGAAAATTTTAAATCATTATTTTTATATAACGATATGTTATATACATATTGAAGTATTTATAACTCTTTACTATTTGCAAGTATTTTTCAGAAAAACACCCTAGGTGACAAATTGATCCCAGTCTGCGTGATGTAGAAGCCGGAGAATAATAGATGAGCTAATATTGCCCTCTAGTGGAAAACATGAGATATGCAGTATCCGAATCTGCTACTCTCAAATAAAAGCCTTCCAAGTGTTTAGTTCAGGAAATGCCTAGGGATTGATGCTTCCAATTTATCATCTGCTTTTAGAATATTGAGTTAAAATTTTTAATTTAATATTTAAAATCTGAATCATGTAACAGACTTAAATAAGCAATGTATAAGAAATACACACGACCAATCAACTTTTAAAAAAAGTATTCACATTTCATAAGCAATCAAAAAATATAAATTAAATAAAGAATGTTATTGTTTTTGTCTGTGAAATCAGTAAAAAGTTTGAAATAAAAGTGAAGGCGAGAGCCAAAGGGAATTTACATTGTCGATAGGAGCAGAAATTAGTACCAAGTTCCTAGCCTGGAGTCCCTTTTGGGGAGGAGTTTTCCTAAAATTGCATGAAAATTTTTGCGTGGATTTTCCTTTTTTTCTGAGAAGAGATGAAAGTTCCATCAGATTCTCAAAGAGGCCCATGCTCTAAAATGTTAAGGATAAATGTATAAATTATTTCTGGGAAGCAATTAGACAATTTGTGCTAAAAAAAAAAAAAATTGCTATTATGTGCATTTCAGAATTGTTTTGAATGCTTAACAACTACAAACCACTGAAATGTTCAACAATTAGGGACTTTCAAATAAATCACATTCCAGACCTAGGATGGAGTTACTATGGCTATTAGCAATCATGCTGTAGAAGTAATGATTCTTTCACTCGTAAATTTTATTAGCAAAAGAACTAGTAAGGGAGGCTGGGTAGGGAAGCAGCAATACCTGAAACCTGATTTCAATATATTTTTTAAACTACATGAAAGTAAACAATAAATTTAAGACATTAATTGTGGTGTTTCTACTTTTAAAAAATTAGGTAAAATCCTGAAAAGATCCTCTGTTGTGTCAGAAGGCTAGAGTCTTTCTCTTATGTACTTACATGATGTTACACATTCATGCTCCATCACAAACGACTTGCAATGTTGACCATTGTTATAATTAGGTCCTGCTTGTTTCCTTTGGAGCTTATAGTCCAGAAAGCTCATAGAAATTATGAGAGTCTTACAACCTCTGTTACAGGATGAGTTGTGCCACTCACTTCTCCCTACTTCATATGCTGAAGTCTTACCCCATCCCCCACTTCAGAATGTGTCCTTATTTGGAAAAAGGGTTCTTGCAGATGAGGTCATACCGGAGTAGGTTTAATCCAATTTTATTAGTGCTCTTATAAAAAGGAGAACTTTGGACACAGAAAGGCACACAAGAAGAACACCATGTGAAGATAAGGGCAGAGATCGGGGTGATGATTCTACAAACCAAGAAATGCCGAAGATTGACAGCAAAAGAAGAAGCTGGGGGAGAGATGTGACAGAGATTCTTCCTCACAGTACTCAGAAGGAATCAACACGGCTGACATCTTGATCTTGGACTTTCAGCCTCTAAAATTGTGAGACAATGTTTCTGTTGTTTAAACCACTTGTGTGTGGCACTTTGTTACAGCCCTAGCAAATGAATATACCTTCCAATGCAAGTGGAATCAAGCAGCAAAATAAATCTGAAAAAGAGAAGGCAGACCACTCTAGAGTGACCAAATTATCCTCTCTTTTAAAAAATTTATAACTTTTTTTTAATAGTAAAAGAAGACTATGTGCAAATAGCAAAAGTGAGAGAATCCAGTTCCCCAAACATCAAGAGTTTAACAGGTGTAAATGATTGAGCAGCAACCTCATGTGACAGCCCTGGTGTTGGGCGCTTTACTTAGAGTACCTATAATTCTCCCTACAATGCACCAAATTGATATAACTCTGTCTTTTTTTACAAACGAGGAAACAGTCTCAGATGAATAAGTGGTAATCCCAAGGTGGCACAGACAGTAAGTCATGGGTTCAAGGTTTGGACTCAGGCTGTATGGCAGATGTTGTCAGATTCAGAATCACTAGACTTTAAGTTCATCAACTGTAATTCCAAGACACTCATTCCAACCCCTTTTTAAGTATGCAGGATTTACTCATTGTTTTGGATAAAATGTGGAGGGCAAAGATGACAGTGGGGACAGGCTGAATGGTCATCCAGTCTCTAGAAATTCAACAAAGGGACTATTGATTGTGTGAGTGCGTGTTGTCAGATTCAGAATCACTAGACTTTAATTTCATCAACTGTAATTCCGAGACACTCATTCCAACCCCTTTTTAAGTACGCAGGATTTACTCATTGTTTTGGATAAAATGTGGAGGGCAAAGATGACAGTGGGGACAGGCTGAATGGTCATCCAGTCCCTAGAAATTCAACAAAGGGACTATTGATTGTGTGAGTGCGTGCGTGTGTGTGTGTGAGTGTGCGTGTGTGTGTGTGTGTGAGTGAGGAGTAGATAGTGGTGGTCTGAGTTTGTAGTAACAGTAGGAAGTGCCCCTCATAAACCCGACATTTTCTATGTGACTAACATGGCTGAAATTCTTTCATCTATTTTTCATCACTTTAAGGAGAGGGAAGATTCTACTCTAGGACAGCCTTAGTGACAACTGGTGCTTTTGTAACCTGAAGTCAATTTATCAGATCAAGTGGACTTTCCTGGGTAAGACATATTTTCTTTTCTGTTCATCTGTTGTATAGAATCTTTGGGTTACTTGAACTTTCTCAAATATTTATGATAACAATCAAATTGAAATCCTACAGTTTCCACAAAATTCTTACATAATATTAAAATTTATAATTTAATCGAATCCATACATAACATTTGACTGTGAGAAAATGATGTATAAATTATAATACTTAGTGAGTGTTTTGAGTAGAGTAAGTAGTTCTCCATGTGAGCACATTTGACCCCCTCCACAAGATAAAACTTGCTTTTCTTTTTTTAACATATGCTATATTTTAAGGTAGAATTTCATTTAAATGCAAAACATTGTTATTTTAAATACGAAATGAAATCTCTTTGCTTTCATTTTCGGTTATACTTTCTAATTTAATTTTATAATCTATTGGCACTTTTCCCTTATTTGTGGGTAGTTAGTAAAGTAAAAAAAAAAAGACTCATAGATATTTCATTTAAAATTTTGTCACTTCTACCTAAATAAAAGTCTAGCAAATTTGTGGCATATTAACACCCCATAACAGTGGTGTATTTACTCACAATCGTCTCTCACATATCATGAGAGAATTGTGTTTTTGCCCCAAAATGACTTCTAAGCATTATTTCTTTCTTTACTTCTGTTATATAACAACATATGTGAATAAATATGAGAAGCCATTAAAGCCTTCTCTTTGGGGAGCAGAGAGTTTCTTTAAATCACTTTTACAATAGCATTTACTGCCCTGTTTTTTTCGGGTGTGTGCTTTCCAATTTACTAATACAAGTACTCTGATGAGCTGTCTAGGGGCCTAGAACCCTCTTTCTATTTTTGGCGTTGCCCAACTGGTTATTAGCCTTGCAGGGCAACAAAGCGTTTTAAACAAACCTCTTCTGTTCGTCCAGACTTGCTGTGAACAAAAGCTCTGACAATGATCCGGGCGCAGGTGGCCAGGTTTCACCCGCTCCCCAGCCTGCTGTAACTTCCGCCGCCGCCGCCATTTTCCACGTGAGATAGATGGAGTGGAAAATAATATTACTCTTCGAGGCGAGGATTCGTGCATTATTGGTCTCAGAGAACCAATCATTTTACAACAATTTACCAACACAAACTGGGAGCCATTTTAGAAAAACATGAAGTAGACCAGAAGAAATCCGTTTTCTAGTGATTTAACTGGCAGATTCCAGCAAAGGCATTGCTTTGGGCCATCAGTCTGCTTGTGTGTTAGAAATACCACTAAACCACACTGTGCCTGAAAACACGAAGAAACCAGGAGAAAACCAGTGTCGAGATCCTTTTCTTAGATGGTTGTCATTCATTGCCTAAATCCCAGTTTTCTTTACTAAAGCTAGCTACCATTATTGAATTGTGTACTTCAATAAAAATGAAAACTGGGATAAAATGATTAAATTAAGTTTAGGAAATACTTCTCGATTTCTTGCTGCCGATGGTAAAAGCGGTGCCCAGCAGTCTTGAACACAAACACAGGTATCCGGAAAACTAACTCGGAGAACCCTTCCAGGCCAAAGTACATATGTCCAGTATCTTTCCAATAAGAGGTTTTAGTCTCTACAAGAGAGAAGGCACCATGGAGTTAGCGAAGAAGAATGCATCATCTTAATTTTCTTTTCTGTAGATAGGGATCATCACATCATTAATCACATTTATTCCCAGGTTTATTCCACAAAAGTACTGAATGGAGGATATTTAGGAATTAATTTTTATAGAATTTTAGTGATTTTTTTCCGAGATAGATAACTAAGCCACATGGTTTTCCCCTGGGCATGCTGTCTATCCTTTTGAATACAAATGAACTATGTACCCATCAAGAGGAGTTTGAGAGGATTTTATTACCTGTGTCTCACAGCATTGTAACAGCAGTATTTTACCGTGGTATCGTGGTTCCAACTGTCCCTGGGAGTCCAAAGTCCACACTCTTCCTTGGGTGCTCACGAGTATCCTAGGATGCTGAAGGTGAGGCTGTAAGAAAGAGATGCTTCGATATGGACTGAGCAAAGTCTCAGGCTATCTTATGCACCAGTCTCGCCAGAAGAGCTACTCAACTGTGAAAGGCGCTAACAGGACCACGACTCTCACTGGTGAGACTTAACAAGAGGCCTTGAATTAGCAGATGGGTGCTCATTAACCTGCAGCACTGCAACTCCTCCTTTTCTAAGACCTTGGGAGGTGAGATGTGTAACCATCTCCTTGGTTGAGGTAGAAGACACTTGACACTGTGAAACCCCGACTTGGGGCACTGTGAGGGAGACAGGAGAAGAACCCAGGAGCTGAGAATTCTTCCTGTGGGAGGAAAGATATTTAGAATGAAGAGGCTTGAAAAGGCATCTACACCAGCTAGAGCCCATTTCGTGATCCCTTTCTGAAAAGTGTCTGAATGTGCCTTTGCTGCCTGGTGAGCTAGTCCCAGGCCACTCAATACTGGTAAGGGAGAAGGATGGCCTGTCCATCCAACCCCTCCCAGCCTCCAGGGGAGAGAGCGCTGCAGCCTTTCAAAGGGATTGTGTCAGAGTTTTGTGGGGGGTGGGTGGGGGAATTATAAGAGCCAGAGAAAGCCCATCCTAAAACCGCGGCCCGCAGCAGTAGATGCTGAAGAAGCAGTCTGGAGAGGGCTATGGGAAATGTCACTAACAACAAACTTTCTGGTAACCCTGGTGGCATCTGGAGGGACAGAGGAGCAGTGAGTGCAAACTCCTGTATGGCTTTAGGAGGAAGGGGAGGAGGACAATGCAAAAGAAATACTATGAATATGTAGAATCCTAGTCTTCCTAAAGTCTTTAGAACAAAATTTTTTCTTCTATTACTGATCAAACTCTGTTGGTATTTTATAAACAGAAAGAAAGGATTCTTAAAAGAAAGGGTAATAAGTGCTTTTTAATTTAAATTTTATGTTAACCTCTTTTCACAACTAGGCTGCAGTAAAGCAGGCCTTTGCTCAGTTCCTAGGACATCCCTGCCTTAAGATCTTCGCTTGGCTGCTTGCTGTTTGGAATATTGTTCCCCTTTTTGGAGAACTTTTGGCAGAACTAGCTTCTGCTCATTTATTAGGATGATTTTTAAGTGGCATTATCTTCAGAATATTGCCCGACCACCTTGTCTGATTAAACTTTTGCCTCTGCTGTAGTTCTCTGTTTATCTTTTTCCCAGTATTTCTCAAAATTTGTAATTTTATATCTAGATATGTCTTTTTTTGCTTCCTGCCTGTCCATTCCATTGGAATGTAATCTCCACGAGAGTGTGAATCTTGTCTGTCTGGTTCAATTTTTGTCTTTAGTACTTAGCACAGTGCTTGGCATTTGGAAGGTATGAAAAGAAAAATTGTTAATTGATGGATAAATATAAATCTGGTCTGTTTATACATTTAGTTGCATAAAACTGTGTGTGTGTGTGTGGAGGGGGCAGTAAGGAGGACTGTGCGAACGTGAATGTCATGCTGCCTGCTGTGCCGTGAGTAGTCAAGGCCTTTATCTTTGACCCAGGAGACTTATATCTCATTATCTGAGAGTACGCAGCCCCCCGCAGCCCCCATACTTGTCTCCTGTCACTGAGGAGAAAGCCTAGGAGCTGCGCTTCCCAGACTCCCTTGACAGCTGGTTTCCAGCTAGACTCTTCTAACGGGCGGGACTCCTGTGCAAGGAGAAGGTGGAAGTAAGCAGAAGCCCTTTGCCTTCTGGCTCCAGCAGCAGTGGCGACATGCAGCTAGCTGCGAGTGCCTACAGAGTGTCCACTGCTCGGAGCAGATCAGCATGGCCTTCTGCCAGTCCTGAGCCCTGGTCATACCTCCTTCCCCGCCGGTCTTCTCTAGGCCTTCCAATGATGTTGCAACCGAAGTCCTTGCATTCGTTTCTTTTCTGTTTTAAGTATGTATAGTGCTTTCTATGGTTCTGACTGAACCCTTGACTGATACCCCCATTTGAGGCTCTTCTGGCAAACTCAGTTAGAGGACAGGAGAGCTATCAAGGCCAGAGGCTTCGACAAGCTTCCGTGAAACTAGGATGGGTGGGTCTGAGGAGAAGATTTTGACCAGACTTATCTCCCCAGTCTCAGGAGGAGCTGCCGGCACAGAGAATGTCGTGGACTTGCTCCGAAGAACCAGGGCTGCATCAATGTATGAATTAAATAAAGGAAACAAAATGAATTGTCAGCACTGAAACATAGCTGCAAGCCTTTTAAGATAAACCAGCCTCATCTACTAATATATGTGGGCCAATGATCAATCCTTAATTGTCTTCCTCTCCCTGTAGGAGGAAGGAAGAAGGGGAATGGATGGATGCACCCAAAGTGCATGGGGAACTGGACAGGTCCGCCAACCTACGGGTTGTGCAGAAACCTGAGGGGGTAGCCCCTGGTCCACAATAGAAAATTAGACTCACTCTGTCAGCTAAGCAAGAAAGTGAAGGAGAGGCCCATGTTTGGTGTCTGAGACACTCCTATGTGTAAAATGATGAGACGTGTATTTCATTTGCTTTCCCTTTTATCCCAACACAAAAGTGGTATGCTTTCTGTGAGGCTGAGTTCTTGCCAATGAGATCCCAAATTCGACAAAACTAGGGAACACTCCCTGTCTGACCGTTCTGAAACTCACTGGGAGGTCTCAGGGAAAAGTCTTGATTTGAAAAGATTAGAATTTTATAAACACTTGGATTTGACCTCAAACAAAAACCTTGAATCCTAGTAGAATCCTAACTATACCTGAAAAAGGAAAGAAGTCACGCACATCCAGAGGGGTCCTGATGAAACCACGTGCCCTGGGAATGGTCACGTTGGGAATAGCTTGGAGCAGGGGAAGATAATTGAAGCAGAGTCCTTCATGAATTATGTGACTCACTATGTAACTGTTGACATTTCTTCTGATATTTCACAGCTGATCATGCATCTAAAGAAACACTAGTTTCTTCAACAAAACTAACGACGTTCTCTAGTGCAGCCAGCCCCTGTTTTTGTTTATTATGCTCATGCTGATGCCATCAAAGAAAAAGTCTCATTTCTCTTTTAGAAACTGGAAGGGTTGTCAGCAGCTTCAAAATGGTGCAGTGTTTCTTAGCCAAGCAAAACTTTGCCTGGAAGAAAAATTGTGATAAGTTGTCTACAGATGGGGTCCCTGGATGCTTGGCACTGCACATGGCTTTACTGCCTGGTGACATGTCAGAGCAACTCACTGCTTTTGACATGGGCATGTGTTGGCTTCAAAAACTTGTCAAAAATCTCCAAAAAAGTCGTGCTTACTGTTGTGAAAAGTGTCAAAATCGTAACTAGCATCTCTTCAAGAGGTTTTTTAAGAAATAGGAGCCAGATACAAAGTTCTCCTTTTATGTGATTTACTGGCTTCCCAACAGCAAGTCTTGAAACAAGTGGTTGGATAGCAGCTGGAAGTTTCCCTTTTTTGTGAGAGAAAAAAGTAAATCTACTCTGATTTCAGCACGGGAGCAGCTGGTTTATGGCCTGACTTATCCGGCGAATATTTTTGTCACTTATTTGATTAAATCTTTTGATTCAAGGTTCTGCAGTGATAATCATGGGTGTCATTGAAAAACTGCAAGCTTTTTGACCAAGCTGCTGCTGGAGGTGGCCAAATATGTGAATCTTCTGAGACCGAATAAAGATGTACTTTTGTAGTCTGGAAATGAATACTCTGAGGAGGTAGCATTGTATAGATTCCTGGCAATGTGGTAGAGTTTGTTCATAAGTTATTTTGCTTGGATAATCCTAAAATAGGAGTTTTGATTTGAAATTCCTTCCTCGCTGACAAAGATAGCACCAATGATTCTAACTTTGCCTAAGATACTGTGATGGTTAATTTTATGTCCCAACTTAATTTGGCCATGGTGTGCCCAGATATTTGGTTAAATATCACTTTGAGTGTTTCTGTGTGAGTGTTTTTGGTTGAGATTAACATTTAAGTTTACAAACTGAGTAGAGTAGATTGCCCTCCCTGCTGTGGGTGGGCCTCATACAATCAGTTGAAGGCTTAAATAGAACACAAAGGCTGACCCAACCTTGAATAAGAGAGAATTCTTCCAGCCTTACTCTCTTCTAATATTGCCTTTTTTCTGCCTTTGAACTCAAATTGAAACATTGTTGCTTTCTGCAGGCCTTTGGACTGGAACTCCACATTGGATATCCTGGGACTTGCCAGCTGCCATTATCTCGTGAGCCAATTTCTTATTCTCTCTCTGTCTCTCTGTCTCTCTTTCTCTGTCTCTATCTCTCTGTCTCTGTCTCTGTCTCTCTCTCTCTTTTTCTATATCTGCACCTGCATCCTTTTGGTTCTGTTTTAGGAGAATCCTGACTAATACAGATACTATTTTTAATGTGAGGACAGAATAGATGACCTGATTTATAGTTAAGTCAGAGCCCTGGAGAATCTTGGTGTTGTTTGGTACAAGATTTTTTAATCTGGCAAAGCAAGTGACAGTTTTGATTGCATTTACTGCAGAGAAAATGCTGTAATGTTAAGAGCTGGCCCCAAAATTTCTCTTGGAGAGAACTATCTTTGCTGGGAATTATAGTTTGATGAATATGTAACCGATATGGATTTAGTCACTGCTCGGTTTTGCCTAAATGCTAGATCTGGTGACCTCCAACTCCCTCTCTGGGATACTTTTGCAAATCTTGGGCTTCTGAAAATGAAGTGTCTATACATCACATTTTGGATGTGAGGGAGCCCAGGTAAATGAGCCATGAGTGACAACCTCCCTCCCCCATCAGCAATGGGAATAAAGCTGACATAGCCTCGCAGTGTAGTTACTGAGCTGTCTGTGACTTTCACTGGAATGGCTGTGGGTGACGGGTGGGCATTGGCTCAGCTTCCATCAGGTTCCCTGCAGAAGGTATTTCAGAGATCTGACTGCCCTCGATGGTGACTTTCACAGCTGCCCACTCCCCACTTTGTGATTCAGTGATGCTATAGTACACACTCTCTTCCCTGTTATCTCCTTACCCAGATGATCCTCATTTAGTTCCCATGGGATTTGAGATTTGAGGGTAGAATTGTCTGCCTCCTCTCCTTCAATTTTCTTTCTAATAAATTATTCTGATTAAATTCTGTGCCCTGTTTCCCCTCAAGGCTTTCCTGTTTCCACTTAACAGCCCATTGTAGATGTAAAACAGAAATCGAAAGGTGAACAAAACACAGAAATTCTACAAAAAACAAAAACCTTACACCATGTTTTTTGCTTTTTATGCCTGCCTTTATCATTCTAATCGTTTTCAAGGCAACATGGCTGCCTCTTGCAGACTGGGGAGGGTCATTATAAGAAAGTGGTACAAGAACGAGAAAAACAAGAGACAAAGATTGTCACTGGGTAAAAGTGGGGGGGCCCTTGGTGCCTGGACATCAGTGAGTCCCAAAGCTTCAGAAAATGGCCAAAACTGCTTTGTATATTAGAAAGAGTAAAATTTAGAATGAACAAAATTGTACAGCATTGTACAACATTGTTCGATGTGACCCTTCTGTGGAACCTCAACCCCCCCAAAAAGATTCAATCAAATCTATTAATGTCTCAAAAGCTTGTATGAGAGAAGGGGCTAAAGAGGAGTTGAGTGGGACAAGGCAGAATGAAAGAACATGAGAACTTAGAAGTAAGGCCAGGCAGATGCCACTTGCAGGATTAGCAGAAATCTGAAGACAGAGCTTTGGATTTCAGGGGCTATGAAATTATTGAGTACAAGAAAATTTTACTTGAGGATCAAAGGGGCAGTGAGAGCTCCAGGTGTCATGAGGGTTATAATAATTCACATCTTTGTGATTAAGCACTTACTAAAAACCAGAAGTAAAAAAAAGTTGGATATTAAAGCTGGCAAGTGTGTTATATCAAAGATCATTATAATTCTAACTTCTTATTCTTGCTAGATAACTTCAGAATTCTAGTTTCTGAGCAGTCATCAGGCTAATTTTCATTTCACTTGAACAATTTTGATTTATTTCACATTTTCAGGAAGTTGCCATGAATTTCTACAAGGAAAAAAAAAAGCATACCAGTCAGGGCTGATAAAGCAGAAAAGGATTTTATTGAAAGAATACAGACTTGCTCCCAGGGTTTCTAGAATACAGACTTGCTCCCAGGAGGGCCAGTGAACAAGCCCTGTAAGTCTGCGGGAACAGTGGCAGACTATGCAATCAGAGCTACGGCCAAGGCTACACCACAGAACCAAACTTGGGGAGGCACACTGCTGCCTTCACAGGGCCCTGGATGTCTCAGTTTTCACCACTGCTGCCAAAGGCACTGAACACTGCACCCAACTGCTGCTGGTCAAATCTATGCCAGTAGCCCATGTCCTAGTTGTCAGGGGGGCTGGGGAACAAGCATCTGGGTTTTGTGGTTCCCATGGTAGAAAGTAAGCTTGAGCAGTGAGTGGGGTTAATATGGGGGTACTACGGAAAAGTCAAAGGAAAAACAGGAGTTACAATCATATTTGATATTGAGAAAAATTACTTTTTGTAAAAAGTGTTTCTTTTTCTATGTTGCTTATGAGAAAACAATTAACCTTCAAAGTAACAATAGAAATTGGATATAAAAATGGACAAGGTATTTTTAGATAAATTTGTTTGTGAGGAGATCCATTGGTTTCATGAACTTTTCAAAAAGTCAGTATTGTCTCATACATTTCCCAATGTCAAATTTTCTTTCTCATCTCCATCATCTAAAGAGTTTGAATGTATCACACTAAAATTGTCCCTTAAAAATATGAAAAAATGCTTAAATTCTCTCCTAATAAGAAAAATACACATTTAAATTATAGTAAGACACTACTTATTACCAATCAGATTGGCAAATCTAAAAGTTTGACAGTATAGTCTATTAGTGAAACTGTTGGGAAATCAGATCTTTCTTTCAATTCTAGTGGGAATGCAAAACTGTCTGACCCCTGTGGAGAAAACTTTGGCAATATGTAGCAAAAGTCCACATTTGTAATCCTTCTAGAAATCTATCTCAAAGATACAATGGCAGAAATACAAAATATGCACAGAGCTTTTCATTGTGGTATTATTTGTAATGCTACATGTGGTAGGCAGAATTCAAAGAGACTCAAGATTCTCAACTCCCGCCTTCCCCGCATGCATGCCTTGTATAACCCACCTTCTCTTGAGTGCAAATGGAATCTGTGACTATGATAGGATATCCCTCTCAGGAATTTTTCAGACATAATTAAGGTCCCTAATAATTTGACTTTGTGTTAAAGAAATAATATGCTAAAAGGGCCTGACTTAGTCATGCGAGTCCTCAAAGCAAGAGATGTTCTTGGTGACTACCATATGTGAGAGGACTTCTGGAGGGAGTCCTATGATAAAGACCTAAGGGAGGCTTCTAGTTTCCAAGACTGGTCCCAGCTGACAGTGAGCAATAAAATGGGAACTTCACCAGTAATTGAATTCTTCCAATATCCAGTGAACTTAGAAGAGGACTCTAAGCTTCACATGAGAATACAGTGTTGGTTAATACTGATTTCAGCCTGGTGAGATGCTGAGCAGAGGACCCAGATAACCTGTGTTCAGATTCCTTACCCGCGGAAATTGAGACAATAAATTTGTATTGTTTTAAGTTACTAAATTTGTTATGCAGCAACAGAAAATTAATACACTGATGAACAAAATACTACCAAAGGTCTATCAATAGGGGACAGAAGGAATAGATTGAATACATCTATACTATAGAGTATTAGGTAGTTGTAAAAAAGGAATAAAGAAGATGTAAGTGAGGAATAGTGTTTTCATGGGCTACCTTTTATATAAGAAAAGGGAATAGATTAATAGATGGTTTCTCATCAGAAACAATGTAGGTCAGAAGGTAGTGGGATGACATCCAAAGAACTTGGAAGAAAAAAAATTGTCAACTAAGAATCTTACATTCTGCAATAAAGGAGAAATAACGACATTCTCAGATAAATAAAAATTGAGACAACTGGTTGCTAGAAGATATACCTTTTCTAAATACTAAAGGAAGTTCTACAGGCCGAAAACAAGTGGTTCCAGACCTTAATTCAATTGCACACCAAAAAAAAAAAAAAAAGTAGTGGTGAGAGTAACTATGTAATTATTAAAGACAGTATAAATACATACTTACTCTTTTAACTAGAATTTAAAAGCAATTGTATGAAACTAGGTGAACAATTGAATTATTGGTCCTGTAACACATAGGAATGCAATATATTTGACAAAAACAATGCAAAAAAGATGGATAGGAGCAAAGCTATGCTGAAGTAAGGAAATGACATGAGGTGGTAATTTAAATCTACGGAAACAAAGAAAGAGAACCAGAAATGGTAAATAAGATTAATTTGACAAACACCGAGGCATATACTTGCTCTCCTTTATTCTCTTAACTTCTTTAAAAGACAAATTAATTAGAACAATGTATTTTTGGGTATGTAACATATATAGATACAATATGTATAACAATTATAGAACAAAGAAGGGGAAAGAGGACATAATACTATACCCAAAAGAATTAAAAATATATGTCCACACAAAAATTTGTACACAAATGTTCATAGCAGTGTTATTTCATAACATCCAAAAATTGAACCAACTCACATGTCCATCAATCGATGAATGGACAAAAAATATGTGGTATATCCATCCAGTAGAATATCATTCAGCCATTAAAAGGATTGAAGTACCAATACATGCTGGAATAGGAATGAATCTTGAAAACATGCTACATGAAAGAAAGAAGACAAAGAAGACTGAATGTATATTGTATGATTCTGCTTATATGAAGTATCTTTTGCAGGAAAGTCTAAAGGGACAGAAAGTGGATTAGTAGTTGCCTAAGACAGGGGGTGGAATGGGGAGTAGGAGAAATGGGGTTACTGCTGATGAGTATGGGGTTTCTTTTTAGGGGAATGAAAATGTTCTAAATTTATTGTGGTGATGGTTGTACAGTCCTGTAAACATAATAAAAACAATTGAATTGTTTACCTTAAATTAATGAATCGTATAGTATGTGAATTATATTTTAATAAAACTTAAAAAATTATGTCTAGTTAAATCATGCCAACACAGGGTATAGGCATCAACTAAAAAGAAGCTCTCAGTGCATGTGACAATGAATATCAAAAACACTGACTGCGCTGAATTGAAACATAGCACATATGTGAAAACAGTGAATTTGTAATGACTACAAAATAAAACAAAATAAAATATCTCACCATTTACCACTGGAGGTTGCCAGAACACCAATCATTTCTCTGAAAAACTGAAAAAGAATCAAGCTTATCCTGCTCTGCCTGTGTGAATTGCATATTATGTAACTGAATCGCTGATAAGGGAAATTCTTTATAGAAGGACAGCTAATAGATGCAGAAAGAATGATAGAATTAGAAAATCACTGTTTTATAACTTCTAATGAAAGTACTTCAAGACAATAATCATGTTTAAATGATAAAAGCATGAGGTAGATGTTGATGTGGGAATTTTATAGTAGAGGGATCAGGCTGACACTACCTGAACCCTCAGATTTTATTCTTTTTTTTTTTTTTTTAATAATGACCTTCTTGAGAAATAATTCACGTATAATAAAATTCATCCTTTAAACTGTAAAATTCAATGGTTTGAATATAGTCACAGAGTTGTACAACCATCACCACTATGTAATTCTAAAACACTTTTTGTCACTTCAGTAAGAAACCTCACACTTATTAGCAGTAATTCCTCATTTCTTTTGTCCCACTAGCCTTTGGCAACCACTAATACACTCTCTCTTTATATATATTTGTTTATTATGGACATTTTATTGAATGGAATCATGTAATAAGGCTTCTTTCATTTGCCATATGTTTTTATGGTCATCTATACTGTAGCATGTATGGGTACTTTGTTTCTTTTAATGGTTGGGTAATATCCCACTGTATGGATATAGAACATTTTGTTGATCTATTCATCAGTTGATGGGCATTGGGTGGTTTCTATTTTTTGGCTGTTGTGACTAATGTTACTAAGAGCATTTGTGTGTCTTTGTGAGGATATATGTTTCTAGTTCTCTTGGTTATACACCTAGGAATAAAATTGCTGGATCATACAGTAACTTTTTGACATGATTCCATCTTATCACTAAAAGTAGGATAGTCAAGTGTTATGGACCTCATAAATGATGCAAAAAAAATTACATAGCATATCTATAAAGTATTAGGGTCTAAAAACTGAGTCTGAATATAATCAAATATCTAGATCAGGAACCTGTAAACTCATTTCTGTTAAAGGACAAGACAGTAAATATTTTAGGCTCTGTGGACCACACGATCTGTGTCATAACTTTTCAACTTCGCTATTGTAGCATGAAAGGAGATATAGACAATATACAAATAAATGGCATAGCTTTGTCTCTGTCGAACTTTATAGAACAGGCAGCAGGTCATGTTTGGCCCATAAGCCATAGAGTGCCATTTCTTGTTTGAGATTTTACAGGAAACCTGGAGGATAGAGAAACGTTAAATAAAGCCCAACCCAGAAAGTGAGGCAAGTCTTTTTTTTTTTTTCCAAAAAACATTAATAACATGGAAAAGGCTTACATTTTACTTTTTCCATAAATGCTCCCTTTTTGATTTCATGCTGCATGTTCCTGGGTGTATTGGGTTGAGCACACTGGCTTTCAGTGTATCTCCCAGTGACTTTATTGCACATCCCTTCCTCCTAGTGGTAAAAGATCCTTTGTTGAGAGCAATTATAGCTCTTCCTCCCTATGGAGACACTCATCTTTCCAAGATGTGAACATTTGATGTAAAGTAGATGAATCAGAATTTTTCCCTCAGATTTTTTTTTTTTTTTTTTTTTTCAAAATGAAGCTGGGAGAGAAAAGCTATCTTTTCTCTCTGGTTTTAAGGGTATAAAGATGTAAGCCTCAAGATGATGCTTAGAGTTTCAGGTTTAGGTAGCCATTGATCTTTGGAAAATGAAGACAACCTGAAAGGAGAAGAAAAAAGGTGTGTGTGTGTGTGTGTGTGTGTGTGTGTCTATGAGAAAGAGAAAGAATGAGAATGGTAAAGAAGGGGAAGGGAGAGATACTATTCTCAGCCGAAGAGTTCTTAAAGAATTTTTTGAGAGGATTTGACATACCATGTGTAAATTGCTGACGTAGTAGACTTTTAAGAAATAGCAATTTTTACTAAATCCAAAATTGCTTATAACCCCAGCATTATTATTTAATTTCCTACGTTTGTATGCTTTGTCTTACAACCAGATTCAGTTCCATCAAGGCAGAAAGTGTGCATATAATACTTTCTTGCTTTCCAGAGGCATGAGCTAAGTTAATTTCTATAAAAATGATATTCTTCATTGATAAATAAGGATATGAAATTATATTACTTGCTTATAGCACTAGAATAACCTTAAAAATCTAATGAATGTAGACTTCTTTTCTGTGAATTTATCCCAAGTTAGAAGTAGCATTTTAGTGGCAGACTCTTATCAGGAGTATTATTATTTTTTGTTAGTGGAAGAAGTATTGTTAGTTAAATTCTAAAAAAATCCTTTTTTTTTTTTTTTTTTTAGAAATTCATGGGTGAGATTTTATTACTCATGTAGTTTTGGTTCTAATGCTGAATATTTAAGGCAAATTTTTAGCTTAATTGCTGGAAAGCAATATCACCACAAGTCGAAATAGTTTTAAAATAGAGGAAGACTAAAAATTATAGTAAACATGTCATTTGGAATAATTTGCATTCTAAACAAAATTAGAAAGAAGTCATTAGAGGTATTCAGAGCAATTAGCTAATGGTTCTTTAAAGACCCATAGAAGTTGAATTTATTTACTTTATACATTTAAAATGTTTAAATACATAATACTAAAATCGCCGTCCTAGTTTTTAAGTAACTGAAACTCTTGCATTTATTTCTAAAAAACAAATTGTTTAGAACTCTATAAAAAATATTGCTGTTCTGAATATAAAGCTTACTTACGTACCAAGTATGATGTCAGGCCCACATTTCAAAAATTTTAAACAAATATGAGTATGTCCTAGTCACAATGCCTAGGTGAGGCATATCCTAGAGCTTCTTCCTTTTAGCTAATGATGATTCTTAACAATTTTCTCAGTCTTGAGAAATATTACAATTAAATAAATATTTGTCATCCCAGTAATAATAGATATTTTCTTATTTATATTTACATATGGTGTTTCTTTTCCAAAAATGTCCTAAGAAAATATTTTCTTCTTATGGCTCATGTAATATATGAGCACAATTTGATTTATATAAGTTATAGGAAAAAATAAACTGTGATGCTTTTGCTTGAGCTTAAATCAATATTCAATTTTGTATAAATAAATATTTCAAGATTATATTTTGACTGCCATTTCTGTTTATGATAGATTAACAGAGACGAGATTTATCTTAAATAACAAAATAACCAAACAAAATACGTGAAACAATGGTTTTCAGATACTGGAGAAGAGGCAGAAGAAGAGAGTGATCTCTGAGAAAAGGGAACAAATAAGGTGAGCCCTGTGATTCCTGAAGCTACAGGCTAAAGTGGCAGTCTCTCTTAGTTGAGGAGATAGACTGCACAGTTCCTGGAGGCCAAGGTACTTATAAAGGAAAGGGCAAAGTGCTGGAGTCGAGCGGACTGCACGGCAAGAGAGTCCTGGAGACCTGGCTCTCAAATGTTTACCTGGAAAGAGTCAGGCAGAGTAGCCCATGGAGCTCACACCGTGACAGAAATAGTTTTTACGAGCCAGAGCAGACAGGCATCTTTATTTCCAGGGCATCGAGTAGAGAGTCAAATAGTGCTGGACAACTGTCCAGGTAGAAAACTATGGAATGGAGGGCAAATATTGCCTTTTTTGTAGAACCTACAAGCTAAAATTTTTTAAAAGAATTATTATTTTTCGTTATAATTGACATACAGTATTATATTAATTTTAGGTGTATAACATAGTGATTGGACATTTATGTGTCTTACAACGTGATCACCATGATGTCTAGTAGCCACCTGTCACCGTACAAAGTTATTATGATATTGTAGACGATGTTCCCTATGCTATACATTACAGCCCCATAATATTTATTTTATAACTGGAATTTTGTATCTCTTATTCCTCTTCACCTTTTTTTACGCATCCTCCCAAACCTCTTCCCCTCTGGCAACCATCAGTTTGTTCTCTGTATCTATGAGTCTGTTTCTACTTTTTACATTTTTTAAAGGGTTGTGAAAGCAAATAAAAGCACTGTGCAACAGATTATGTGTGACCCACAAAACCTAACTATTAACTATGTGGTCCTTTACAAAAAAAAGGTTTGCTGAGCCCTGCCCTAGGCTACAGGCTGTTTTAAACTTACCTAATAGAGTTTAAAAGTAAATCTCAAAAGTACCTGTTTACAAGTAAGTATATTTTGAACAATTTTATGCTAATTAATTTAAAAACTTTTATGAACAGAATAATTCCTTGAAAGATACAAACTAATTAAGCTCAAATAAGAAGAAATAGATGACTTGAGTAACCCTATATCTATTAAATAAGGGGAATCTGTAGTTAAAAAATCTTCCCACAAAGAAAACTCCCAGCCCAGAACATTCCATGGTAAATTCTACCATATTTGAAGAAGAAATGCTAATTTTACATTTTTCCCTTAAGAAAATAGAAGGGCTCAGGAGGAAGAACATTTTCAACTCATTTTATGACACCAGCATAATCTTGATAATACCAAAAGTAGACAAAGACGTGGCAAGAAAACTAGAGACCAATATCTCTCATGAACGCGAATGCAAAAATTTATTTAAAAAATTAGCAATTTGAATTCAGCAATATAGTAAAAGAATAATATATCATGACCAAATCGTATTTACCCCAGGAATGCAAAATTGGTTTAACATTTTAAAAACTAATTACGAAATTTACAATATTAAAAATTAAAAAGAAAAGATCATCTTATAAAATACGAAAAAGCGTTTGACAAAATTCAACATTGCTTCCTGATAAAAATACTCAGAAAACTTGATATAATTTCCCCAACCTCATAAAGAGCATCTATGAAAAACTTACAGCTAACATCATATTTAATGATGAAAGACTGAATGATTTCTCTTTCACACTGGGAACAAGGCAAGAGTGTTTACTCTCACTGTTTCTGTTTAGCATTATAATAACGGTCCTAGGCAATACAATAAACCAGAAAATAAATAAAAGTCATACAGACTGGAAAGAAAAGGTAAAACTCTATTCACAGAAAACATGATACTCTATGTAGAAAATCCCAAGGAATCTATAAAAAGCAACTAGAAGTAATAACTGAGTTTAGCAAAGTTGCAGGATACTAATTCAATATACAGATTATGAAAATTTAAATTAAATAAACAACACTCTTTTCATTAACATTAGCATATGAAATAGTGATATTTGACAAAATATGTTCAAGACCTGCATACTAAATATTAGAAAATATTTTTGAGAAAATTTGAAGTAGACATTTGAAGTAAATAGAGGTATATACCAGGATCATAGATGGGGAGAGTCAATGTTATTAAGATGTTAATTTTTATTTATATAATCATTTATAAATTAATTTTGATTAATTTAATTAACATGAAATTGATTTATATTTAACTCAATTTACATTTATAGAACATTAATATACAGTTAATTAATCTATATTTAACTCAATATCAAATTGAGTTCATACTTGACTCTATCCCAATCAAAATCCTTGAAGAAATTTTTAGTAGAAATTGATAAGATGATTCTAAAAGGTATGTTGAAATGCAATGGACCTAGACAGCCAAAACAATTTTGAAAAAGAATAAAGCTTTTTTACACAATTGGATTTCAAGAGTTCTTATGTGGCTACAATAACCAGTGTCCAACAGTCTCATTAACTGCAGGCACTGTGCTGGACTGCAGATCCCCAGGATTTATTTATCTTGAGAAACTGCAACGTTGTATTCTCTGACTAATCCTCTTGTTTTTCCTTTCCATACCCTGGCATCTACCAATCTGGTCTCTGCTTCTATGAGTTTGATCATTTCAGATTCCTTATATGGTTAACAAAATTATATTATATACTTAAACATTTGCTAAGAGGATAGATTTTATGTTTAGTGTCCTTATCATACACATGTAATAAATAAAGAGAGCGGGAGAAATCTTTTGTAGGTAATGAATATATTTAAAAAATAATTTATACATAGTTTGTAACATAGATTGTGATGATGGGTTCATGGGTGTATACTTAGCTCCAAATACCTCAATTTGTATATATTACACATGTACAGGTTTTTTCCCCCAAACACCATTCTTTTTTTCAGTAAATTCTCCAATTTTTGCTTTTTCCCAGATTTATTGAAATAATATTGAGAAATAAAATTTTAAGATACAGTGAAATGCACACAGATTTTTCTATCTTGACCGTACCACAAGAAAATAATTTTTAAAAAGAACAGTGTCATGTTATGATAGATATATGCATCAGTGGAACAGAATGGAGGGTCCAGAAATAGATCCGCCCATACATGTACGATGGGTTTTTTCTCTTTATTTTTTACTTTGCTTTTTCATTCTTCTCATAGCATTCATCCTCGCCTGACATTTTATACATTTGCATGATAATTGTTTGTCTCTCCCAACCAATTTGTTTTTTTATTGTGGTAAAAAATCACATAGCGTGAGATATCTCTTCTTCACAATTTGTTAAGTATACAACATAGTGTTGTTAACTACAAGCACAGTGTTGCACAGCAGATCTCCAGAACTTTTTCATCTTGCGTGACTGGAACTCTGTACCGACCGAACAACAACTGCCCATTTTCTCCTCCCCCAGCCTCTGACAACTACTAATCCACTTTCTGTTTCTATGAGTTTGACTCTTTGAGCTTTGTCATGTAAGTGGAATCATGCAGCATATGTCCTTTAGTGACTGGCTGATTTCATTTAGCAGAATGAAATTATGTCCTCAAGTTTTGTCCTTATTGTACCATATAACAGGATTTTTTTAAATGGTTGAAGAATATTTCATTGTATGTATATAGCACATTTTCTTATTTATTCACCTGTTTGTGTACACTTAGGTTGCTTCCACCTCTTGGCTGTTGTGAATAATGCTGTCATGAACATTCGTATCTAAATATGTCTTCGAAATCCTGATTTCAGTTTTTTTGGGTACATACCCAGAAATGGAATTGCTGTATTATATGGTAGTTCTGTTTTATAATTTTTTTTGAGGAGCCCACATTCTGTTTCCTATAGTGGTTGCTCCCTTTTACATTCCCACCAACAATGCACAAGTGTTCTAATGTCTCTATATTCTCTACATGACTTGTTATTTTCTAATTGTTTTTTAACAGTGGCCATCCTAACAACTATGAGGTCACATTTCATTATGGTTATGATTTACATTTCTCTGCTGATTAGTAAAGTGGAGCATCTTTTTATATACTTGTTTATTTACATAACTTTTTTGAAGCAATGTCTATTAAGTCTTATGTCCGTTTTTAATTGAGTTATTTATTTATTTTTTTGTTATTGAGTTTTAGAAGTTTCTTATATATTTTAGATATTAACCCCTTAGCAGATACATGATTTGTCACTATTTTCTCCCATTTGGTAGGCTGCCTTTTCACTCTTGAAAGAGGACTTATAAAGGGAAACATGGAAACCTGTGGTGGTAAATGTTTATTATCTTGAGTGTGGTGATTTTGTGAATATATTTATATGATAAAATTCCTCAACTTGTACACTTTAAATACATGCAGTTTGCCTCATGTCAATTATAGTTCAATAAGTTAAAAAATAATAAACGAAAATAAAAACAACAAAACAAAATAAACCCCAGAGATTTATATTTTTTTACTTAAAGTATTTTTTGCCATTACATAAACTATTTATATATTATACATGACTTTACAAAATAGTTGATTTCTTCATCTTGAAATTTTTTTGACATGAGTATATGCTAAAAATATTCAGAGTTACCAGTACTTTCTTATTCATTATACATTATATAACATACTATAATTAAATATATGCCAAATTCTGGGTAACAAAATGGATTAACTCAAATTAGGAAGCAACTTGATGAAATAATCTTTGGCTTAACATTTTTAAATGTGCTTAAGTATTGTCTGAATTCACAAATGAGAATTTTTACATTTTTGAGTTCCAGCTTAATCAGTTTCTCCCTTGATCCTTTTATGAAAGGAGATTGAAAGCCCCAGGAAAGCTGGCTATGAGCAGAGAGATGCCAGTCTGTTTTGTGCAGAGGAAACCATGGCTCTGGGACTTTGGTATCCTGACTCTTCAGCTAAACCCCAGCTGTGGAGGTAAAAAACCAGGACAGATGTTGGAAGACAGCCAGCAATAGAAATGGACATAATGCCTATCATTGGCAAATACTAAAAAGAAAAATCATCTATAATAATAGGAAAAATAGCTCACATTTTTCTCTCCACAGTTTAAAAAACTCTTTCACATACATTATGTCCTTTGATGGACACCAGTTATGGCCCCCAGAACAAAGAAAGTGCTCGAGAAAAGCTCATTCAGTAAAGGAATTGGGATTCTTACCAGTGTCTGATAGTCACGGAATGTTTGGAGATAATTCTCTATAATCTCTCACATCTGCACATCTCATGAGTAGAGGAATTGACTACTTTTATGATGAACTATTTTTTCAAAGATATTTGTGTAGTAAACAGCCTTAGAAGATAGAGACAGTATCTCTCTCCAGAACAATGGGCAGGTTTGCTTACTGTCCAGTATTATAAAGATATATCTTTTTGGAACAAAAGTCACACAAGTTTACTTTCCAAAAAGAAAGATTTGAAATCCTCATGCTGAGGGTTTCTCTCCTGCAGTGCACCTTACTTCATGTGCAGGTATCATTTCGTCTTCTTGATGTCACACCATGGGAACTGCAGCTTGGGGAACTGGCACAAATGGTGGTACTCTAGCTAAGACCCAAGAGTCTCATGTGCTCTACTAGCATCCATTAGACTGTGGGAGGCTAAGTGCTAGTTTGTAAGTAGGTTAAAATCTCAGACCATTCGCAGTTTTTGACTTCATAATATTGCACTGAAGTGCGTAATCTCAGAAAAGCTTAAAAATTAGAATAAGTTGCCAATTATTTTGGATAAGGAAAACAAATAAATAAGCAAAATCTAACCAAAAATACAACTTTGCACTCTGCAAAACAAAGCTACCATTAAGGGATAAAATAGCCACCATTTTGCATTGGGGAAGAATAAGTTCAGAGAAAGACCCTACCTAGTGGTCAGGTAACACAACAAAACAATTTTAGGAGGAAGTACAAAATACAGAAATTGGAACATAAATAGAATCTTAACCCGTGGAAAGTTGAAAATTAAGTTGACTCAAGAAGCTTCCAAAAAAGTCTCATGCTGCCATTGATTCTCCTTCAGTCTGTGGAAGGAATCATAAAATATCACTAAGAGTGGTGGTTTCTGAGGTGAATGGGGTAAAAGAAAATTCTACTTTGAATATTTTGAACTTTTTATGATCTGCAAGTAGCACTTACTCAAATACTACATAAACTTTAATTTAAAAAGCTTTCAGATGATTTTTAGGTAACAAAGCATGATTTGTTTTTAGATTTAAAAAACTACTTACGCAGCAGGGATGCTACCTTTTAAAAGATTTACTGAGAAAACTGTTCTTTTCAGGATAGCTGGCAGTTTGGTTTTGTGGAGGTAAAAATGTCTTTACTTTTGGAGCTGACAACTCTTTTTTTAGAAAATCATTCAGAATAAATAGGCTCTTTCATTCCAGGTCTGTAAGATGAGGAAATAACCACCCATTGCTCTGGGACAAAGGTATGAGGTTACCTTGAATCTGAGAATGTACATATTGTGTTCTCTTTAGTAATGTTAATTAGATGTACATATTTTACTTCTAAAAGAGGGGACAGAAATAGTTTTCCTAAAAAGTATTCCATCAGGACTGTTAATATCCTCTATTTGGATTAAAGGATTGAATAACTAAGAATTTGAGATCTGTCAGGAGCATAGAGCTTGCTTTTAAGTCGTGTTTCTGGCAAGTCAAGGAGACGTAGTCTGGCCAGGCTTAGAGTAATTGTATGAGAGTCTGCTTCTGGGCACAGAATGTGGCTCATGCTTGAACTTCTCTGGCCCAGCACCGAGAGGAAAACCGCAATAGTCACAACAAATGGGGTGTCGGTTTGGGTGGCTCCGACTGCCATCGGCAGAAACTGAAAGGTCTGAGGAGGCTCAGATAGTTATAACTGGGAATTAACTCTAGATTAAACAATGCTGGAGGTCCTAGGGAATATCTCAGGAGAAGAAACCTGGGATGAAGATAGGGCCTTTTGCAATTGTAGGGTGGAGTTTGAAATTATACTAGTAGTGAAAAGATCTTTTTTATTACTCTAAAATGCTGAAATGGAACATTCTGATTATTTGATTATTAAATATCTTTAAATTTGTTTAAACATGATCATCCTTTAGTAATTTTATTATTTAAGATAAAGTAGGGACTCCATCTTGGGTCTAAGTGGGATTTGAATGTGACTAGAGTTAATTTGTTGGTGGGGTCCACCAAAAACTATTGTAGGAGGCTTGAGGAATCTTGTTTGAGGAAAAAGAAGCCAGTTTTACCAAAAACACCCAGTGGAAAAAAAACTTAGTTATTTGTCAGGAGAACATACTCTGAATAGAGTATAGTTGCAATTCGGTTTATGGCAAGTTGCATGTAACTCAGAAAGGTATGAGAAACATGTTTCAGGGAAAGCCTTGTAAAACATTGAGGCCATTCCTTGTAGGGCTTTGGAATCCTGCTAACAAAGGCCAACAGTAAGGAGATACTGTTTTTCTCCTACTTAGCTATAGACCCCCACATAGATTAAGAAGAAGCCAGACAGTGCTGCAGTAAGTCCAACCAATGGGTCAGTCTCCTCAAGCTGCTCACTTCTGACCTGAAGTCTCATTGAGTACACCTTAGAGGCAGAGTCCTGGCTATACGTCTGAGTCTGAGCTGCAAGGGAAGCTGAGTTTCCCAGTTCTACTTTGAAAATGCAGGATTCTTGAGCATAAAAATTTGCCAAACAAACAAACAAACAAACAAAAAGAGAAGCTTGTCAGTCAGAAAACCTACAAATGCCCACTACAATATATACCTCCAAAGTTGAGCAATGACAGTTGGTGATTCTTACTTAAATATACAAATAGAAATAGCTTTGAAAATGGTTTAGTGGTATCTACATGTTACTTTAGATGTCGATAATCGCCTGGACCAGGGAGGGCGTCTTAAATTTAAAGTGGGATCCAATATTTCTGGGTTGTGTGGAAAATGTTGGGTTAGAATCAAGGAATGGGGAGCTGATAAGCGAGAGGACTAAGACTCCTCCTGGGAGAAGAATTCCTTCTTGTGATCTAAATTCCCACTTAGAAAGGGGAATTCTCATGCAACATGCCCCGGTTTAGGTATGTACCCCTGGCTAGCCCTCTCTGTTCCCATGTTTGAATACTGTGTGGAGCAGAGGAGAGGAAAAGAACATGCTTTCCACTTAAACCTGACATCAAGAGAACGAGCAGTGTTCTCTGAGTCCGCTCCAAGAGGGTGTACAGCGGTGGGGTGAGGCCTCTCCCCAGCATCGCACTGCACTGTGGCCCTCCACTGCGGGAGGTGCAGAGGTGGAGTCTAGCAGAGACCTGGGGAGGAGCAGGGCCCAGTGGGCCGTGTGGGCTCCTGGGGCCACCTGGCAAGACACCCCGGGGGAGTCCTAGAAATACTTAGGGAAGAGTCTTAAGACACAAATGTAAGAGTAAGTAAAATGTGAGTAATTACTTTTTAGGTGATCTAGAAACTAGAGAAAAATCAGATTATATATATATTCCGTTTTTGATCCACCAATATATCCTGAGTTGTTTTGTGACTAACCTGGACTATTTCCATATGTGTGGAGTCACTGCTCTGATGGAATTCAAATAACTGAAAAAGGTTTTCATTTTAACTGGTACCTTACCATGTATTTAAAACAAACACTTAAATATTTATGTATATGAATAGTGATGGGTGCATATTGGCAAATATTAATTGGTTTTATAGAGAGAAAGTATAAATCTGTCAGACTTCATTAAAATATATGATATAAAGGAAACTATTTTTAGTCTTTAAATTAAATTGCTGATATATTGCAATATTTCAAAGGCCCCTGGTGAGAGATTTGTCTATATTCTTAAATATTTTATTGAAAAAAATCCCAATGTTATAAAACTTGAATATTTTCAGGATGCCAAAACATTTTCAAATATAAGTTGTTCAAGGGACATTAGGTCTCTTATTGTTTGAATAAATGGGAATGAAACAAAATGGTTTAAAAGAAAGGTTCGAAGCTACTGAAAAGATTCTTTCTTTTCTTCTTGTAGTGAATTTGAGTGATGAACAAGTATAGTGAAATAATGTCCAGTTGTTAAAATTTGACTTCTTTATACATTAAATTACAAAATAGAAGTTTTCTGCCATTTAAGTTTTTCACTATAAAGGTTATAATTTTAGCAGAGCTGAAAACAAACAGATATTTTTGTAAAAAAATTTTTCCGTAAGAGGAAACAAAACTTCAAAGCAATTAAAATATTACAAAGAATAAAATTAATTTCAAACTAGAACTTCCAAAATTTTTTGTTAGCCATGAAACTTTAATTTTTAAATATGTAAGTTTAAGGGAAATTTATATTAGTGAAAACGAAAAACTGAAATGTGAAGATTTTCTGCTCCATACTTAGTAAGGGAAGCTTTCTCCTTTAACTCCTTTCTCTTTTGTGTTTGATCAAAGTAGCGGGGTCAAGAATACAGACCTGTTACATGAGATACACATCTGGGGACTAAGGGTCAGTGAGAGATAAAGTGAGCTAAAGCAAAGAGGCTTTCTGGACTGAAGCCCAATAGGGCCGATTTACTTGGAAAGAAAGAAAGCCTACAAACTCCTTTAATTCAGGGTCAGAAATATAATCTGCTTGCTTATGTAGTCATTTTATAAAAGGAGCTTTATTCTGAGCCTTTATCGTTTTTCACCTAATAAATTATTTCGAGTAAAAATGCTACTCTGAGAAACACAAAATATTTTATGAAGCCATTTGGCTTGAGATATTTATATATAATGGTAAATTAGGGCATGTGCCTTGGGCCCTTGTTCTCTGGGACCTTGAATCGCTGGAAAATTGGTGGTATTCAAGGAGGCACTTCCTGTTTAAAATCACTTAACCTCACTAACCGCCCCTCCCCCCCCAATCAAGCAAAGTGGGAAGAGTTTCTACACCTCTATGCCTCCATCAGATTATGCTTCGGAACATAATTTCTTCAGTGAGGCCGCATTTGATTTTTTTTTAAATTAAGTTTATCGGGGTAACATTGGTTAATACAATTATATAATTTTCAGGTGTACATTATAATTTGTCATCCATATATTCTATTGTGTGATTACCACCCAAAGTCCAGTTTCCTTCAGCTGCATTTGATTTTTTAAAACTGACTTTTTAAAAAACTTTATGTTGTGTTGGGTATAAATACTCTCTCTTCTGTTGGTGCTTATCCGCATTCACCCTTTTGATGTTTAAGAAACATAAATATTTTGATATTTCAGAAATATTTAATTTCTCATGTGATAGATTGTATTACTAGTCAATTATTCTTCCTTTTCTTCTCCACACTTGCTGTGTATACTGTGGGTATAATATGCGTTCCAGACCTGCTGATGTTGGGCTTGATTATGTGTCTTGCTTTGGCTAGTGGACTATGGGAAGAAATGATCATATTGATCCAAATCTAAAAAGATGGTGTAGGTGTCTCTCACCCTTCTGGACTCAGCCATCTAGTACAAGATGGGCACGCATAGGGTAGTTGCTGGTTCTGGTATAAGGGATATGCAGAGAAGAAGTAAATCTGACCTATAGCTTGAAGCAGAGCTTCCTAGCCAACATGTAAACTGGTGAGTGTAAATAAATGAATACCATTTGTTGTAAGCCACCAAGATTTTAGGGATGTTCATTACACAACAGTATCACATCAGAATCTAATAGACTTCTAATGTTTTACTTTTCAAAATTGGAAATCTACAGAAAAAGGAAAAAAGAGTAGAACAAATATCTGTATGTTTTTCATTTAAATTCAGTTAATATTTTGTCATTTTTGTTTTATCTCTACATATAATTTTGAAGGGACTATTGAAAATTAGTTGTGGGCATCACAATACTTCACTAAAGCTAAATACTTTATAGCTTATAACTCTAAGAATAAGAACATTCATATCAATAAGAATGATAAAAAATTCTATAAATTTTTTCTTAAAAAATACTTAAAAATGACCCCAACAAAGTAATTTAATACTATTACCTTAGTCAGCTCAAGCTGCTATAGCAAAATACCATAGACTGGGTGGCTTAAACAAAAAAATTTTTTTCTCACAGTTCTAGAGGCTGGAAGTTCAAGATTAGAATGCCAGAACATGGCTAGGTTCTGGTGAGAGCTCTTTTTTCTGGCTTTTGGGCAGCTGTGTTTTCATATGACAGAGAGAGAGAGCTCAAGAGAGAGCTCGTTGGTGTCTCTTCTTATTTATAAGAGCATAATGCCATCACAAAGACCCACACTCATGACCTCATCTAAACCTAATTACCTCCCAAAGGCCCCATCTCCGAATTTCATCACGTTGGGAATTAGGGCTTCAACATAGGGATTTTGGAGGAGGGGCACAATTCAGTCTAGAGTAACTACATAGATGGTGACGATACTATGGAGATCTGGTTATGGTGCATAAAGAGCACCTGCAGCCGATCCATAGCGAGCTGGAACTGTTCAATAACTTCTTGGAAAATATTATTTTCAACTTTATGAAAAGTAAGTAGAGAAAATGATTTACGAGTGCAACTACATATATTTTATCAGCATTACTTAGGCAATGAAGTTTTTTAAGTTATCTAAGTTTAGTGGTACATAAATCCATCCAGTGCCAGCATACCGAAGAGTGTAAAGAATTATAGGCTGGCACGAATTCCTAATGTGACTCAGCATAATGTGTGATGTCTGCTGGACACTTTTAAATGAATTAATGAAGGTTTCTTTTGGCTACCTTCCTCTAAACTTCATGCTCAAGGTTGTTTCTTGTACTTGGGCAATAAAGTCCTCTATAAATACCCAGAAAACAAGGATAAAAGTCACAGACACATATAGATTAGAGATGAAAAATGGTATAAAGCAGACTTGTAAACCGGGCTTTGGCACCATACAGATCAAGGTTTCAATTCTGGGTCTCCCTCTTCCTGGCTGACTATCTTGGAAAAATATCTTAACTTCTCTGTGATCACTTTTGTCATCTATAAAATGGTGATAATAATACCTATCTCACAAGAATTCATTTACTAGTAAGTTATTAATGAAATACAACTAATAATGTGTTAATATTACAGCTTTCTCCGTAATCTTCTAGTCTACAATGGACATGGGTCTTGGTCCTTTAGCTTCTCTTCCTCTCTTGCTCTCTAAAGAAAAAGACTATTCAAGCAGATTTGGTAATAACAGAAGAAAAATAAGAAAAAAACCAGACTGTCAGGGCAGCAGGTCAGTCGCACTTTAGCAGGGGCAGCAGCATTTGGGTGCCAGAACTCATCGGAGCACATCCTGAAAGAGAGCAGCGACAAAAACAAAGGTGGATGGAGAGGACAGGAATGGGATGTGTGGGGGAAAGACAATTCTTTTGGGGGTGCAGCATACTTGGGAGTGAAGCACTGTGTCCATGGGCCCTCATACATTTAATAGACACAAGTCTGGATTGGAATCCAGATTTAATCGCAACTGAGTTCTGGTCCTGGACTATGAGAGTTAAAGTTCAGCAAGAAATGTGTAAAACTCTTAATTCAGTGCCTTGCACATGGAAGTGGTTGGTAAATGGACATTTTAGTACACTTTCAGAGACAGAGAGCACCTTAGACCACCTAGTTCAGTAGCTCTCCAACTTCACTGCGAAAACCTCCTAAAGGGTTTGTATAAAACATAGTTCCTGGATCCCACATATATGGCTTCTGGCTCAGAAAGCCACCTTCTTCTTTTTCTTATGCATTTCTTTATTATATTTTAATAAATACTTCTATGATTCAGGTGGTCTATAGACTATAGCTTGAGCCTAGACTCATATGCAATTATCTGGTACTTCTCCTTCCTGAAGCAATTATAGAGAAACTCCATTTTATGTGTACAGTAAAGAATGTGTATGCATGTTTACTGCAATAATTTGTAGAGGTTAAAAAGATGGAAAATGTCTAAATAGTCACCAACTGATGAACGGTAAACAAAAGTATAGTATACTCATAAAATGGAATGCTATGCAACGATTAAAGAGACTAAGGGAGAGATAAACATGTTCTGATACGGAAAAATCTCCAAGATATGTTACATAGTGAAAATAAGTTAAGAACAAGATATGCAATGTAAAACTACTTATTAAACATAAAGTAAACAATACTGTCTGTTTTCATGGGTAGACATATGTACGTAGACATATAATATAAATGCTTAAAAAAGGATTAATATGTGCTAACAGTGCTCACTTGGAGGCAGCAGTAGTAGGAGACAACAGTTGGGGTGTTGTTTTCTGTAAAATTTTATACATTCTCAGGAATAGTATGTATTATCTGTGTAATTAAAAATCTATGGCAAAAGATCTAGCCCATCTCCTCCATTTTATAGATGAAGAAACTGATATTTGCTTGCTAAGGATCTCAGATAGCATGGTGATCTCAAAGACAGACTTCGGTGCACTTGATTGCTTGTTCCGGACCAGTGGCTTTCTTCATCATGCCCAGTTGAACTCATTGGGTAATTTAGATGAAGATGCAGTGGTCCTCCCTTATTTGTAGTTTTGCTTTCTGTGGTTTCAGTTACCCATGTCAGCCGTGGTCTGAAAATATTAAATGGGAAATTCCAGAAACAATAAGTTTTAAACTGCATGCGGTCCTGAGTACCTCGTTTCATCTCTTCACATAGGCACTGCGTCATCTCACATCATCGCTAAAGAAGAAGGGTGAGTACAGTATAAGATATTTTGAGAGAGAGAAAAAGATAACAAGCACACATTCACATAACTTTATCACAGTGATAGACTTGTTATAATTATTCTATTTTATTATTAGTTATTGTTAATCACTATTATGTCTAATTTATAAATTAAATCTTATCATATGCATGTATATATAAGAAAAAAACACTATATAAAGTTCAGTACTAGCCACGGTTTCAGGTATCCACTGGGGGTCTTGGAACATATTTTTCACAGATAAGGGGGTCTACTGTATATATCATCAGCAACCGGAAGTAGTTGCTGCCAAGGAAAGGCCAGCTGGGACTTGATTCTAGGTAATGCTTGATTAAACTAGCATTTGTCAATGTCCAACAGTAATCAGGGCCCCAGAAACACTAAAACGAGGAGGAGACAGATAGCTTCCAGAATGCCTATTAATTTACAATGAGAAATATAACCACAGTACTTGTAACAGCCTGACCACAGCATTCTCTCAAAGCCAACCAGCTACAGGGGAAGCCAAATGATAATTAGAAACCCACTTTGTACTTACCATGAGCAATCGCTATGTGGAATTATTAAGAGAGTTATGATCAGCACATTCTGAGGGCAGAATCAGGAAGCACTTGGTGAGCGTAGAATCAGAATGAGAGAATTTCGATTAATCAAATCTTTCATGGCATCTGGTTAAGCTAATCAGCTGCATCCAACTCATAATGCAGATCAACTTGTTAATGGGACTGTAATATTTAATCCCATTGGCTCAGGCTCCTTGGGCCTGTCTCGCTGGGCGATAATTCTGTTTGTGCCTCACGAACTCCCTTTTTTCTATGTTTTGATGGCCGATCAGTCCTCTTCCACAGGTCCTGTCTTTGATCGGTTAATATATTCAATCATATACCATTTTGCTGGTCTGGGATTTAACTTGGCTCTGATCAATTTTGTCTTGCTCTTACAGTCCAATGTTTATTGCCATCTCAGGGTCTCTGCACTTTGGATGCTCCTCCTCCTCCTCTGATTTCCTCCACCTTGGTGGTTCCTTTCTCGATCAGATCGCAGCAGCTTAAATGTCAGTTTGTTAGAAAGGCCTTTCCTGAGCTGCCATCTGAAGAAGCCACTCAGTCGTCCTCTATTACTTCACTTTATTTTAGTTTGTACATAATGCTTATTAGCTTATTAGTATCTGATATTTACTGTTTACATCTTTGTGTTTTAATATTTAGTTGTCTCTCCTATTAGGATATAAACTTCTGAAAGTAGGGACCTTATCAATCTATTTGCTGCTCTATGCCTAGTATTTAGAACAGTGTCTGGCTCTTGGCAGGTTCTCATGAATTTTTGCTCGCTATGAATGAATGAATGAATGATCTATCAAGAGGCCAGCAGTACTTTTGTAATTTATAAGTTCTTGAAACATTATCGTAGCCCCCAAATAATGACAAATGACATTTTCTTAGAAATAAACCTTGCTAAGAATCTACAAGTTTTGGTCAATTCTCAATGGGTGGCAGGCTCATGCAGTAGAGAGGAGGGAGGCTTGTATGTATGTTCCAGAATACCACCCACATGGTGCTTCCCTTGCAGTAAGGGTGTAATCAATAATGGAAGCAGATGCTTCTGAATGCCCCAATGCTGCCCAAATAACAGGTTCCAGTAAGGATCTTATACTAAATAGAAAATTGTTTGACATTATGATGCCATGACCTTAAAGTATCAGGATAAAAGATAATCCTGTAAACCAAGGGGAATGGCAGGCAGGGTCAGGCCAGGGAAGAGCTAAGACTTCAATATTCCCAAGGTATTTGCATTTCATCAGATTTCAGAGCCTTTCTTCAGAGTCAGAAAAAGTCACCACTCTTGTCATCGTAAGGCACTTGCATCTCATTGGGTAGGGGAAAATCATGAAAAAAATAAAACGGACCCTTGTGTAATGGTAAATGAGATTGAATTTTCCAATGTGCCATTCAGGAGAGGGATTGCTGATAAGGAAACATCCATAAGGTAGGAGATGATTACAAACATTGATTTATTTTATCTTCCATCTGGTCTTTTGCAATGAGATCCCAGGCTTTAAAAAGTCTTGTAGATATAATTTGCCTCCAGGAAATAACAATATGAATAGAAATGATAAAAGCATGCAATTGATGTAAGGAAATCCTTTCTCCCTGGTATTAAATCTATTTTTGTATTGATTTTTGAAATGTGGATGGTTGTGGAATATAGTATGGAATCATTCTTAATTTTAAAGTCACTCAGTTTGTGAATATCTGTGAGATAAGTGAAAAAATAAATTCTAAAGGGAGATTATAATATATTAACATTAATCCCCTTTCAGAAATGATGTGCAATGAAGGTCTTAAAGTAGGTTTTGTTTAAATTATAATAAATCTTTAGTTATGATGATGTAGGTAGTTGTATCAAAAAATGGTTTCTATCATATCAAGTATTTGGTAAGGAGAAAAGATATTTTGCTTTTAAAAATATGTTGTGCCTGTAGTATTTTATAGAACAATTATGAATAATAATAAAAGTGTAATATACGTTTAGTTTCCTAGGATAGAATTAGTGGAACATTACATTTCTAGATCTATTTGTCATGGTATTTTCACTCCCTTCTGTAAAGGATTTATAATTCATGAATAAAAATTAACTGCTGGCTTAAACTTGACTTGAGGGTTTTTAGGACAAAAACTAATTTTTTATATATTATGTCCTTTCTGCCAGTGTTCAGGGCAAATCACTATGGCTATCTCTTTGGATGCTAAATGATATTTGCATTTTTGAAATTTCATAAAAATCTCTGTCATTTATTTTCTATTTTGAAGAAGTCAATTTTTCTAATAACGTATCTGTCCTAAAAAAAAGAAGTGCTCTACTTCTGTGAGAATGAAGTCAGGCAAGTCATTAAAACAGAAGAAATCTCATTTAAAGATCTTTCTAAGAAATAATTGTTCTTCTGAATTTATACTTTATTCATTTATCTTCTCCTTTCTTAAGTCAATGGCAGAAATCCAAAATGTAACGAATAGCTATATTTTTAAATAATAGCTATATTTATTGCCCTAACTCACAGAATGGCAACTTCTTCTGGAGTTGCTCAGGCCAGAAATCTGTGTCATTTGATTTTCCCCTTTCATACTTAAATCCAACCTGTCAGGAAATCTTTTTGTATCCAGAATTTGATGACTTCATACATCTCCACTGCCATCACCCTGGTCAAGCCACCATCATTTATTGCCTGGATTATTTATTGCAATAACCACAAACCAGATCCCCTGAGATACAACAGGTCTAGGGTCAAAGTACAAATGGAATCTAACATAATATATATTTAAATCTTTAAAAACAATTAACTAGAAATATACAAAATATGACTTAATTAAGCCAAAGGTAGGAAAGAAGATATTCAGTTCAAACATGAGATCCTTTAAACTATTTTCTTTATTGTTGAATGAAGACTAGATAACTTGGCTGCTCTTTTCAGTTTCTGGGGTTTATGAGATATTAAGCAAGAGTCCATATTAGAAAAGAAACTTTATTTTCATTTGTGTGATACTTACTGTAGTTATATGACACGTACTATAATTTAGTCTTACTGGGTAGTTTATAAGATTTGAAATCTAAGGGCTTTGCATAATCTCCTTCCAAGTGTTTTAATTGACATTCTGCTATAATGAACCCCACAGACCATTACCTGGCTAATTGCTTGAGTTACAGTGCTTATACAATGCCATTCTTTGTCCTTGGTCTTTGGGGGTATTAAATAGCAAGGCTGTCCTGAAAGAGGAAGTGACTGCTGATTTTCTTGTGAAGCATTAACCTCTTGATAGCTTTTTCAGGGACAGACTCCCTTCTGTTTTTTCTCTGGGCTGATACCAAACCAGACGCTCATCAGAGCCACCTGTAGTCTAGGATTCTCAATTCTCCCGAGGAGAACCCTTGACCTCTAAAGGGTCTTCCAGAGCTACTGCCTCAGGCAGGGCTTTCCATGGCCCAACTTGAAGTCCTGGAATAAGCCCCCGCCAGGTGACAAAATGAGGATATAACTACTTAATTCTCGAGTGCTATGATTAGCCAGTATTTGTTGGGAAAAGAGTCTTAATACTTAGAGTTAGAAAAGGGTTTATCACTGGCTCATCCAGTCCAAACTCATTATTTTTAACAGAAGGACCCTGAGTGCTAGTGGCAAAATGACTCACCCTAGGTCTCATGTAGCTTTTAGTGACACAGGCTCAGGGCTCCCTTTAATGGAGTCAACAGAACCCAGGTGAAATCTTGGAGTTTAATGCCAAATTATGGAATTAGAGCAAAGCAGAAAAGTTCTAGGATCAGCATATCACCACATCCCAGAAAAATGCAGCATGGCCTTATATGAGGGGTTCCCAACCTTTTTGGCACCAGGGACTGGTGCTCCTATGAGAATCTAATGCCCAATGATCTGCGGTGGAGCTGAGGAGGTGATGCTGGTGCTGGGGAGTGGCTGCAAACACAGATGAAGCTTTGCTTCTCCCCTGCCGCTCACCTCTTGCTGTGTGTACAGTTCCTAACAGGCCACAAACCGGTACCAGTCTGTGCTCTGGGGGTTGGGGACCCCTGGCCTATATTCTCCTATTTTCCACCTTTTTTTTGACAATAGCATAGATTATTGACCATGATCTTTTGAGTGGTGAAGAGTAATTAGGGAGTTTTCAAGAACTTTTTGAGAATTAGAGACAGAGTAAGAACCAACTGCAATATCTATAGGCCTAGATTGATTTCTCTTGGTAACTTCTGATTAAAATGTTTCTATTGGGCCTGCTCTAACCTTGATCTAAGATGCTATGTTATGAAACAGTTATGAAACTAGTTCAGATTCCAGTGGGCAGGATAAGAATCTGATATCTGATAGGGACAGATATCTTTTGGGATATATGCAGTGTCTGTTGACATCCTTTAACTTCTGTCTTTCCTGATGTTTGTTTATAAGACATTCAGAGCACTGGAATAGGTTCAGAACTCTGAACAGAAAAAAAAAGAATGGAAATCTTAAACACTGCAGAATTGAAAGGCAAATGACAGCTTGGTAATTGGAAATACTTTTTATAACAGAGCATTTATTTCATGCCATAGTAGTTTTACTTCACACTTAAGTTCCCTCCACATGAACATGTGAGTCAACTTATAAAAGGATCAAAAGAGATCTTTTAACACAGAGGAGCAAGGCTGTCAATGAAAGGTAAGCTGCTAGTGATAAAAATTCCAGATTTATCATGTTGTCCAAGAAATGCCTTTTGCTTCTAAGACAAATTCCTTTTCTTTAAAAACCTTCAGTCTGTTAGGTTCTTTACCCTAAAGCTTCCCTAGAACCCCCTTTCCAGGGATTCTCTGACTAATTTTCAGATGAGCCTTATGTAGCAAGAATGAGCTCCTTCCTTCTCCTTCTCTGTAATTGTCCCCTGCTGAAGAACACATCAAAACAGGGATTCTGTTTGGACTCCAAAAAAGTGAAGTAGTTTGCTTAGGTTTGGTTATACTTATTTTAATGGGTGTATAAATAATTTATATGAAGGAAGTAGAAAAATCTTAGTGAAATCTCTGAGAAAAAATTTCTAACATGGAATCTGGTTTGGCTCCATCACAGATTTTTGTTAACACACACAAACTTAACAGAACTGTATTATGGGTATATGTAAATTTTAAATTCAGCTTTTCAACAACAAATTTGATAGATTATTATTAACTGCTACCGGGACCAACTAATAAGCAAACAAGAGAACAAATCAATCATATTGAGACGCCATTCTCTTTTTTTTTTTTTTTAAATTAATGAACTTTAGTTCTTAGTGTAGTTTTAGATTTACAGAAAAATTGAGCAGAAAGTACAGAGTTCCCTTAGACGCCCCTTCTCCCCCACCGCCCCCCACTGTTCCCCACTGCTTTCGTACACTCAGTGGAATATATCAGCCTGCAAAACTGACCTCAGGCTCATCGTCTAGCTGCACACCCACATGTTCACACAGTTGCTTTTCCCACCTCTTCTCTCTCTCTCCTTAAAATAAGAAAACCACTACAGTCGACACACTGAGAATCCCTGTGAGGAAAATTAAAAAAAAAAAAAAAAAAAAGGGGGGGGGGAAAAAACTTGAACGGAGTAGAAGTAATTTTATAGTAATAATTTTGTTCTTGTCTTTGCCTAATCCTATCCTTAAAGGCTTCTTTTACATTTTGCCTCTATGGAGCCAAGGCTTATTTCCATGCCAAAATTTGATGTACATTTTTACATGTCTATTCATCCATATGAGTGACTTCATGTTTCCACCAGCCAGTCACCTGAGTTATTATTTTGTCCTGCCCTAGCTTGATTGCTCCCAGCTCTCCTGAGTGCAGTTACTTCTCCACACCTACTCTGGTGCCATGGGCCTCGCCTGACACTTGGAACATTCTGCTTACTGTCATACTACCTTGATTTAAGACCAGGTCCGAGGGGAAGTAACTGAAAAAGTGGTGGCAGGCATAGAGGGAAAACAATATATTTGTTGCCAGACTTTTTTTTTTTTTAATGGTGTTAAACTCTTAATCAAAGTCAAACCCTTTTATCTAACAAACAAAAAAATGCTGAGAGTATGTTTTTATTTTCCTGCACACTTACTTAATACCAGAAGCATTTAACTTGGTAGAATGTAATGTTATATTCATTGTACTTAATAAAATTGTAATGGATTCACTTATTTAGACACGCTGGGAGAAATAGCCTCCCACTGGATAATAAAAAATTATGATGCTTTTGCTGCATTTATCAACCAAAAGGGATGAGCAAAGCTTATCAGAGCTGATTACAATCACTCTGGGATTGCCCTTAAAAAATAAAGTGAGAAATAGAAATTTGGAGTTACAAAGTTTCTCTTTCTTTTTTTGATGGCATTATATTTGCAACTGAACTCAGAATCTGAGCTCTGAGTTTGCTGGAAGAAATGGGGCAGGAGAAAACAGTTTATCAGAAATTCTCCCTAATTCACCCTCACGGTTGCATAACCTCGAGAGCTCAACACCAGGCACCTTAAAAAGGAAGAAGGTTGGTGGTTGTTGCTCTCAAAGAAGGAGAAGGAAGTAGTGGCAGCAACTGTCCCTCTCCAATTTTCCTTCTCCTGACATCCATATGTGATATGCTCTTGTTGTGAGCCCTTCTGCCTTAGGGTAAACACACCTGAAATGGATGTGATGTTAATGATCCCTCTTGGCGGCTGCTCCTAACTCTCAGCTCCACTTTAGGTTACTTATTTAAATGGGAAAGTCACAGGGCGCTGCCAATGTCCTCCCAACAAGCCCTGAAATCATCCCATTTCTTGACTGGAGCTCGGGACTCTCAAAGCACTTTCTTTTTTCCTTCCATACCTCAATACAAGGAAAACCCCTCAGGCCAGTGTGGTTCCTCTCACTCAAGCCTTGTATCACAAGATGAGGCTAAGATCTCACTTTACTTCTAAAATCAGAGAAACTGGGGATTAATTACTTCCATTTTAGGGATACAAAATTCGACAAGCACCATTTCTATGTACGTATTTTTATGTCTAGATTGTGCTGCCTAGTGCAAAATTATCTCTGATTCATTGCATACTTTAAACTAAAACCTTGACCGATAACTAAATCTCACCCCAGATTTCTAAAGAAAAATAATTATTAATCACATTTTTCAAGAAGAGACTCACTCATATTTTGCTTTCTGCTTATACTCATTTTCTCAAAGTAATGTATAGAACACTACAACTCTAAGAAACCTCCTACAGTCAAAATATGAAGTTAAATTTTAATTTAACTAAGCGAGATGCACATTTCAGAATGAAATTAAATAAAGTAAGGACTATTTCCCAGAATGGGTCGATCTTTCAATTTGTGAAATCATGTCGACAAACCGTTGTAGGCTTCATTTCTTATTGTCTGAACTGCAACAGCTCCTACCTGCTTTTACTGCTTACTGTTTCGTCCCACTTGCAACTATCCTCCACACAATAGAAAAGTTTTCTCCCCTGCTTTAACACTCAGTGACTTCTTATAGCTTGTTGAAAAAAAACTCCAATCCTCATGATGGCCTACAGCACCCTACAAGATGTGTCCCAGGTGCCCATGTGAGTTTCTCAGTCTCACTCCACAGGATTCAGGGCCTTCCTTCTCTGTCTTGTAAAAAGGCACATCAGGTTCCTTTCTTGCTGCTTCGAAAGCTCTTCCTGTGACTGACTGTTTCTGATTCATCCATGCTGTTTCCTGAGGCCTTCCTATCAGCTTACGTGCTACTTCCTCAGATAGGCTTTCTCTAACCTCTTGAGAAAGGAAACAATCTTTCCTTGTCACTCTTTATCAAATACTTCTTTTTATTTCCTCCATTGTACTTATTATAGCCTGAAATATTGATTTTTTGCTATCTGATATTTGTTACTCCCATTGGAATGTAAGGTCTATGAAAGCAGATATTTTGCTCTATAACTTCTGCATGATGTTAAACATAGAGTAGGAGTTTAATAAACATTTGCTGACTGAAAGAAAGAAAGAAAAAATGAATGAACGTGAAAGATGGGTATGAGAAAGAAACATAGTTTAGAATATTAGTCATAATGAGATGTAAAAAATTAAAAGTAACTGTTCACATAAGAAAGGAATGCTAAAAGTTCATCTTATTTTATATAACTATACAAGTCAGAGGGGAAGAATGTTCTACCTAAGGTCAAGAAAAGTCTTCACTGTTGCAGTCCAACAATATATCTGCACATATCCATGTGCCTAAAATTATTTCAGAAGTTTTTATATTTTTACTGGAATCAGCACTCAAGAATGTAACTGAAATACAGCACTGGTGTGGATGATATATTTGTGTCTCAGAAAATTGTGGGAGGATATATATACATACATATATATATATACACACACACACACACACACACACATAAAGTTTTAATTTTTATTTTTCAATTAGAGTTGACATTTGATATTATTTTATGTTAGTTCCAGGTATACAGCATAGTGGTTAGACATTTATATAAGACATTTATATAATTTATGAAGCAATCCCCCTGATTAGTCTAGTACCCACATGGCTCTATACATAGTTATTACAATATTATGGACTACGTTCCCTATGCTATACTTTACATCCCTGTGACTCTCTTGACTCATCCCTGTAACTACCAATTTGTACTCCTTAATCCCTTCGCCTTTTTCATTCAGCCCCCCAACCTCCCTTCTGGCAATCAGTTTGTTCTCTGTATCTATGAGTTTTGTTGTTTTGTTTGTTTGTTTTGTTCCTTAGATTCTACATATAAGTGAAATCATATGGTATTTGTCTTTCTCTGTCTGACTTATTTCACTTAACATAATACTCTCTAGGTCCATCCATGTTGTTGCAAATGGTAAGATTTCATTTTTTTATGGCTGAGTAATATTCCATTATATATATATACCACAAGTTCTTTATCCACTTGTCTATTGATGGGTATTTAGGTTTCCATATCTTGGTTATTGTAAAGAGCACTGCAATGAACATAGGGTTGCATATTTCTTTTCAAATTAGTGTTTTGGTTTTCTTTGGATAAATACCCAGAAGTGGAATCACTGGGTTGTAAGGTAGTTTTATTTTGAATTTTTTGAGGAACCTGTAGGAGGATATTTTGACAAATCTTTTTGGGATATAATTATACCTAATTAGCTTCTAATAGATTAAGATGTTGTGGATGGATGAGGAGTAATCAGGTTAAGAAAAAAGAGAATGTAGGACTTAATGTAAGACAGGATAAGGCAGTCAGGCTGGGAGTTTACAAGAGAAGTAGAGATAAAAGTAAATAGAGTAGAGGTAGAATATAACAGGATTTAGTCTGGGGCCACTGTAGGTGTGTCCCAAATAAAGAAATTCAGTATAGGTAATTAGCTGCTTACTTGGTCATTGAACGGGAAGGAGAACAGGTCAGGGAGTTTTGACACTAGCTGTCATGTTTGTCTCTAGCCTACAGGGAACTAGGACTTTGCTATTGATGATCAAGGGTAGGATCTGCAGGATAATGCTGCAAATGGTCACAGCCACCTACAGAACCAAGGCAGGAAATCATCTTGATGTGGCAGAGGACACCACAAAACTTCAATTCTGCCAAAGTTCATGCATTTACTAGCTGCTGCCAGCAGAATAATGGCTTCTGCTTTCTTTCTGTCTTCTATATCTCATGCAAATGCCTCTCACTGGCAGAAACTAAATTGGAATCCTGATGGCAAGAAATTATGGGAAAAGTAGTTCTTGGGTTTTGAGTCCCTGAGATATCAGAGAGTGCCTAAAAGGAGATAGAAATGGTGCCAAATACCAATCTGGCACAATATAAGAGTAGGAAATACTTGTCACTCCTTTAAAATATTATTTCTGGTCAGTTAATTTCATTATATCTAATCCTCACTAAAAATAATAGCTAACAGTTACTAAGGGCACTATGTTAAGAGCTTTTCATGCATTATCTCATTAAGTTTCACATCTGTACAAGATAAAGCTACTCTCATTGTCTCCACTTTAGATATAAGGAACCAAGACTTAGAAAGGTACCGTGACTTGCTCCAAGTTAAACAGCTAATAAGTAGAAGATTGAACCTTGTACTTGGGGCTGACTGTCTACGAAGCCAATGGTTTTCAGTTCTTATAGTCAGTTGTTAAATTTCTTTATAATCTGTGGCCCTAGCCTCAACATAAAACTTGTTAATCATCTTACAAATGTACACTATTAAGTCGATGTAAATACCTCACTTCTATTAGGAAAAAAACTAACAAACCTTCCAAAAAAAAAAAATCCTCCCAAGTGTGGGCACTATCTTCATGAGAGAGAAGAGTACGTTACTGGAAGAAATGTAATATTTCCTATATTTAGAATGACATTTTATGATATGAGCTAATTTTCATATGTTGATAAAGTATCTACTCTTATAAAACCACACCACAGAATCTGAAGGTTAGAAGGGACATTTAAGGTTGAAGAATCTTTAAGATCCCTTCTAATAGCATCTCAGCAAAGGGCAGCCCAGCTTCTGCTTAATAACTTTCAGTTGGTGCAACTTTCAGAACTATGGGGGCTGATTGACAAGGAAAAGGAACTTATAGGATGTCTGCTCCTGAGTAAAGATAAGATGGTGCTGCCTGGAGGCTGCTGAGTCAGTTTTGTCTCAATGGTAGCACATATAGCTTTAAGCTGGCGGCTGGAACCATTGATATCTGTCAGCTCTTACTGCCTAACCTTGCCAGGACTCCATGGCTTACAAACTATGGCTTGAGTGTCTGTGGTGGATTCATGGCGGCCAGAGATTATTTGGTACTTCTCCCTTTGAAAAGTGGAGTTTATGCCCCTTCCCTTTGAGTCTACCAGGCCTCTGCGATTGCTGTGACTAATAAAATTCAATGGAAGTATTACTGTGTCAGTTCTCGGTTTAGACTGGAAGCTTCTATGTTCTTGCAACACTCTCTTTGGAAGTCCTGAGGCATGATTGAAGAAATTTGACTATTTTGAAACTAGCATGCTGGAGAGACTATGTGATGGATGAGCCCAGTTTTTTTTTTTTTTCCATTTCTTTAAGGCACTGGATTTGTAGTTAAGCCTCTCCAGACTAACCCATGTACCAGCTAAATACTGCTGAGTGACTTTAGATGCTTCATGGAGCAGAAGAATGACTTAACTGAGCTCAGACCTAAACTCCCGACCCATGAAATTGTGAGCTATGATCAAATGGCTACTTTTAAGTCACTGAGTTTGAGATACTTTGTTACACAGCAATAGATAACCGAAATGTGTCTGCAGGATTGATGAAGGTTGTCTGATCCGGATTGGCCTCAGCAGGTCTCACCTACATTTGCTCATGTGTCTATGGGCCAGTTGTGGACTTCCATCTAGATTGTGTTTGACTAGGGTAGCTTACCTGCTCTGCTCAGCTCTGCTCCATGTGTCTCTTATCCTCCTTTGTGACCTGCAAGCTGAGCCATGCATATCCTTGTCATGGCCAAAGTCTAAGACAGAAAGTAGGAACACATAAGAGCTCTTGAGATATAGGCTTGGAAATGACACCCTGTTACTTATACCTCATTCTATGAGCCAAAGTCACTTGGCTAGACTCAAAATCAAAGGATTGAAGTATAGACCTCACTTCTTTTGTGGGAGACTGTGCAAAACCCGTCTATCAAAGAGTCTGAGTACAGGGAGGGATAGATTAGATAACCGAAATGTGCCTGCAGGATTGATGAAGGTTGTCTGATCCGGATTGGCCTCAGCAGGTCTCACCTACATTTGCTCATGTGTCTATGGGCCAGTTGTGGACTTTCATCTAGATTGTGTTTGACTAGGGCAGCTCACCTGCTCTGCTCAGCTCTTTCTTCTTTTGAAATGCTTGCAGTCCAGTCAACCGTCAGGATGAGTAGAAGGGCTTACTGTATTTAGATTGACTGGGGACCTCAATGTCCTTTTACCTCTTTACTTCTAACCTTCTGTTAAGATTTATACCTGCATTAAACTTTTGAATTATGTTTTATTGTTTTAGTGACTTAAAGTGTGGTCAGAAGCCTCTGCTTGCTTGACTCACTGTGAAAGTTTTTTTTGGCTAGGTTTTTATGTTTTTACACAAACATGAAAAAATTTCAATGAAAAATTAATGATCTATGTGCACCGTCAGTCAGGTTGTTGTCAACACTTGTTCTACTACTTTTTAAAAGGCATCATGTTTTCTTCATCTCAAAATTTCTTCATCCTCATGGTACTGACTACATTATCCATTAAAATCTGTATGTAAATCAGGAAGCGGGAAGCACAGTGTAAGGAAAACATATATGCGGACAATGCACACCTCCCAACAGGGACAATGGACATATTCCTTATATTGGTTAGTTCTGCTCATTCCTTTCTGTAGCCCTTTATTCTCTTGTCAGATGTGCTATGTTCCCCTCTGTAACTTTGTTTGCCCCACGCTAATATGTTTCATTGTGAGAGCCAGATTTCTCATCCCTCCACTTCTTCATGTTCCCATTTCCTATCTGTGGGAAACCATTTTCTTCCACTGACGGGTCTAGAGTTGAGCTCCATGAAGGGTCTAACTCAGTATGTTATACAGCATTTCTAGTCCCTCCTTAATCCCCAGGCAGCATGGCACAGTGGGAAGTACATGGGTTGACTTTGGAGTCAAACTGACCTAGGTTTTAATCCCAGCTCCACTGCTTACTAACACTGTGATCTCGCTTAAGCTACTTAACCACTCTGTGCCTCAGTTTTATAACCCATTATATGGGTAAAGCAAATCTTATCTTGCATGGGTCATGTGTGATGTAATTGCAATAACAATTATAAAATGCCTGGAAAATACCTGACATGTTCTCAATGTTAGTTTCCTTCTGCACCCCATCTCAACAACTATCTCTTATATGCCTCCTCAGGACTGATTTGTAAAGAGGCTATCATAATATGTTTTCAGGGTCAAAAATACTTTGTGTGCCTAGATGAATAACACAGGTACATTTTAGTGAGAAAAAAGGGTTATCTCCCCATTTGACCTCATTAGTTTAAGAGAGCATAAGCAATGTCTTAGAGCATTAACACTCAGCATTCTGTAAACTCAAATTCTTATAGCAAAGTGGTGAGAGAATTAAATTACCCATATTTCATTTTGGATATGTTGCACATTGGATATTTGCTATATTTGGTTGTTTACTGTAGACAAGATCCTCAGGGCTGGCGCTGAGTTTTACTTGTCTTTATATTCTATGACACAACATAGGACCTGACAGTTCTGAGATGCTCAAATAAATGTTTGTCGAACAAAAGAATGTTTCGTTGAATGCAATTGTATGAACTAATAAAAGTTTGATTATTTTATATCTGAACAGAATATTTCTGTTTAGTTTTTGTTGGGGCTGAATTTGGCTGATTGATGCATAGTAACCGTGTTTTATGTGCTCATTCTTGCAGGGGTCGGGGCAGTGAGGGTTCTGCGTCTGTATTTGGAGGAATGCAGTGTGATCAACTGCCCTTCACATTTTCCTCTTTGCTTTTGTTGTTTCTCATCTTTCCTACTAGATTGTAAACTCCCAAGGACAGAGACTATGGCTTAGATTCAGTGTCACTACATATAATTCCTCAGTGCTTATGACATAGTTAATATTCAGTAAATATTCGTTGAAGGAAAATTAGCAAATTTGGATTTTTATATAATTTTAGAAATGCAGTATTCTACCTTTGTCCTTTCTTGCTTGTTCTGATTTATATCTGTCTTCTCCATAGCTCTTCCGTTGATCCTACCCTTGGATTTCTTGTTCTTTAATCTCATCCTTATAAATGCTGCATGACTTGTGGGAAAGGGTTGGTTGAGGCTTTGAAATTAAACAGATCCAGATTTAAGTTCTGAATTTATAACTAACTGGTTGTGTGATCTTGAGCAAGGTATTTAACTTCTTGGAGACCTTCCTCATCTGTGAAGATGAATGATAGTGTATCATCTACCTGACAGCTGTTTAGAGAATCAATTGGATTGATGAATGTCAGGCCACCTACTCATAGAATGGGCTCTATAAGTAGTAGTTGTTATTACTATTCTTATTTCCATCCTCTCTACTCTCTTACTATATATTCGAACTACACTTTCCTTTTCCAATAAAAAAAAAAATGCATTTTTAACCCTAGCTCTCCTGGTAACAGCCACTGGAATGCTGGGAGTTGTTGGGGGATGAAATACTATGAACTTTAAACATTGATAAAGGCCTTAATAAGAATAACCACTATTTGCCCCACTAAAATAATATAAAGATAAATGTAAGTTTTCAGGAAAAATACTCCTCAAATTATAAAGCAAAGAATTAGAGTTAAATGACATGTGAAGAATCTAAGGACATAGCAAATATTTAAATTTATGATTTTTAAATTCATTCTCCATTTATTACAATAGATTCTAAAAGATTACTCTCACAACGGGAACATTATCCTTTGTAGATTTAAGGACTATCGCACTCGTATTTTTCTTGAAATAATTGAGTTTGCTGGAATAAAGTATTCAGCTCAATATTTTTCATTTCCTTCTAATACAAAAGTATTTGATTCCTATAAATCTGAGTGAGATCAGTCAAGAAATTATACATATTTGTTTTCCACAGGGCATATGAGCTATTAAGTCATGTTGCATTTATTATAGATCATGTCTGTTGTTTGGCAAGATAATTTGAATGACTGAGAACAGTATTTTAAAACATGTAATACAAGGAAAACAACCAGAAAGGAGAATCGAAGTAAAATGTTCCTTCTAATAAATACTTCAAGCAAATAAAATATTCTGTTGTGATTCAAGCATTCAATTGCATATAAAATATGAAAAAAATCATTTAATACTGTTCAGTCTTATGATTCATATATGTATACATATTCCTCTCATATAAGTACATATTTATATTACTTAGTCTTTTCATTTGGATCTCATGTAATATGTGTATATATTATATCTTTCTATAAAGATAAGCATTATATCTTTCTTCCAGACTCAATTATGTGGATGTTTTCTTGGCTTTGTGCCATTCTAATTATTTTGGCTATTGCCAGTATGGACACAATAGCAAAGAGCACACCATATACCAAATTTACGAAGAAATCTGAGGGAAAAGAGAAGCTGAAGGGTCCAAAGCCATCCAGTGGCCTGCCTCCAGGAGAAGAAGAAGAGACCCCCTTCACAGAAGTGGCTGAAGCGGCAGACCCAACCCCCG
>NW_006433378.1:2998167-3011194 GCF_000325575.1 Pteropus alecto | reverse complement strand
AACTTCACTCTTGACACGGCTGATTTCTTTCTGAACTGCTGTGAGTGTTGTTCATCTGTACCAGGGCAAAAAGGAGAACCTGGAGAGACTGGAAAGCGAGGTATTTGAAAATATACGAAGCTGTATTTCTCCCCTGTACACCCTTAGAATTGAGAGGTAGTGATAGGCCTAAGTGAAACATTGTGACCAATGCAAATTGGTACTGTGTTGTCCGGTGTGGTAGCCACTAGCCTTGTGTGTGGCTATCAATAAAAATTGCAATTAAAATTGAATAAGATTAAAAATTCAGTTCCTCAATCACACTAGCTACATTACAAGTACTCAGTGGCCGCAGGTGGCCAAAGGCTGCTCTATTGGGCAGCACAGATATATAGTGTTTCCATCATTATAGAAACTTCTACTGCACAGTGCTGGTTAGAGCTGAGAGCAGGCCTGCTAGTCCCAGCCCTGGGGTGTAGCTTTTCAAGTTACACATGTTCACTGCCAGTGCAATCTTTTCATTAATGGCTGATGTAAAAAGAGAAAATGAAAATTCCGTTATCTGGTAAGAATGTGTGCTGACTGATGGATTTTTAGAGTGCTATTTGTAGTTGGGATTAGAAATGAAATGCCTGTGAGGTGGAGAATAAAGCTGGGATTCAGTTTGCTTCTCATTGAAATTCTAAGTCAACACTGTATCCTTGCCCAGCAATTTTTTCCATTGAACGTCATGGTTACATATTTCAAAATTTCAGATGACTTTCACATATACATTATGAATACACTCTCAGTTTTATTGTAATACGTTTCAGCTTTTACATGTCATATAGCAGAAAATTCAAGGTAAAATTGAGATCAGAGTGCCAATTGCAAATTCACTATTCCCTGAAAAAATTCATACAAATATTTGTTGTGTCGTGTCTGAAGAATTTAAAGTTATAAATTTGTAATTCTTCAGAATTACACATCCTCATTAATCTTTTCATTCGTTTCATCCCATTGTGGAAACTTGCAGGAAATGTGCTCAATATTTATGCAGAGCTGAAATGGAAGGGTAAAAGAACTGGGAAGCGGTATCAGGCACCAAGAGTTCATGGTTGCTAAAACGTTACTGGAAATGGAATGAGACTGAGAAAATTATATTTACCAGAATTTCTCTTAGTATCATATCTGGCTGGCAAGCTGCTTGGGGGTGAAAACCCCCAAGGGCCTGGTCAAGTAAACACAACTGGTTGCTAAATTATCTTCTAAGGCTGTGGATCTGTAACATCAAGGCTTGTGTTTTACCCAATGGTGGATTTAGCTGGTTTGTTCTCTGAGCTCAGCCTCTCCTCTAAATACATATGACAAATACTTTGAAGGGGTGCCAAGTCTTTAGCTTACCCAGGGCGCTCAGATGTCTTAGTCTGACTGGTTCTGTGTAGAGCGGAGTGCTTCAGAGATCAGAATGTTGAATCTATCACGGTCCTACCTTGGGGAACTTCATTACTTCTCTAAGTCTGTTTCCAAAATAGTAAAATGGGGTAAGAATAATACCAACTTTGCAGAGTCATCAAGAGAGCTGAGTGAGTTCATACACAAAAGGATGCAGTGTGGTTCCTGGAGTAGAATAAGTACTCAGTAAACTATGTTTATCTGTTCAGTTAGCTGTAGTAGGAGTCCTTTCCTATCTCATGAAATACTCTGAGCCTGATAGGATCCTGTTTTTGAAAGTCACAGCGAGATATTTATTTTGGCTTTATCAGTGTTTTCAAAATGCAGCTTTTAAAAAAAATTGTAAATCTAATATAAGAATAACATTAAACAAACTTAAAAATAAAAATGACTCAAATTATAATTTTTTCATTGAGTCTTAGTTTAATGCTATTTTCTTAGAGATGTCTCCTCTGATTCTTTATACCACTAACTACAGTGTGGCCTTTCCATTTATTTGTGTGGTTATTTGTTTATCTTTCATGGACTCTCAGCTCCATGACTATAGGGACTGCTGGAATGTTATTTTTTTGTTTTTGTATGAATCTTTAAAAAAATTATAGTTGACATACAACATTATATTAATTTCAACATAGTGATTCAGCATTTATATACCTTACGAAGTGATCACCACAATAAGTCTAGTAACTATCTGTCATCGTACATAGTTATTATATGATTATCGATGATATTCTTTATGTTGTACATTATATCCCCAGGGCTTATTTTATAATTGGAAGTTTCTACTTCTTAATCTCTTTCCCCTTTTCTGCCCATTCTTCCACCCATCTCTCCTCTGGTAACCATTGTTTTGTTTTAGAGACTGTTGGAGTGTTGATGTTTGATTCCTAACATCTAGTAGGATGCTTGGTGTATAGGAAGCCTCAGCAATAGTTCTTGAGTTAATGCATAAGTGAATATGGATGGGGACCCAAAGTGCTAGGTATTATGGTATTGTGAATGTGTGGTCCATATGAGGTTAAGAGTCAGGTAATCATTTTGTTCTTATTCTTGATATAGCACTGCTTCCCTGAATTATTAGATCACTGCCATGAATTCAGTGACAAGTACTAATGTGCTCAATTTATCTATTCGAGTAGTTCGAAACTGCAAATCAGACAAACATATTGTCCTTAGAACTCTGTAATAATTTATTCTTACCCAGGCTTTATCATTAGGACACGAACAGTCATTGGTCTCAATAAAATGACTGTTACCCCCCCACCCCGAACTAATGAATTTCAAAAGAGAATTTTTCAAATCTTGATGGTTGTAAAATCTCATTTTCAGGTCTTAAGGGGGAGGCTGGTGATATAGGGATCCCAGGGCCACCAGGAGTCATTGGACCCCAAGGCCCAAAAGGCCAGAAAGGAGAGAAGGGTAGGTAATTATATTTATTTCATGTCCAAACTCAAGAAATGTTTTGCATCATTTTTTTGGGGGAGCAATTTGCTAAATTAATACCAAATTTTTGCGGGTGGATCAATTTTAAATATGTAAAACTTGGTTAAGAGTATTGTGAGTTATATTTGATATAAAGTGTTAACTTTATAAACAGCCCATTGAGAAATTTTAAACTTGGTTAGTAACATATCACACACACACACACACACACACACACACACGCACGCACGCACGCACACACACATCCTTTCTATCTCTCATTCACCTCCCAGCTGACCCAGTGACTGGGAGCCTTAGGGCATCATTTCTGGGGAAGGGTCCTTCCCTATATACTCCTATGTGAGATCTTTCTCATAATGCAAATTAATTTCATACTAGAGAGAACTAACTAAGACAGGCAATCCTATTCCTTTTAGGTGGATAGCCTGCCTGCTGAGGAGAATATGACATATCAAATCAGAGACGATGTCAAAGAGAGCAAAGAGAGCAGAATTCAAATGGAAGAAATCAAGCACATAACAGTGACCAGTCATAATTGAGAGAATAGACTAGATATTTATTTATAACCTGTTTACTGTCAGAGAAGATTTGTAGTTACGTGTGCTTTCATAGATCTTTTCCAGCTCAGAAATTCTATAATTCCACAGTTGTATCAACAGAGAAGGTGTTCTGCCTGGGAAATCCCTGGTTCTGTAAGTGTTTCAAGGTACTGAGGGAAGGTTACAGATTCACTGGGACATTTGGAAATTCCTCAGTGAATCCTGCCAGCCTATAGAAATACCATCTATCCATCAAGTTAAACGTTTTAGCCTCAGTGTCATAAGTCAAAAGACCTAATATCATCTATACATCACCCTCCACATGGTTCAGGAACTGCCTAAGTCATTTCTAGTAGAACATTCAGTGAAGTAATTACTCAAAAAAGATGCTAAGGTAAAGAGAGAGCTATTTCACACTTGTCAGTTATGCGATTTTCATTCTCAGAAACATTTAATCCTTTCGTGGTTGAATTATGTTAGCAGAAAACTCTGTTAAATAAAGATGAGTGATGAACCTCCCTAGTGATTCATACATTTTGGAAGCTAGAATTCTGGAAGTGGAAGAAAAACAGAGAAGTGTCATCAGATAAGGTTCTTAAGCATATGCTTTGATGAAGAATCAAAAGTAGAAATTCATTCGGCTGGTCTATAAAGTGGCAACTCTCCTTTTACTTTCAGACTTACACTCTTGGTTAAGATTAAAAGTTAAAAAAAACAAAACAAAACCCAAATAAGTTGAATAACAGAATTCTGGGTAATCACAACCTGATTGAGTAAATTTTGAGTAAACTTGAGAACCAGAATAACTGCAATGAAGGTCAGTATGTGAGTATTGACTAGGAATAGAACTGGTTCTTCACTTTTATTCAAGGCTGGGTTCTCTCCGAATGCACACAGACATTTCCTTGTGGCCTATGGATTAATTTCCAAATTTTAAATGTTAAATGGTAATGAAGGAGCTAGCTACTTAGAAAATTCAGCTGAGTGGTTCATGGTGGGATTCCTGTTGTTGGTCTTATAAAATTTTAATTTGACTTAGGATTTCTTTTTTTCTGGCAAAAATGAAATGAAAAATGTTAGTTATATCATAAATAATATGGTTGGAAATCGATGTCAACCAATGTAATATGCAGTCGTGTTTGACTCTGTACAAATTTCTTAACTTTTTTATACCTCTGTTTCTTCTGTGATGAAAACAGTGACAAAAATATCTGTTCTGCCTTTTTTGAAGGGAGATGTTATAAACTTTTGTAAAGGAAAAATGTTCTAATTAATGAAATACGCTTTTGTATATGAGCCTCCCTGTTATAAGAGAGGCTATATTAATATCAAATAAAAATTAATATTAAATTAAAAAGGCTTTATTAAATTTAAAAATCATGTTAAGAGCTTGGAACATTACTTGGTGCAAAGTAGATGCTCAATAAGAGTTAGCTATTATTATTACTATTATTATTGCTATTATCATTTACAATAAAATAAATCTAGTGTGACAGCATTGTAACAGGCTGGGCCTTTACCCAGGCCTACTATAAAAATCCATTTTGTGGTAATATGGCAAATAGCTAAAAATCCAAATTTTTTTACTTTTTTTTTCCAAACACAAATTCTCACAGTTCTTTAATTTGTCCAAAGAGATAGTGAAAAATTTTCCAAACAAAATAAAAATTGTCTTTTTCTGTACACACACACACACACACACATACACATATATACATATACATTTATTTATATATTTATTTATTCTCTAATTTTTTTTTTTTTATTATGATTCGGTTTAGCCAACTGCAGAATGTTGTGCTCTATGTTTAAACTTACATGGTGCATGGCACTATTTCTTAGGCATTGTGGGGAATATAAAGAAGAGGACATTTTAACTGTCTTTCAAAATTCATAATAAGAAAAACATGTACATATGTAACACAGAGCAGGATGTCATGAGTTTTGTGAGAGAACTGAAGAGCTGTGAGGGTGCTGAGGGAAAAGGCGAGTTCTGTTTGAAGATACTGAATTACCCCTCAAATTTCCTTTAAATGGTTTACCACCAATTGCAATAAAATATTTCTAATGATGCTCAATAACACCTTTTTCCATATTGTTTTACCTTTTATGCATTTTGGTAAAGGAAGTATTGAATGTGACAGGAGTGTGAAATGGATGTTAGTTATATCATAACTAATAAAATTGGAAGAAAATTAATCTTGGTGTCATTTTAGGACTTAAAGGAGAACGTGGGGACCAAGGAACAAGTGGAGTGCCGGGATACCCAGGAAAACCTGGAGAATCAGGTAGAGTATAAACTGTATGTATTGGGTACAGTCACGTGTGCAGCATAGCCACTAATTTTCTTCCTGTTTATATTTAACGTTATCAGAGAAGGAAAGTGGAAATATAAATTGCTATTATTCTTCTAATAACTCAGTGCACTGATATACTAGAGTGTAACTAGCACAGGGCTAGGAATTTGGAGACTAGGTGAAGGTATCTGAGCCTTGCTCCTCCCTTTAGTTGTCCTTGGGGAAAAGATCCCTGAATCTTTATGGGTTTCAGTTTCTTCGCCTATAAGATTTTGCACTTGGATGGATAATATGGAGATTTAGGAGAATACTTGGGTTGGTCAAAATGCAAAGGGTAATAGAATACAATGGGCAACTATGATTCTCATACTCTTTATTATCTTAAAAGTAAAAAATATATAGAATTAGGTACATGAGATCTAAATATAAGCTATCACTTCTCAGTAGCGTTAACTTTTCCCTTTATAAGACAGTAGTGTATGAATGGTTCTGTGTAAGAGTCTCCTCCCACAGCCATTACTGAGGTGAGAACTAGGTTTCCAGTCCCATTTAGTAGGTTTTGTTTCTATTTTGTGAGCTCTATTAGAACAGTGTATCATCATTCAAAGCCTCTGTGGTCCTTAAACATGATTTCAATTTTCCATTTCAGGTGGACTTGGTCCTAAGGGGGATAGAGGAGACATTGGACCGACAGGAATGAAAGGACAAAAAGGCTCGAAGGGGGACATGTTTGTAAATGGTAGCAAAGGAGATAAAGGAGACCGAGGGGCTGTGGGCTCATCAGGCTTGAATGGAGAGCCTGGGGCTAAGGGCGAGAAGGGGGAGAAGGGGGAGAAGGGCTACTGCAGAGATTCTGGGGAGAGGGGAGGCAAAGGGGAAAAAGGTGACCTGGGGATGAAAGGAGAAAAAGGTAGCAAAGGAGATATTGGAACAGAAGGCAAAAGCGGCCCAGACGGCCCGCCTGGGGCCCGAGGCGATCCAGGGGCTAAAGGAGAAAAGGGAGAGTTAGGTCCTCCTGGTCGTGTGGGACCTGCAGGGCCAAAGGGTGAGCTTGGGAGCAAAGGGGTCCGAGGGTCTATTGGGAAGAAGGGCTCTCGGGGACTCAAAGGCTCCAGGGGCGAGGTGGCCAGAGTCCCACAGTCGGCTTTCAGTGTTGCTTTGTCGAAGCCTTTCCCTCCTCCCAATGTCCCTATCAAATTTGACAAGGTTTTCTATAATGACCAAGGGAATTACAGCCCTGTCACCGGGAGATTTAACTGTAGTATTCCTGGGGCATATGTATTTTCCTACCACGTCACGGTGAGGGCCCGACCTGCTCGGATCAGTCTGGTGGCCCGGAATAAGAAGCAGTTCAAGTCCAGAGAAACAGTCTATGGTCATGAAATAGACCAGGCCTCTCTCCTCATCATCCTGAAATTAAATGCAGGGGACCAAGTGTGGCTGGAAGTTTCAAAAGATTGGAATGGGGTGTATGCCAGCGCTGAGGATGACAGCATTTTTACTGGGTTCCTTTTGTACCCAGAGGAAACTCCTGGAATTTCACCATAAACTTGTGTCTTGAGCATTGTAGTTTGGACTCAGTGGTATAGTCAAGTAACATAGAATAGTGCTATTGAAAAAATAGCTTTCATTATTTTTTCCATGATTATAAACATAATGAAAAAAGTAAAAAATTATATCGCCCGGAGTCAACTATTTCTCTTTTAAGATATCACCTTTTTAAAATCATTATTTATATATTTGAGAGCATATGTCTATTAACTTAGTAGGTAACTTTCTTTCATTTAGCATTACAATAGCATTTCTCATGCCATTTAAATAACTAATAATATTTGTATACAAAAAATGTGAATGAGACTTGTAATTAATAAATATATTCTTACTAAACATCATCTATAGCTCATATAAATGTGTGTAACTATTTTCTGTGTGAATGTGAGACTAACAGCTGACATATCATGATGGGCAAGTATTTTTCAAAAGTTTCTAATTCTGTTGGGGAGTTGCCTTCCAACAAAATGGAACTATTCTCGTATTAGTTTAATTCAGAGAGAATACACAGAAAGAATGGTAAAGACTGGCTAAAATACCTTTAAAATTAATTAGTGTGTAAAGATTGATCATTAAAAAACTGTTTTATATAGACTTGTGTGTTGGATAAAAAGAAAGTTAATAAAGATAATGCTCAGTCATATAAAAAAACCCAGTCATTCATCAAATTATTGTGCTTAGAAGAACTGAATGTCCCCCAAAGATTCAATAGTAAAATTAGATCATATTTGATCTAAAAATTTGGTTCTTTCTTCATGAAAGAACATTTAATTTGAATAAATTCTTTAGCTTCATTATCATCATCTGTATAATAATTAATTCCTGTTATTCAGTGATGACACTGTTGGAACATATGGGTATTTGGGAATTCACTTGCAATCTGAATATTTAATAACTGTGAATGTAGTCTCATTTTTTTTAAGAAGCAAACTTTTTGAATCCAAATTGAATTTGGTTCAAGAAGGCATGTAGTTAGGTAGATTTGCAAATCTTGGCGAGTCAAATCAGGGAGTGGATAATGGGGAGCTTTCTGTTCTTGCTCTGCCAGCCAAACATCAGTCACTTTTGAGAGTCTCATATATATATAAATAGTGTTTCCCAAACCGTGTTTAGAGGAAAACTATTTCTGGAAGTTGGTATTATGAGCTACTGGGAAAAGAGTGGGAAGCATATTAGTGTAGTCTCTGACATTCCGACAGAAAATAAATATAATTTTGTTTCATCTAATGATCCTATATTTATTTTGAGTTAGAAGTCATCAAGTAACATTCCGTGGAACAGTATTGTGTAGGATGCCAGTTTTGGAAATGTTGCATTAGTTTCTTATCCAAAGACCACCCAGCAGGCTGGGGTAAGTTCACTAATGATGTTTCCCCCTTTCTTCAGCAGTTTTCTCTATTTTATTTTATTTTTAATTTTATTATTATTTTTTTACATCTACAGCATCTGGTCTTCCTAGGTGGTCTCCCATCCAAGTATTAGCCAGGCCCAATCCTGCTTAGCTTCCAAGATCAGATGGGATTGGGCTTGTTCAGGGTGGCATGGCTGTAGAATTCTTCTCTATTTAGATTGTAATATTGCTTTAGTTGAGACTTTACTTGTATTTGTTAGAGGGAGAATAAGATAACTTATGTGATTGAAGTAGTGATGCTTCTTGCACTTAGAATTTTGAGGATTAGACAAAACTTAAAGTTTTGTCTCTCTCTTTCTATGTTCATGTGTATGTGAAAAAAAAAATATATGTATATATTTTTTCCTTATACCTTCTCCATCATTGAGTTGAAGGGATTTGGGGAGGCTGAGAACCCACTAGCTATGGAAGATGGAAAAGAAAACCATAGCAAAAGATGTGATGTAAAAGGCAGCTAGGCAGAGTATCAGTAAGGGAGCAACAATTCATGTGGAGGATTCATGACATCCAGCAGTGTCTTACATATGTGTTTGAGGTAAACATTTTATAGGAAGTCTGAAGTTTAAGCCTTAGGGTTAGGAACCAGGATTGGTGATTAATTAGGAACTTTTTCAGGGAATCCACACCAAGAAAGTTCTTAGCATTGGGGTGGATTTGGGAGGTGGCTTCTAGGTTCTTTATGCCACTTTTTGCTCTGAGGATGGAGAAGTGGCATGATAGTATCTCCCTCTTTCGACTATATCATGTCTCCCATCTTGTTAAAAGCACAAAAATAAAGAATGGATCTCTCCCATCCCCAGGATTTGAATACATTCCCTACCTACTCTTACCCTAATGACTGCCAAATATACAGATCTCTCCCCTGAATAGTAAACTACTGAGAATTAAACTGACATCTCAAGCCGAATGTGACAAAACCAGGCTTCTGAAGTTTCCCCCAAGCTGCTCCTCCCAGGCCCCGCCCTAACTCACAGAATGGCAATTTCTTCTGGAGTTGCTCAGGCCAGAAATCTGTCATTTGATTTTTCCATTTCACACTTAAATTCAACCTGTTAGGAAATCCTTTAGTATCCAGAATTTGATGACTTCATATATCTCCATTGCCATCACCCTGATCAAGCCATTTATTGCCTGGATTATTTATTGCAATAACCACAAACCAGATTCCCTTAAGATACAATGGGTCTAGGGTCAAAGTACAAATGGGATCCAATATAACATATATTTAAATTTTTAAAATTTATGAATCCAACTCACAAATAGTTATTTAAAATACAGTCTATCTTCCTACTTCAATGTATGCTTTTATACTGAAAAAGTAAAAAAAAAATCTATGATTTTTATATGACTGACTGTAAATAAATATCAAAGATGACTGAATTACTATCATGCATGCCTGGGAGTTCTGTTACTAAGCAGATGATGTTTGGATGAGTAATAAGAAAAAGACATTAAATCATGAATTACTATATCTTTACCAGTAGTTGTTATTTTTAAAACTTAATTTCTACAAAATATGTTTTCATATTTGAGATTTTCACATAATTTATGTTCTATTGACAGTTTTGTCAAATTAGACAACTTTTGTTGAATCATTGAATTTTAAAATTAATTTTTAAAATTTCAATTTGGAGAGACAGTTCAGCTGAATCAGCAATAAGGTTTGGAAATGAACCATGAATTTTACATACCATGTTCAAAGATTATAATTGGGGTTACACATGATATGTTATCACTGTTATAAACAATGTTGCAAAATATTTAAATTTCATCCTACAAACTATAATCATTTATATAGCCATTTTTATCATCTCTTAAAACAATACTCTAAAATCTAGATCCATCATGAACTTTTAGTCTAGACCTACATAAATACAAATTTAGATATGAATTGTTTAATATTTTTAGCCATTAAGTAGGTAACTGTTGCAAACACTGGGCAATTTGTGTATCTCAAGAAAGATGAACTGAAATACAATGAGAAGCAAGAAAATGAATGTTCAGCACAATTGAGATATAATATTTCTTATCTAGAGCATTGATGCTCTCCAAGAGGAAGTAGATAAGTTGTACTTCTCTTCATTAAGCACATCCATTGTTCAAATCCTTCCCACACTCCAAAGCAGTGTCTATCTCTCATGTTTGCAGCAGTTCAACCCACTGGGAGTGGTGGCGTTTGGAGGCAGTTACCTTTTGTTTGCTGCCCATTGGGCAAGAGGCATGGAGGAGAGCTTCCCCAGGGTTTGAAAGGTAGTAGTCAGAAGAGTACATGTTTAAGACTGCAAGCTGTACTGTGCCAGAAGTGAACCCCGATCTCTATTAAAAGTGCCCTGGCTACTAGCAAAATTTACGTGTCATGTGTTTGTTTTACGCAGGACTCCTTAAAGCATGGGGCCCAGGGCAGGGGCCGCTCTTGCTTAGGCCTAAAGTCAGTATTACCTATTTCTGCCCTGACCCTTTCAACCAAAACAATTCTGTTAAAAAGGAATTGGGCCATCTTATACCTCTGCTCAAAGCTTCTTGAAGACTCCATCTCATCCAGAGTAGAAACCAAATCTTTAGTATAACCTGAGCGGCCCCATGCAACCTGGCCCCTGCTTTCCCTCTGACTCCATCTTTTGCTGTCTCCTCCATCTGTGCTCTGGGCATTGCCCTCTGTGCTGTTCCTCAAATCCACTGAGGATGGTTGTATGCAGGGCTTCGCACATGCCAGTCTATAAACATTTAGATAGAACAGTACGTGCAAAGTAACTGAATGACACTTTTCTTTCTTTCAAGCCTTTATTCAAATATCACCTTTTCAGTAATATCTTCTGTGACCACTTAGTTTTAAGTTGCAGTCCCCACGCCCTGACCCTCTTCCCCGCTTTAGTTTTCTCCATAGCACTCACCATCATCTAACATGTTATGCATTTCACTTACTGGTCTTGTTTATTTTCTGTCTTCCCACTAGGAGGTAAGTTCCATGAGACCAGGGATTTTTGTCTATTGCTCTGTCCCTAGCCTAGGACATTAAATATGTGCTCAGTGAATAAAGATTGATAGGGTCCAAACTGATGTGGCAGTTGTAGATCTCTTCATAAGGTGGTGCTCACAGATTATCTTTGCTTTTAGTTTCCATCTTAATTGAATACAAATAAAAACCAACTAAGCCAGTCTGTTATAAATTAAATAATGATTTAAATTAACAAATTGGCTTTATAAAATACCATGTTTTATCATGTTTCAGAGAGCTACACCTCTCTGTTTCTGTCTCCTCTGTCTCTCTCTCTGTCTCTCTGTCTCTCCCTCCCTCCCTCTCTTCCTCCCCCATTTCCTATTGGAATGTAGGACTACTGAGCTGTTCTCTGGGGCTGCAGTAAGAAACTTACAACTATGAGAGAGGAACATGTCTCTTGATGTTTGGATATGATGCTCCTTCTGAGTAGGGGCCTGATCTATTTTTATGTCCCACCCCAACCTAAAATAAGTCATCTTGAGTCCTGGAATGTAATATATTCAGTAGCCATAAATCTACTTACAAGAAAGTTTTAAAATGAGGCAAGGATACTGTTAGACTTGAAGGTTTAAAAATGCTGTAAGACAGTGGCCAGGGCATGGAAGCAACCAAAGTGCCCTACGATAGATGATTGGCTAAAGAAGCTGTGGTACATGTATACAATGGAATATTACTCAGCCATAAGAAGAGATGAAATACTGCCATTTGCGACAACATGGATGGATCTCGAGATAATCATGCTAAGCGAAATAAGCCAGACAGAAAAAGTTGAAAATCACATGATATCACTTATATGTGGGATATAAATCTAAAAGCAACAAAGGAACAGGACAAACAAACAGACTCATGGACAGGGACTATAGACTAGTGGTTACCAGAGGGTAGGGAGTGGAGGAAGAGGGGGGAGGTAGACGGAGTAAAGGGGGTCAAATATAGGGGGATAGGCGGAGGGCGAAGTGGGTAAAGGGGATAAAATATATGGTAGCTGATGGAAACTGGACTTTGGGTGGTAAACACACAATAGAATATACAGATGTCAAATTATAATGTACACCTGAAAATTATATAATTGTTCTAACCAATGTTATCCCCAATAAACTTAATTAAAAATAAAAATAAAAAAATAAAAATGTTGAAAGACTTGGATGAAGGACTTCGGGAATGGGAAAAATTTAGAGCAATGAGTCTGCCATTGACACAGATGAGTGGGGCAGGCAGGAGAGAATGTTGGAAATTATGGTGTCTTAATAACTGTAATATCTTATGTCCTAATAATGTGCCAGGCATTGAGCTTTATGTGTCTAAAGTAGCTTAAGTGTTATGTACCCTGGGAGGAGCGGTTAGGCAATGTGCCAAAGACACCAGTGTGGTACGT
>NW_006433378.1:2995141-2997502 GCF_000325575.1 Pteropus alecto | reverse complement strand
TAATTAAAAGACTACGGGAGTCAAAGTTTTACCCACGGGGGGGTGGGGAACTGTAAGGGATGTTCATAACTGTGGAAAGTAGTAAGGTATTTTTATTTTTAACTTGTAAGGTGTGGCCCAGTTCCAGTTCCAGTGTAAGGGGAACAGGCAGAAGGTGTTTTTTCCTTGATATGATAATAGAATTCAACCAACTGTAAAGTGTGTGTGTGTGTGTGTGTGTGTGTGTGTGTGGTCAGAGAGGTCACAGATTGCGTGGGACTTCTAGGCTATTGTAAAGACTTAGGCTTCTTTCTGAATTTGGCAGATGTGGAGATGTACCATTCAAGTCCCCTCCAAGGAAAAATGAGATGCCCTACTGAGAGGACAGTGCTCAGCAGATGTTTCTGGCTGTTGGCTCCTTCAGGGTCTGCCCTAACTGCAGAGCTGTCTCTTTTGAGGTTATGCCTTTCCCAGGGCAGCCCAAATCTGAGGACTGAGCAAGGTGGGTAGATAAAGGCCCAGCCATTTCAGTCCTTTGTGGTCACCCAAATAGGCCACACTCCAGAGCGTCTGCCGGCTGGCCAAGGCTTTGCTGGGCATTCACGGCAGTTCAGTCCTTCCCTGTCCAGTTCTGCCTCCTTTCCCTTCCCTCTACAGGAGTCGATTCCTAATAAACACTTTGCGCCTCAAACTCTCTTTGTATATCTGCTTTTGGGGACCCAACTGGTAACCATGAGATGTTAAATGTGAGAGAAAGTAGTAGAGAGTACAATTTTGTGGACCACTTGTTTATTGTGCACTTGCATATGTGACGCCACCCCCCCCACCCCGCCCACACACACCCACACATACACCCACACACACATACCCCTCTTCTTTGCTCTGGACCAGGACTAAAAGAATTAATTAACTAATTAATTAACATTGTCAGAACACTATTGGAAATTTTGGACCCGACATTTAGATCTAAAGAACCTCTGTTGGTTGACTATAGTGGTTAAGTGCATGGACTCAGGAACTGGATTCACCGGGTTGGAATTTTATTTACTAGCCAGCCACATGACCTTTGGCAAGACACTCGGTCTACCTGTACCTCAGTTTCCTCATCTATAAAATGGGATTTGGATGTTATAAATGAGTTTATATTTGCAAAACTCTTAGAACTGTGTCTGACACATAGCGAGTGCCAAACATATATTTGTTAAATAAGAAAGCCTGCTTTACTTGAGTCAAATGTGAGAGAGGATGCATTTTGTGTACGGGTCAGACTCCTTTTTGGGGTCAGATATGTATAGCTTTTCAGCTGATAAACTTATGAGTGAGGAGGTGAAATAAGGACTGATTTGGGCTCAATGTATTATCAGAGGTGAGAGTGTTGATTGAATTTAATTCATGTATTTAGTTAATGTCTCTAGAATATCTGAGTTATTAAAAATATATATAAAATAATGTTCTATAAAGGATACATAAAAATAAAGTGCTACTCCTTTGAAATGAGATTCAGGTTTACCTTTTCCTCAAAATCACTATTGATAGGGTTAATAAACCGAAATGCAGGGATTCACTTTCCTGTTTAGGCACCTATGACAACTGTTTTGCAGTGCCATACTGACCACGAGCTTCCTGCACACCTGAATAAGGCGCTGAACGAGAGCCGAAGTAAAGATGGATGTTTTGCTGATCCGAAAGGTAATGGCAGTGACAAATGAGACCTCTCAGTAGACCACAGCTGGGGTTAGTGGCAGGAAATTGCATCCGCTCAGTGATTAAGGCAACATCAGCAGTCAGAAGACAGCGGCAGGGCAGGCGGCCTTGGTTTTGCTGCTGCCTCATCTGATCTGTCGCGCAGGGTGATGAGACTGAAATGTGTCTGCAGAGCCCACAAACATGATCCTCCCCTGCTTCCTTGTCCCCCACACCCGAGGATAAATGAGCAACAAAAAATTCGGAACATCCAGATTATTAAATGTCAGAGCTATTGCCAAAGCAGCACACCCACTCTCCTTGGATGTTGAATGTAACTTAAAATTACCCCTGGAAAAAGGTTTTGTGAAGGTCTTATTCATTCATTTTAATTTAAGAAAAATTAATGAGCACCTACTACGTACTAGGCACTGGGCTCAATGTCAAGGATATGAAGATAAATGAGATAATTTCTTGTCTTCAAGGAAGTCACAGTCGAATGGAAGAGGTAACTAAGTGAAGACATTGGTTGTTTTATCTTTTCTGTCTTCGGGATGGTCAAGGACCTAAATGCCATGGCTATTATAGGGGAAATTGAGAAAACACTTAATCCAGCAGGTTGGTTGATTGATGTTCTTATTTAGCTACCCCATGGAGTACTAGGTAAACCATTGATTTAAAAATGTTCAGCTTCAGCAG
>NW_006433378.1:2973412-2995087 GCF_000325575.1 Pteropus alecto | reverse complement strand
AAAATATCCTAGAAAAACATTTTCGAAATTGGGTGTTACCATGTACTCTAAATCTGTTTCTAAGACCTCGGACCGACAAGTAGGTGAGGGCTAAAGAATTCTATGGGGAAATCAGAAGCCGACCTGGCTAAGTCAAGGACCAAAGGAAGCAGAGCCTTTTACCTGAGCCTTTTACCTGAAAGGATCTCAATAAACACCTCACCAGTTCCTCTTGAAAGCTGAGACTCCAAAGAGTAGATTCTGAAACTCAAACTGTGTGACGCAAGGACTCACAGATCATAGCATTCGCTCTTCCAAGCAAAGGCTTCAGATTTAAAACAAAATCAAAATTATTGGGATATAATATACCTGCATAAAACTGCACAAATGTTGAACGTACAGCTTGATGATGTTAAGTAGACGGCTATACCCATGAAACCGGTACCATGTCATGATATAAAAAAAATTCCAGTAGTACAATTTCCTTGTGCCCACTTCCAGCCCACAAACATAACCACTACTCTAATTTCTATTACCATAGATTAATTTTATATGTGTTTGAGCTTCACACAAATGGAATTGTGCAGTTTGTACAATTCTTTCATGTTTGGCTTTCCCCATCAACAGTCTGTCTGGGTGATCATCCATGCTGCTCTGTGTATTAGTAGTACTTAAATGTTGAACATCTTTTCATATGATGATTGGGCATTTGTACATCCTTTTTTGTGATGTGTTTGTTTAGTCTTTTTTTTTTTTTGCCAAATTTTAGTGGGTGTTTGTCTTTTTCTTATTGATATATAGTAGTTCTTTAGACTATTTCTGCAAAACTCTTTAGTTTTAATCCACTCCTCTTTTTCTACAAGTGGGTCAATTTGCTTTCTGAGCTCCTTTTTCCCTTTCATGCATTCCTCTTTGGTTTCTAAATTTCTCAAACATAAGCTCCCTGATGGTTCTCTTTGTAGGACTAAAATTGCTTCCAAAAAAGAAAATGAATGCTTAGATGTAAGTGACTGAAAAATCTTTTGTTTGCTACTCTAGCCCCTAGGTATTTATCTTTTAAAAGGAATTTCCAACCAACAGAATATCTGAAGGTAGAATTTCAGAAATGAGAAAGTTGATGGGAATTTTTTTTTGAGAGAGACTGGGAGACAAGAAAGACCAATGAAAGGCACTTTTTGGTATCTCCGAAATCCAACAATGCTGCACTTCTTAAAACTTTCTTTGAATTTGGGCCAATTAGCTTTAAGAAATGTTGGACAAAGGAAAAAAGGAATTTATCAACAAATGATTGAAAAAAAAAACAAAAAAACTTGGATCACTGGATTCAGGACTATTTTCAAAGACTGACCATCAATGGCTTACTATCAGCCTGGGAACCTTATGGTACAATGTTTCAGGGTGGCTGCAGTCTTAGAAACCAGTGCTAATATTGCAATAGGGATTTGTCAGGAGATAACAAAGCATACTGATGAAGTTAGTGAGTGATGTTAGATTGGTAAGTGGAGTCTAACACCTTATAGGCAGGAGAATGGTTTAAGATGACCTTGAAAATAAGGGTGAAAAATAAAAAGAAATGTCAATGGAGGCAATTTATGTGATAAGAAGGAGGGACCAAAAATTGAAAAAAAAAAAAAATTTAAAGGAGGCATGTGGTCTTGTTCAGATCCAAGTAGTAGGTACTCATCCTCAAGAAAACATGGTTCTGAGATGTCCATACCAAGAAAATGGACTATTTAATCCCTCACTATAAAACCACTTCTCAGTTATATGTGTTAAAAACAGAATGGGGGCACAGGTTAGAGAGTCTTAGTCTGTTTCTGCCATAAATATTTCACTTCTCAAATATTTATTAATCATTTACTATCAGGTACTGGAATAGATAATCATTATACAATTTTATAAATTCTTTAAAGTATTTACTCATTATAATAGGAGAATAGAAGAGGGTTTGTAAGTCTGGGAGGATTAGGGGAGCTTTGAAATTTATTTATTTATTATCCATACAATAATTATTTATTGAGCATCTGCCTCATACCAGCCATCATGCCAGGTGCTAAGGATACAGTTTTGAACAAGAAAGATGAGTCTTTGCCTTCATGGAGCTGACAGTTTAGTGATAAAGACAGAGGAAATGACATTAAATTGTGTCTTGAAATACTTCTCTTATGAAAAAAGGAGGAAAGTCATTTCTGCCAGAGGCTCCTATAGATAGAACCACAAAGTTTGGAAAGAGGTTTGTGAATTTGGACAACTGCAAGTAGTGGGATGTGGCTGAAATCATGTGGAATGTGTTTGATGAGAATCCAGTGAAGTCGATTCTTCCAGAAATGTTGCAGCTGAAATCTACCACAGGCTGGGATAGCTAGATTGATCTATTTATCATCCTATCTGTGTAAGATTCATTCTATGGATGGTACCGATAAACACTGGTGAAATTCATACAGAGATGAATATGACAGCATCCTCATTTTTGACTTAAAGTTCCTTATTAGAAGATATAGAAACATCATATCCACATGATATTAAGGTGAGAAAAGCTGAGAGGTGGATTAAAATGGAAGGAGCTAGTTTCATGGTTCAACTTGGTTCCACTCTATAATAATTTAGATAGAATTTTGAATTTTTTAATAGGGATTTCTTATCCTTTACCCTCAGGTGTTCAAAGACTTGTGTAGCAGTTTTGGGCTATTTAGCTCTACTGAGAAGTATCAGAACAGACAAGAGATAAATCTATTAAAGTGTCAAGAAGAAAATAACCCTTCGGGTTACCAATTGACTGTTTTCTGGTTAAATAACCTTTAAGTATCAGATTCAAAAGGGCCAACGTAATGTTACATTTATTATATCCTTCTTAAATGCCTTTCAGAAGCATTGGCTATATATCTGTCAGTTTTTTTCTGCAGTAACAAACAATTTCCAAATTTCAATGGCTTACAACATTTATTTCCTACTCATGTGTTTACAAGCTGGTTGTAGCTCTGCTCAGCTCTACTTGGACTGGGCTCCATCCCGTGGACTGGTTCAAGTCTATTCTACATATGGTTTCATTTTGGGACCCAAGTGGAAGGAGAGGTATTATCTAGGGAAAGTTTTCTTCATGGTGGAAAGCTGAAGCTCACCAAATGATAGAAACTTGCAGTGCCATTAAAAGTTTCTGCTTGGATATGACGTAAATAATATTTACTCAAATTCCACTTGCAAAAAGCCATCTGATCAAACCCATAATTGAGAAATGTACTTTTTTCATGGGGCAAAGATAAGAGAAGGTACCATGAATGTTTGCTGATCAATACAATCTACTATGATGTATTTGTGTACTTGTTTTATAAAATAACTTCTACAGATAAACTGAAATCTCTCTGAGACGTGTGATCAGAAGCTATTAGAAAGTTCTACATTTTAAAGAAAATGTTCTTTCTAGGATTTTTTTCTTCATGCTACACTAGAAGAGTTGATATTAACAGTAAATACAGGTAATGATCTAAAATACTTGGAGTGAGATTGCTGTGGGAAAAATTCGAATAACAATTTGGAGGTATCCATTTGTGAGAAATGTCTGTGCAGTTATTCATTAATTTAGAACTGATATGACAAAGCTAATCATTCAGGCAGGATTTGAGTGACCCATGGGTCTTTAAACATGGAAACATTTTTTAAAGGATAGTTTGAGATGGAGTGGGGGAGATGGTGAATATTTTATAGTGTATAATCTTTATGTCTTGTTTCGTTGAACAGTGTGCCGTATACTTGATTTTCCTTTGCAAAATCAAGTGGTATGTTGCCATGATTTCTGCTTTAATAAGTGACAGAAGTAGTCATTTTCTCTGTGTGTGGGAAAGCATAAATCAGTCCTTGCAGTGGGACTGAAAATATTTCTCTGTCTGAGGTATGAATTTATGAGTTAAATTTGGTTATAGGATTGTGGATTAAAACTTAGACTAGCTTAAAGTGGTGTATTTTGTGATATTGAAGTGACTGTAGGACATTTACATAGCATTACAAAAACATATTTTTCATTTCTTTTTGTACTTTAATATTATATACTGCTGATATTAGGTATTGTTCTCAGTATGTAACGATGATTTTAGATTGTTATTCACACTTCTGCAGCTTCAGTGATCAGTACTTAACATGGAACCATTAAGCAATTTCAATTAACTTAGAGATCACAATGAACCTAATTAAGAAGTATTACTTTGTATCACACTTAGAGCCTACAACTCAACACCAGGCAGCTCATCCTGGTACGTGCATCAAATTAGTTCTGTTTTTAAATACAGATGATGTAAAACATACCTATGGAAAGCTAATCGTCTGTATTCTTGAAGTCACTAAGAATTTATTGAGGGAGTATAGTAAAAACCAGTAGTTTATTTTATATTTAAAGAGATAAATTAAAGCCCTCATTAAATTATTATGGGTTCAATGCTTCTCTCTTTCCATTCACCTTTTGTCTTTTTGTCTGTTGAAGTAGTTAGGGTCTTTTCGGCTGAAATTAATGGTAAACCTAATTCAACCAATAAAGAAATTTATTATCTCATGTAACAGGTGGTCAAGAGATAACAGGTGGGCCCTAGTCATGAGGCAATCAGGATGCTTGTTCTATTTCTATGTTATTCTCTTGGTTCTTCCCTCTTCTCTGCATTGCCTTTATTCTCAGGCTGGCTTTTCTCATTATATTAACATAGATGACAACAACATCCAAGGAAACATGCCTCCTTGATCATGTCCAAAAGGAAATAACTCTACCCTGATATGTCACACACTTTAGTTGTTACTCCATATCTATTCTTCCTTGTTATATATTGTGATGGCTATTTTTAAGTGTCAACTTGACTAGGCTAAGGGATGCCCAGAGAGCTGGTGAAACACTATTTCTGGGTATGCCTGTGAGGATATTTCTGGAAGAGATTAGCATTTGGGTCAGTAGATTGAGTAAGGCAGATTGGCCTCACCAATGCAGGTAGGCATCATTCAATCTGTTGAGGGCCTGAATAGAACAAAAAGGAAGAGGAAGGGCAAATTTGCTCTCTGTCTGAGCTGGGATGTCCTCGAACATTGGTGCTCCTGGTTCTTAGGCCTTCAAACTTGGATCAAAACTTATACAGTTGTGCTGTTGCCCTCCCATCCCTTTCTTAGGCTTTTGAGTTTATAATGGGACTTATGTCATTGGCTCCCCTGGTTCTGAAGCATTGGACTAAGGCTGAATTAAACATTGGCTTCCCTTGTTCTCTGGCTTGCAGATGTCAGATCATGGGACTCATGGCTTCCATAATCATGTGAGTCAATTCCTGTCTCCATATGGATATATACTGGATGGAATGAGAGTTCCTTGTGGCTTAGTCTTTTAGATGGAAGTCTGGTATGGAAAAGGGCAAAGAAATAAGGTAGAAGGAGCTGGGACATCTAGTAGCTTTAGAAGAGGAGATACCTCACCAGCTTGAATTTTATATTAAAGAATAATAAACCATTGGTTTTACTTTAAGTTTTTGTAAGTTTTCTGAACTGATATCCTTGCTTTCTGCATCACTTTATATCGTGTACTCACACCTGGGCCATCTGGTCTCCAAGGGAACCTATGGTGCATGTTAATTGGCTTAAACCTAGGTTTCTGAACCAATCACTGGCAAGAGGAATGAAATTACAGTGATTGGTTAAAATTATTTAGGACCCCCTCCTGGAGCAGGAACCTATTGGGATCAGTAGACATTGGGTCATGTTGGGAGTTCTATCAGGAAGACGTGAGGAATGGTTGGTCCAACAATGTTCATTAGAAGCATGTCTCTCCTTGTTGGCGTAAGTAAAAGACTGTGATATGAGAAAAGAGAAGTTGACTGATTTAGTCCACTCTTGTGATATAATCCTAGGGACAATCTGCTTCTTAGATTGCCTGGGCTGGAGAGTATAGACTAAATAATAGAAATTATTTCAGATTTAGCATGTTTGGTTTTGGTTTTTATTTATTTGCATCTATGAATAAATGTGTGTTTGCATGTGGGTGTCGAGGGAGAAATCCATGTTGCTGTGGGAGGGGTGGGAGAGGTTCTCCTTCCTCTAGATCTTGTCATTTGAGCAAAGCTTGCTTGCTTTGTTAGCTGAGCATCAGAATTGTTTTCACCAGGCTTCAGAAATATAAAAGAAATAATCTCTAGTATTTTATCAGTGCAATAACAGCCTAAATATTTTAAGAGCTCAACAACTTGTCAACTTCTCTCTAGTACTCTAACTACTCCTGTCTTTTATCTGAGAGTAAGGTGAAGAGTGTTATCTAGAGAGAATAAGGGATGAATTTTGCAATTTTACTTGGCATAAGCACCACCTATGCTGCTGGAAACCATCTCGAGTTACTCTCCCAGATGTCACATGCCCTTGACCAAGACATAAAATTTGCACGACTTATGAAAGACAGGACTGAAGAACTTAAGTAGATTACTAATTGCATAGATAGTCTCTGAAAGTAAAAACACAGAATATAGGCTAGGAACTCTGAATTAAATTGTTTGGGTAATTAGATGCTGAGAAAACACAGAAGTTAAGAGATTGAGCTTTAGGATCCAACTGAATGTAAAAATCCTGCCTCTCCACTGACTAGTTGTGTAAATTTGGACAATTGCTTTGTCTCTCTGTCTCAGTTTCCTCACTGTTAAGGGCAATAATGATAGTATTTACCTGGGGGAGGTTTAAATAAGAATAAAGCATTTACTACAGGGCCTGTTACATAGGAAGCTAACATCAGAAAAGTTACTGCTGGTCACATGAGTCCCCAGCTTCTTTTCCAGCCATTTCTTCATTTCAAAGAACATTCAGGTGATATAAAAAAGCAATCTTATTTTCTCTCAAGATGAGGACTCCATTTTTACTAGATACCATCCATCAGCAGCACTGACCAGGAACTTTCTTATCCCAGATTTCATTCATGAAGAAGTTAAACACACACACACACACACACACACACACCTACCTTTAAAAGAGGTCAATCTTGATGCCATTAGAAATGATTAATGACCTTAACTACAGCATACCACCAGATGGGTAACATTTACCTTAGATGACATGTAGCTGAGGTCTCTAAGCAGATGAAGTTGCAGTGGCTCTACGTGTAGGAATTAGATGGCAGGGACTGAAAGGATCTCTGCTAGTGAGCCGGTTGATTTTAGTTCAATGTAAGGAAACACTCTCTAAATATTACACCTGTCTTAAAATTTAATTAGGTGCTCATAGTCATGGTGAGTTGTTTTACTGGAGGTTTCCAAGCAGATTGGGCGTGGGGCAGGGGAACAATTGTTTATCAGAGATATGATTGAGAGGTTCATACGCAGGATGCACAGTTGGACAAGGTAACTGTTTGGATTACACATACTTCTGAGGTGATTTGACTATGCCTTAAATTCTTAGTCATGTCAACATAAATACAACCTTTATTTAGAATTTCATCGATCAGTAAGCCATTGTAACTCTTCACTTGGTGAGTTGTTAATGCCAATCAGAATGTGTAATTCCTTGGAAAATCCAGCAGTTAAAACTACTCACTCAAAGACAAAGCTTAATCACCCTGAAGCTACAGTTATTAAAGTTGTCATTGAAAAGGACCTTAATAAAACACTAAAAAACAAATAAAAATTGATGAGGCCAAGTGAAAGGTAAACACAGTACTTTGAAGAGAATTAAAAATTTCATGCATTTACCTTTATTCATTGCAAAACAAGGCAATTACAAGACTTTTGACTTCTTAATTATACTGTTGCCACATATTTTAACTTTAATGTTTCGAAGAGTCTTGGATGAAATTGTTTTAATTGAGGCCAACTCAAATTTTGGTTATTATTTATAATTAGGTGAAATTTTCCCTTACTGGAAATTTGCTAAAGCCTTCAAAACAGCTAAAAGAAAAGCTAGCAGTACATGCAATGAACAGTTATTTATACAACCCCATTTTCTCATCTAATAAATTTAGCAATAAAAAATAAAGGGAGGAAGGAAGCTAATATTCCCTAAGCTGTTACTCTGGCAGGTGCCTTGCATTGCACACAGTATCTTATTTAACTTTTAAGTAACCTGGTGAGATAGATTTTTAATATATTTTATAGATAAGAAACTTTAAATATCTTGTCCATGGTCACTAAGTCAATACAAACTGGAGCCGGGATTTTGACTTGGAGTTGCGTAAATCCAGTTAAGATCCATCTTTGTTACTCCAAGGTGGATACCTTATAACCTCAAACTCAAAAGCCTTCACCAATGAGGCAGGAACAGAAATGAGTGACTCTTAAGTGTAGGTATGGGGGGTAAGCCATGTAGAGATTGAACTGGAGGGTGCCTGTTTGGCCTAAAGGTATTTACATTAAATTAAAAAAAAAATCATTTTGGCAGTTAAAAAATCTCATCTCCTAGCCTTATCAGGCATGCTTGCCAAGAGTTTGTAACCTCTAAAATGCTATTAATTTTCATGCTATAGACTGAAGAAAGCTTTGAGAGACATGATCAAAATGCAATTTTCTTTTAGCCTCCTCTGATCTCTCTAAAATTTTATTTAGTGGAAAAGGCTTTTCTACTAAAAGATGCAGGCAAATCCAGTTGATTTTTCTTAAGTAAAAGACCCACAATAGATTTAAGTCACAAACGTTCTCAGGTCAGAATTTTGAGTTTTCAGTCCTCCACAATAATCAAAATCTCATGTGATTTGTCACTCCTCTTTTCCTTTTCCTCAGCTGGCCCCTCGAAGTGGGAGAGAGTGTCATGGTTCTTCTTCTCTGTCATTCCCTTTCTCTCAACCCACCACTTCTTGTTCTTCCTGACGGGAAAAGGGGAGAGGACAGAAGAAGAGGTAAGGGAGAAAAGGCTAAATAAAGTTTTTACCTGAAAAACAGTATGAAGGGTCCTCAAAAATTAAGAATAGGATTGCAATATGACCCAACAACACCTCTTTTGGGTACCTATCCCCAAAATTTGAAAACATTTATCCATAAAGATATATCCACACTGATGTTCATTGCAGCAAATGGCCAAGACATGAAACAACCAAAGTGTTCTTCAATAGATGATTGAATAAAGAAGATATGGTACATATATACAATGAAATATTACTCAGCCATAAGAAAACATGAAATACTGCCATTTGTGACAATGTGGATGGATCTTGAGATAATCATGCTAAGTGAAATAAATCAGGCAGAAAAAAATTGAGAACCATAGATTTCACTCACGTGTGTTATGTAAAACTGAAAACAACAAGTGAACAAGACAAACAAAAACTTATAGACACAGACAACAGTTAAGTAGTTACCAGAAGAATGCGGGGGAAAGAGGAAGTAGATAAGAGTAATGGGGGTCAAATATATGATTAATGGAGATTTGATTTTGGTTGGTGAACACATAATGCAATATACATATGACATATTATTGAATTGGACACTTGAAACCTATATAATTTTATTAACCAGTGTCACTCCAATACATTTAATAAATTTTTACCTGAAATGATACTGTTGTGAGCTGGCTCAGATGCATACTTAAGGTTTACTCTCGGGGTTCTTTCATAGCTCCCTCCATAATTCCCATCACTAGGGATTTCCTACCTGCAGTTGGCTCGAGAGGAGAAAGGGAGTGTGATGTCAGTGGGTGTCTGAGCCTCTATAAATCCTAGGGTTTCCGAACTCCATCTCAGCTTTTGGTTGCTGAGTCTTTTCTTGCCTACTGGACCAGACTGAGGCTGATCCTACATTGGCTCTTATTTGTACGTGGTCAATTCAAGTCCATGGAAACACTTTTGTGTTCTTTCTTCTGATGATTTCTGGGAGTATGGGCCAATTCCAATGACCAGCAGCTCTTACCAGTAATGCCCCTCTTAAGTAGTCACTTCTCTGACTCCTTGGATTTCCTAGGTTAGAAGTCAGCTCCCAGTGTACTCTAACTCTCAGGAGAGGGGGCGAAAACCACATGTCCCAGGCTTTCCGAGTGACCCATTGAAGTCCCTCCAACCCTGCTTACTAGGCTTGCATTGAGGGATGGGTTTGGAGAGGAGTAGCTGGGGCTGAGACTTTGGTTTTGTCCAAGAGAATCTTTTGACAAAAATCCTTTCTTTAATCCCCTTTAAAAAATCCTTAACCTGGCCGACTGGTCCAAGGGTCAGAGGACCAATTTCCATCAATTTATCTGTAAATTCTACATTTGATCTGTTATCTGTCTCATCCTGGTGACTCAAGTGAAATGTTGATTTGGTAGCACTCAGCTGTCACTCCAGGTGAGGCTGATGCAGCACTGAACAGGACAAAAGTAGTTTGTCTGGTTCAGGATTCATCAACCTAGTTGAATCTTCCTTCAAAAACAGAATCTAGAAGAGGTTTAACAAGGACTTTTGGATGAACTTTGTAGGATCTCTAAACCAGAATGTTATGTAAAATTTCAATGTGTATGCATAAATGTACATTTTGGGGCATTTATAACCCCAAACAGATTAGGAACCTCTGGAAAAAAATATATTGCTGAATTTGTCCATATAAAGTAACTTTTCCTGAAAATACAGCCATACATTGAGTACAAAAGTAACCATACTGTCTACTCAAATTATGCTGTTATCTTTTAACTTGGTAAAGTCAAGGAAACTGTGGATATCAATAACTCCCATTCCACTCCTTTCCTCAAAACTTAAGACTTTTAATTCTCTGGTCATCAAAGTTAAACTAGTTTAAAATCACTTCTATCAGCTTCTTCCAGCATGCTTTTTAAAAAAGCAATATGATAGCAGTAGGGGTAGGAGAGTTAAAATCATGTTTTTCACCAAAACATCATTATCTCTTCTCTGTATACTTCTGGTTGGATTTTTTTTTTTCTTTTCTTCTTTTTTTTTTTTTTGGTTATTTTATTCCCAGAAGGCTACTAAGAAATTTACAACTATAGAATCTTTTAATGCAGTTTAGGGCAGAAAACCATTAAGGCAGCAGAAATAGAATTAGAAAAAAAAAAAAAACCCACATCAAGTAATAGAGCAGTTAAGATGTTCTAATTAAAGTTATAATAGTACATCGAGTGCATGAAGATAACTTTAATTTTTTTCTCATCTGAGCATTTTTGGTCTGTATTTCAATTCTTTATATCTCATACTTAATCTTCCATGTCTTACTGAATCTATGCTGAACCCTAAATAGGTTAACAAGGAGTTTTAAAAATAAAACTTTTCAGACATACCAATAATTGAGATAATAATGAAGGTATTATTTTTATATAGGTTTTTCTCTGCTGTGACTTCAAAGTATTCTTCAAATTTCTTCTCAAATGTAACTTCTCCTTTGAGACAGATAATGATGTTTCAACACAATTCATGAGTCATTTGGATGGCCCAAACCCAACCTCCTCTCACAGACCTTTCCTATTTTTTTAAAAAACACTTTCACCCCTTCCCTACCTTGCTCTCTTCACTCTTAGTAGATAACTTTGCTGCATTGGGGCTTAAGAAAATAGAGACTTGGAGCCAGAGGCTTTATTACCTTTCTGCCCTTCTGCAGTTAAAAGCATGTAAAACTGCCTTACCTTTCCCACTGTTTTAGAGAGAAAGGTGCCTCTTTTCCTTTCAGCTAAGCCCTCACTCATGCCGGCCATCCTGTGTCCTCCTGCTTCTCCCCACTAACTTTACGCATCAGTTTTCCTATATCTTATATCTCCTAATATTCCACTGTTTCTAGTGTTTTCACTTGAACCTACAAACATGTTTTTGTGTTCTTCATATCGTAAAAGGACTGATTAGTCATTCGAGTATCTCCTAACACACTTCTACACCTTTCTTGTCATTCATCCTCTCTACTCTTTCAGTTAACATTTACTCATCCATCCTTTGCATGCCGCCAACCTACAGACATGGCGCTTGAAAGGCCGTTTTAAAGGAAAGCAAAAACAAGCAAACAAAATAAAGGCAATGTATGGCATTGACACTCTTCCAAGCCTTTTCTCATATATATCATATTGTTTATAACTTTGTCCTCATCGAGTAATGCACTTGTGTGTCCTACCTCTTTACTGAACTGGTGGTATATTGTAGATGGGCAATGAATATTAAACAAGTTAATAAATATTAACAAAATTTTTTTTGTTTTTGCATTATATCAGTTATTTATTGTCGCATAAACACTTTGGAACATCCACAAAACCTCTGTGGCATGCAACAGTAAACATGCATTTACTTCTCAAGTCTCCAGAGTTCAGCCGGTCTGGGTTGATCTCACGTGGGCTTCCTCATGTAGCAGCCATGAGCCATGGAGGCAGCTCTCAGTTAGGCTCCTTCAGGTATTTGAGAGTGACCCTGCTGTCAGATGGTTTAGAATGGCCTCAGCTCAGACAACTGAGAGACTTGGCTCCAGTCCACATGTCTCAGCAGAGAGCCTGGAATTGTTTTCATGGAGGTGCAAATGTGAGGACAAGCATAGCTGCAGAAGTACTTTTCAAGTCTCCTGGTGCCATGCTGGCTAACATCCCATTGTCCAAAATTGGACAATGGCTGAACTGAAAATCAAGGGGCGGGAAAATCGACTTGCCTCTTTGTTGAGAGTAACTGCAAAGTCTTGTGGCAAAAGGTGTGAATCTAAGAAAAGGTAAAAAAATTGGGGTCGTTAATATGATTAATGCACCACACACATGATCTTCAGATTGATCATTTAAATCTAATTTGTTTACACCACTATTCCTAAACATTTCCCTATTTGTAGGCAATTGATTGCTTTCCTTTATTCATTCTTATGGGAAAATCTTGTAATAAATAGTCAAAAGCATGTTACTTTTCTCAACTATTGAATCAATTCTTTTGTGTATCAAGTGGCTCAAATAAACCAGGGTTTGTTTTTCCTACATAGCAAGTTTGGAGGTTATGTGATTGTGGTTGGCATTAATTTGGTGGTTCACTGATTCCAAGGCCAATGTCTCTATAATTTTTTTGGTCTTTCTTTTATGTTCAGAGGGTAGCTGCCAGCTCCAACTACCACTCTCTCATTTAAAGCAGGCAGAAGGAAGAATGAAAAAACACACCAGGCAGAATCCCTCTTACCCTGACTAGCACTGTGACACATGGCCACACTTAGCTAGAAGATGGTGCAGGAGAAAGGGTTGGGGACAGGTCAGTGACTCCACAGTATCTGCCCCATCTATATAGTCTCAGGAGTGGGATGCTCAGGTCAGTGTGCCAGGATTTTTTTCTTACTGCTGATTTTCACGTTCCCTCTCAAAAGGACATTTCCAGCTCAGTGTCATTAGCAGCATACCTTTATCACACTCTCACCACAGCCTCGCTAACAGACTTTGAACACTAATGAGGTTGAACAATTTCTATGTATTATTCAATCATTTTTCTTGGAATTTGAAAATTTATATTTTTTCTTTTAAAAATTGTTTTTATATATTTAAAAGTACTCTTTAAAAATTAATGATATTGACTCTCTTGTTACATCTGTTGCCTATTCCCCTTTTTCTTTTTAGTTTGGAAAGCTCCCATTTTAGAGACATTTAAAGATTTTTATTCATTTAATTAATTAATTAATTTATTTATTTATTTTTATTTTTATTTTATTTTATCTTTTTTAAAAGATTTTTATAGTGTTGCCTTGCGTGGCTAACATTCCATAGATATTTGATTTCTGCAGCAGGACCACTACTAACCCATAAGACACCTTTCTTGAAATAGAAAATGTCTTCCTGCTGCAAGACATTTTATTTCCATCTTTTAGAAAATTATCAAGTTATAATGATTTTGTTAAAGTAAACCACTTGAGTGCCATCTTTCAGAAATATTTTCTAGTAAATATACAATTCTACGATTTCTGTATGTGAATGGTCCCTCCATAGACGTGGCGTCCTCTGTGGCTATGTGTTAATACTCCCTTCACTGAGCGTACACATGCTTAGTTTCTAAAAAGTCAGGGAAGATTCACGCAAATGGCTAAGTTGCACGAAAGGAAAATCATTAAGAATTGAGTTCAGCGGGAGACTAAAAATAAGGTATAATTGGCTTCGGAATCAATTAAAGTCATTAAAAAGGTATCTGTTCAAAGATTTCCTACTTTGAATTAATTAAAGATAAATTTAAGATTATACTGCACTTACTGACAGTAATAACAGCAAATGGGGTTATCCAACTAAAGTTTTAAAGAGAAATAAATGATATATGGTATAGATTTCTGTGTTTTAATTCAAAAACATTTTTAGCAAATTAAAGTTTATTTAAAATATATTTTTAAATGTGACTAATTCTGAATAAGTACAGTGAAAGTGAAAGAAATTACTAAGTTTTATTGTTAATCTTTTTTGTTAGTTGTGTGATTTGGGGAAATCACTCAATTTTTATGAGCCTCAGTTTCTTCATCTATAAAATGAAGACAGTAATATTGGCCCTGTGTGATTTATAAGAGTGTTAAAATAATTACTGAGATTTAATGAAGTCAAAAGGGCCCAACTTGTTGAAACAGAATTTAAATGAGAACTATTATTCTTACAACACATTTAACTTTGTAAGGTGTTAAATTTGCTTACTTGATTTAAAATGATTGAAGGAGAAAGAAGGAAATGGAAATATATTTATTAAATTATGAAAACTGTATTAGCAAAAAAATAAAGTGAATTAAGATCCTTTGTAACCAATCTATTGGAAGGCCAATTTGGCATGACGACATGATTTGCTGAAGAAAGTTTAATATAGAAGAGAAAAACTTCCACTCTAATATTAATTGTAAACTGAGTTTTCTCAAAAATTATTTAATTTAGTTGTGAAGTAAAAAATACAAAATCTAGTGCCTATTTCATCTCTGGTTTGTTTTAGATCCAGATTTAAACAGTGTTAGCTGGACTTCATAAAATATCCTCTTGAAAAAATACTTAGGAGCTTAGTTAAAAATAATTAAAAAGAGAAAAAAGAAAACATCTATCTAAACTTATTGTTCAGTCAGAGGTTTTAATTCCACTTTGATTTTCCCAGGGGCAATCTCTGTTTGTGAGTTACTTGAAATGATAACAGATATATTTTAAAAAACATTTCTTTTTTGATTTTTGCAGAAACCATTTGATTAATCCTATGTGCTGTGAGGGGCTAGGTTCTCTAACTATAGAGTAGAGCTTTAGATATTTATCTTTCTCATTCTTTCTCAGCCGGTCATGAAAATGGGTCCACGTTGTCCCAGAGTGTTCCATGCTCTACAGAGGGAGGAGACTGACAGACTTGGGAGCAGAGGAAGACGGGTGAATGCCGTCACTGAGAGAAAAAGGGCCAGACTATAACTGGAGCCCAACAAGAATCCTGCTTTTAAAGGCTATTATCATTATAAACTTATCAGTAGCTTTTAGTTGATATAATGCATAGAAGCTTAACTGTAATTTCAGTTTGAGCAGTAATAGTCATCACTCTGGAGATAAACTCTAAGTTGATAAATGCTCTGCTAAAAAAAGAGGATCTGATTCATCGCTGAGTTCCAAACCACAGCGTAATAGTATAATATTTTAGCGTTAGGGGTAGTGTTGTTGCAGTTTTATTGGTATGCTATATTATTTATAATCTTAGCTACCATTCCCCTTTTCTCTCTTTAAGTATCCATCAAATTTTATATGTACAGCTAAAGAGAATAGAAGTCAACTTTCGTGAAATTAAACCTAAATCCCTTAAACTTATTGTATATACCCTAGTCCCATGACAGAACTTCAATATAACTAAATATTAAGTAAACAGAACACTACATGAGAAAATTGGATTTTGTTATGAGTGAGACAGGGCTAATAATAATGATTAAAAAAACCCTACTGGTTTCTATTGTATATGGGATGTGATTTAAATGAGAATTACTAAATTTTATTGTGTCTTTAGAGTACTATTCTAACATTTCTACTGATCTCCATAAACTTTCATTGCCCTATAACAGTTTATTAAGCTATCAGGTCTTCATAAATATGCAAACTAGCTTAATAAGATTGTCTGCCATGATTGCTCATCAATTTGGTATTAAAAGGGCACCAACTCAGTTGATAAAAATATCTGGTGGTGAAACGGTCTGTGGCATTCCTAATCTCAAAGCTAGTTTTCCTTAAAGGAGGCTATAAACTTAAAATAATAGAATCTCATTATTTGTATGAGTGGAATGACTATTTTGTTCATTAGGTTTGGTATCTTTTGTGTAGCTACATTTCACAAACCTGTAAACAGTCTCAATAGATGTAAGTCTGCCTCCTAATAATTCTATTTCATGACATAAGCATTTATTGTTTGGGAAATAAATCGTTGGCAAATTAAATGTACAAAAATTGGTCTTAAAGTGGATCAGGAAAATGCCTGTTTATTAAAGAAATTAAAGAATGAAGAATTTATTTAGAACAGGGTCTAATTTTCTATAGAAAGTTTATATTAATATTTTAAAAGTAAAGGTACTTCATTAGTTACTTAACTTCTAATTTGAAATAATTAGAAGTTTATTAAATGTACAGGGAAATCCTATGCATCACTTTCTCAATCTGCAAGCCAATATCCCACACAACCACAGAGCAACATCCAATCAAGAATATGACATTGGTACAATCCATAGAGATTATTCAGATTTTATAAATTATACATATACCATTAATGTGTGTGTGTTTGTCTGTGTAGCTCTATGCAATTTTGTCACATGTGAAAACTGTGACTACTGCCACAATCAAGATACTCAACTGTACCATCACCACAAGACTCCTTTGTGTTCCCTCTTTATGGCATACTCATCTCCTCCCCTATTCCTACTCCCTGACAACCACTACTCTGTTCTCCATTTCTAAAATTATGTCGTTTCATGATTGTTATGGAGATGGAATCTTGCAAAATGATTTTTTTAAGATTTAATTTCTATATTAGTTATATTTTTTTGAGGTTTATTCTAGTTATTGCATGCAATATTCCATTGCTTTTTATTGCCTAATAGTATTCTATGATATAGATATACCACAGCTTGTTAAACCATTCATCCTTGAAAGATATCTGGAGAGTTTCCAGTTTTTGGCTAATATGAATGAATCTGCTACAAACCTTTGTGTATGAGTTCCTCTGTGAAAATAAACGTTATTTCTCTGAGGCAAATGATCAAGAGAACACTTGTTGGATCACGTACTTAGTTCATTTTCAGTTTTGAAAGGAACTTCCAGACTATTCGTCAGAGTGTTTGTACCATTTTATATTTTCACCAGCAGTGTAAAAGTGATTGTGTTTCTGCATCCTTTCCAACATTTGGTGTTGACACTATTTTTTGTAAACAATTCTGATCGGTCTACAATGGTTTCTCATTGTGGTTTTAATTTGCATTTCTTTACTGGGTAACAATATTGAATATATTAGTTTTTATTTCAAGACATCACTTTTCCTTAAGATTTTTAGATATCATATTAATCAAGGATTTCCAGAGAAACAGAGCTAATAGAATCTCTCTCTCTCACTCTCTCTCTCTCTCTCTCTCACACACACACACACACACACACATGCACGCACAGACATGAAGGGGGAGGGAGAGAGAGAGAGAGGGAGAAAGATGTGTTGGTTTATTTTAAGAAAATGGCTATGCAAAAGTGGGAGCTGACAAGTGTGAAATGTGAAATTTGTAGGGTAAGCAGCAGGCTGGAGATCCAGGTAAGAGTTGATGTGTAGTATTAAGTCTGAAGGCTGGAAACTTGGGCAGAATTTTTATGTTGCAGTGTGTAGGCAGAATTCCTTCTTCTTTGAGAAACCTGTCTTTTCTGCTAAGGCCTTTAACTGACTGGACGAGGCCTGCCCACAGTATGGGGGGGTAATCTGCTTTTCTGAAAGTCAAGCGATTTTAAATATTAATCATATCTGAAAAATACCTTTTCAGTTATATCTACACTACTATTTGACCAAAAAAATGGTCACCATAGTCTAGCCAAGTTGATGGATGAAATTAACCATCACAGGTTCTTTTCAAAGAATGACACTGTTATTATAAAATTTTATTTATTATTTATTTTTTTTAAATTGTGGAAAGTAAACATAGCATAAAATTTACTATTTTAACCATTTTTTAAGTGTACAAAACTGAAACTCTGTATCGATTAACCGATAACTCCCTATAACTTCTGCTCCCAGTCCCTAGCAACCACTATTCCACTTTCTGTCTCAATGAATGTAAATGACTACTCATTTATATAAGGAAGCTTATATAAATGAAACCATACAGCATTTGGCTTTTTGTGACTGAGTTATTTCACTTAGCATAATGCCTTCAAGGTTCTCCCATGTCGTAGAATTCCTTTTTAAGGCTGAATAATATTTTATTGTATGCATATATCATACTTTGTTTATTCATCCATTGGTGGACACTTGGGTCGCTTCTACTTTTTCGTTGTTGTGAATATTGCTGCTAAAAATATGAGTGTGCAAAATATGTATGCATCCCTGTTTTCAATTCAGAAGTGGAATTTTCAACCCGGAAACGGAATTGCTAGATCATATGGTAATTCTACGTTTAACTTTTTGAGGAACCTCCATACTGTATTCTATAGTGACTACACTATATTACATTCCCACCAGACGCATACAAGGGTTCCAATTTCTCTACATTCTTGCCAACACTAGTAATTTTTTCTTAAGAACTTTTTACTTGAATTTGGTCATTTAATAGCAGCTTCATTAGCACTTCTTGAAAAAGAGCATATGAGCAGAAGTCAGGAGATTAGATTTCAGTCTTGGCTTTGCAGTTTAGAGCTGGGCTAGTTTGGGCAGGTCACTTAATGTTTTCTTAATTATAAAACAGAAATAATAATATCTATATTGAGAAGGTGAAATGAGTTTTTAAGTTGTAAGTTAGCATACAGATGCAAAGCTTATTATTTTTATAATTGTCATTATTATTATTACTGTGTTCTGAATCACTCTAGTTTACTAAACAGAGTGCTTTGTCTTAGTTTTTTATAAATGATAATGTGGTAAAAATGTAGCCTCTAATAACTGTCCTTGCTCCTTTATTTTATTTTCTCAACCACTATATAATTACCTGCATATCTTAAGAATGGTTTGTATCTTTGATAATTCTATTAGCAAATAATAAGTAGTTGCATATAAATTTATAAACATTTTTTTACCAAACTACTTTATTTTTAACATTATGACAGTCCTAGGGGTTATATTTGGTTAATCTGTCATTGTACAAATGAAGACACCAACCTTCAGATAGGACAGCATCTTGCCTGCGGGGATGGAATCAGGCAGGTGTGGCCCTGAGCCGGGTGGGGTCCTCCCCAGTCTCAGTATATATAGTTTCATGTGTGCCATTTTCCAGAGAAGTAACTTTATTTTTCTAATCTTAAGTTTTTGTTCTGGTTTTATTCATAGTAATTATCAGAACAATTTGTAATAGGGGCTACCTTTGCAGGATGCTCTAATTTATTCAGTGAATTACTTTTGCAGATATTTTTATTATACCATACAATCGTATGATATGAAAATAATTACCACTGTCAGGATATACCCCGAGAATCCATAAATTTTATTTTTAATGGCCACTTAACATATTTGTGTTACATTTGTAATATATCCACCTAAATATCTAGTTCATAAAAATATAATGGGCAACTTAAAGGTGTTTTAAATTTCCAACCCTAGATACAAAATGAAAACAAAACCAGAAAAAACCCAGCCCACTAACACTATCACCACCACCACCATCACCACAAGCAGCTACCAACTCTTCAGAGTGTGTGTGTGTGTGTGTGTGTGTGTACGTGTGTGTGTGTGTGAGCGCATGCGTGTGCGCTTGTGCTCAGGGGGAGGTGGCAAAGTCCAAGTTGGATAGGTAAGAGTTCTTTTTATGACATTTTCTCAGAGTTAAAATCTGATATTTCATTGTTCTTGATTTTCTGGAGCCCTCAATCCTCTGGTTTCCACATCTCATTTTTTCCCCATAGGTTTAGCGCAAATTTCCTTAACGTAACTCTTCAAATAAAAGGTGTGTGTGTGTGTGTGTGTGTGTGTTTTTGGCAGGAGTTTAGGGGTGGAGGAGGTTGCTGTAGGTAACTCAAGGAGACATGATAGAGTTGTCAGAAATATAAGAAGTCAGCTATGTACTCTGGGAAATGTACTACATTTGGTCTCAGTAGAAGATTGTAAGACACTTGGCACACACCCTTCTGTATTCCAATGCTCTCGTCTTATCTTTGACTACTGTTTTAAAAAATCTCATCTCTTCTCTTTAGTTTGTGGACATAGGAGCATGTACTAGTAATGAAGTCAATTGACAATGAAGATTTTAATGCTAGAAGAGGAGGCTTCTTCATTCTTTACATGGCCATAGAGAGTGACTCTAGGACAAGTCATTCACCTTACAAATGCAGCTTTTCTTCACCAGTGAAAAGGGAGAATATAAAATATTAGCACGAGTCAATCATATTTAAAGGGAAAAGGAAGCAAAAGGACTAGGTTAAGTGGATCAGGACTTTTACTATCCTTTTATGCCTAGCCTCTCCCAGTGACTTGTCTCTATAAGTTTCCTTTGGAAAAAAAAAGGGGGGGAACAATTTGCATTTGTATCTATTCCTGTCAACTGAAAAATAAGTGAAAAAGCAGTTGGGCATCTTTGACATATATTGGTGAAAATTTTTCTTAATATTATAAGAATTAATTTTGGCCCACTTATTTATAAGATATAGTGTATTATCAACTTATTTTATTATTTGCCATCAACTTTCTTTCTCTTGGTGGTTATGAATTATAAGCAGATATATAGATGCCATGCTAACTAATCTGATCCTTATTCCCACTGGGGACTATTAGAAGGTGACTTTTAGGAGATGACTTTGAGCTGGTGGTTTTAAAATCCTATTTTTCTTCTTTTCCAAAGGAAAAGCAATTGGCGAGTGATCACCTAAGCTGAAGACAGGAAAGTGTTGATAAAAGATTTCATTAGTATTTTTAAAAACTACTGTAAGAATGTGGCTGCCAGATTTTTACTGACAGAAACGGAAAAACACAGGAGTAAAGTCAGGGTAACTGGGCACTGTTCCTACTTAACTAGCTGAGTGACCTTGGGCAATCATTCAAACTTTTTCCTTTTCATTTATAAGATCAGGCTAAGAATGTCTGCTCTACCAGTTTCTTATGACTTTTTTTTTAAAGGATCATAAGAAGAAGTACATAAAAGCAATTTCAAAAGTAATTATAAAATATCTAGCTTGTGTAAAATAACATAATAATATTATTAAGGGGAAAAACAGTGAATTTACTTATACCGTTACCAATGCTAAATAGGTTTAAGTGGCAGATTTTTATTGCATATTCGAGGTTTATTTTGGGAAATATTCATTTTTTTAATAACATAGGAAAAGACTGAATAAAATATGTCCCAGGACTGAATATGTTTGTTTATATGTGGAAAATAATTTATTAAGCAGGAGTTTTTCTTAACTCAAACTCAATGAAAATGCTTATTTTTTGATTTTTTTTTGTGAAAATATAATAGGTCAAGATTTCTTAATATTCTTTCTTTTAAATTGTCTATTGAAACCTAGTCAATATTTTTATGTGTGCAGGTTATTGTCTAATCACAGATCATATCTATTTAAAAATTTTACATAGTGCGGTAGTGATGTAGATAGAACTTTGCAGTCTATATTTTTACTTAATATTACATAATATTTTTCCATTTTATTAATATTTTTATTATTTATTATTACATAAATATTATTACATAATATTTTTATTATTTA
>NW_006433378.1:2951932-2973388 GCF_000325575.1 Pteropus alecto | reverse complement strand
TTTTATTAATATTTTATTTATTTATTATTACATAAATATTATTACATAATATTTTTATTATTTATTATTACATAAATATTATTACATAATATTTTTCCATTTTATTAATATTTTATTTAAAATTTTTCTTTGTCTTCTCTTCCTGAAGGTAACCAATATAAGAAGCCTGGTATGTATCTTTTTACCTGTTCTCCATCATGAACCTTTTTGAAATCAGCAGATATAACTTATGCTTTTTAAATTGCTTCATGATATTTCATAATGGGGAATTTATTCTATTATTTCCCTACTGTTGGCATTCATTGTTTCGCTAGGTTTTTTTTTTTGCCACTACAACAAATCTGCACTAAATATTCTTGGAATCATTTATTCAACAGATATTTGTTGAGTACTATGTGTCACTCACTGTTTTAGCTCATGGAAAACAACTATGGACAAAACAAAATCCCAGCCCTTATGGAGTTTATGTTAGAGCCAGGGAAGACAGCCAGTAAACAATACACACAATAAAAATTGGATTATAGGGTGTGTTAGAAAGTGATAAGTGCTATGGAAAAAAGAAAAAGTGAAGCAGGGAAAAGGAATTGGCAGTATCAGAGATTAGAGAGAGTTGAGCTGCCATTTTAATTTGAGTGGTTAAGACAGGCTTCATTGGTTAGGAAGAACTTGACTAACATTTGAAGAAGATGGGGAAAAAGGGGGTAAGAGAATTCCAGGCAGAAAGAATAGCCAGTACAAAAGCTCTAAGGTGGAAGTGTGCCTGGTGTGTTTGGGGGCAGCCAAAAGACCAGTGTGGCTGGAGTGAACTGCATGATAAATTTGGTCAGAGAAGTTATAGGAGTACAATTGCACAGGGACTTATTGGCTATTGGTAAAATCTTTGGCTATTTTGAGTGACACAGCCATTTTTTAAGTTTTGTGTGGGAGAATAAAATGATTTTTCATTCAACACTGTTTTGAAGAACTAGTCATAAAAAGTATTTTTCTTTTACTTACTGTAAAATATTTTATCATATGATATATTACATTTCATTCATCTATCACCCTATTAATGGGTGCTTAGGTTGTTTATAAATTTTGGCCACTACAAATCTTACCGTAATAAAAATAACAGTACATGTCTCCTTGTATATGTGTCAAAATTCTTCTAAGATACATTCTCAGAAGTGTAGATGCTGGGTATTTTGTATCTAGTTTAAGAATCACTTCTCTAAAAAAATTTTTATTAAGATATTCTTCTTTTCTTTCTTAATAGATTTTAAGTTTTATTTTTTTCTTCCCGTATTCAATTTCTTCAGAATTTATTTTTGATTATGGTATATAGTAGAAATCTAACTTTATTATTTTTTTTATGGAGAGCTGATTGCCCCCAAATTATTTTTGAATAGTGAATGTGTGTGTGTGTATGTATAAATGGAATAGGCAGAATAATGACGCCCCTCCCCCCACCCCCACAAAGATATACATGTACTAATCTCTGGAACCTGTGAATATGTTATCTTAAATGGCAAAAGGGACTTTACAGACATAATTAAGACTTGATATGGCAGAATATTCTGGATTACCCTAATGTGATCGCAGAGTCTTTATAAGAGGGAGGCAGGAGGATCATGGTCAGAAAAGATGTGATGACAGAAGCAGAGGTCATATTGATGCCAGGAATTGACCATGACCCAAAGAAAGCAGGTGACTTTCAGAAGCTGGAAAAGTCTAGGAAACAGCCTCTAGAAGCTGGAAAGGAGCCTCCCCAAGGAATGCAGCTCTGCTGACACCTTGATTTTAGGACTTCTGACCTCCAGACTTGTATTTGTGTTCTAATAACTTTGTGTTGTTCTAAGCCACTAAGATTTTGATAATTAGCAACAGTAAAAGGAAACTATATATATGTAGTAATACCATATACAAATACCCATATACAAATTTATTCACTGGTTCTTTTATTTTTATAGAGGTGACATTTTTGGAACAAAGTAGGTGTATATTTATAATTTTAATCAACATTTCCAAACCGCTTTTCAAAATTAGCATAGCAATTCATACTACTCCTGAGACATATTACATCAGCATGAGATATTATTGACATTTTTGTTCTTACAGGTGATAAATAGTACCTCAATTCAGCTTTTATTTGCATTTCCTTGATGGTTATTGATGTAGAACATCTTTTCACATATTTATGGGTCATTTAAATTTCCTCTATTTGACTAGTCATACATTTTGTCCATTTTTTAAAAAACTAAATTATCCTTCTGTTATAAAATGGTAGGAACTCTTTGCACATTATATAATTGACTCTCATTCTATTCTATGGGTTGCAAATATTTTTTTCTCTCTTTATTTCTCCTCTTTGAATACTACTTTTGATGTTTATTTCCCCTAGAAAATTATTTTTATTTTTATATAATCATAAATGCCTATCTCTACCTTTACGACTTCTTGTTTTTCTCTCTTAAATTTATTTTGACATAGAAAAGAGACTCATTTACCTTAAGGATCATTCTTAGTTTTAAAGAAAAGTACGAGATAACGAATATTAGGAGGTCCCTACTTTACAGAGTGAGGTAATCTGAGAGATGCGAAGAACCATTGGGAAGAGCATTCGAGGCAGAGGAAACCACAATGGCGAAAGTCTTAAGAATTTACCATGACGGGATAAAGGGGGTCAAATATGTGATGACAGAAAGAAATCTAACTATGAGAGGTGAACACACAGTATAAATATATTTATGTCTTACCATTAAAGTGTACAACTGAAACTTATTGGATTTTGTTAACCAATGTCACAATAAAAAAATTACTTAATTAAAAAAAAATTTATCATGTTCCAGAGAAGGGGAGTAAAAAAAGTCTGAGGGCTTTGGATATCTGGGAGAGAAAACTGGCCATTGAAAGATACTTTACAAGGAGGTTTCTAAGATAACAGTTTCATAATGATATTTGAGAACAACAGTTTTTATACTTTTGTGTCCATTAGAATCACCTGGAGGATTTTTTAAAACACAGATTATCTAGTCCTAACCCAAAGTTCCTGATTCAGTAGGTTTGGATGGACCCTGAAGAAGAAAAAAAAAGAAATGACAACATTGCTATTAGTCTCGTGTTAATATGAAGAGTAAAGTTCTGTCATTATTTTCACTCTCAAAGTCCTATTCAGGTTTTATAGTTCTGGAAAAGCATATATGATGTTGAATTTAAAATACTGTTCTCACCGGTATCTGAGGTCAGTGTTAAAGGGAACCTAGGAAAGCTCTAGGAAAGGAAGCTCTAGGAAACCAAGACTATACTATGTTTTTAGTATACAAACGGGATAGTCTGTTTTTAATGACTTTATTGGTCTAACAAGTCAGATGCTAGTCAGATTAGCTAGACACAGACAACAAAATTTGAATGTTTTAGTCGAACAATTTAAATGATTTTTTCACTAACCAATTTGGTTTCTTTGCTTTGACACAGCTAGTCAAATCAGCTAAGGCAATGAAATGGGCCTGCTTTGAGTATAATTTGTTTTTACTGTATCTTTTGGGATACTTGGCTATGAAGTGTAGAAGAATATAAATAACTTTTAAGACTCTGTTTGAGGATCAATGATTCTATCATATAAGAAGGTGATAAATAATAATAGTTTTAATAATGATCAACATTCATTGATCACTTATCATGTACCAATTACTGTTTGAAGTATTTGATATAAAACAATTCATTAAATCCTGCAATAGCTTTATAAAGTAGATACTATTATTATCATCATTTTATAGAGGAGAAGCCTGAAGCACAGGAAGGTTAAGTAACTTCCCCAAGATCACACAGCTCTATAGTGGGTGAGCCAGGATTCGTAGGTAGGAAGTCTGGCTTTAGGCTTGTGCTCTTAGCCACTACATTATGCTTTGTTAATTTATTTTTCCATGACCTTGACAGCTCTATTGGATCTGTTCCAACATCTTTACCATTAGGAAAGAAAAAGTTTTGGGTTAGTAGTTTTCAGGCAGTTCTCTATTCGGTCATAGAAAGTAATTTGAAGTTCTTTCTGTGGTAATAGATGTGAGAATTGGGCTGGGTTTTGCCTTGCATGAGCTACGTGTGTAATTAAAGAATCTTTCAGACAGAAGGATTGTACAAGTAAGCAGAAGTCAGATCGCCACTGCCAGTACTGTGATAAAAAGGTAATTAACTCCATTATGACTAATTTGGCTGCTTTTATTTGGCTAAAGAAATGAGAGATATTAAAATTATTTTTAATTGATTTTGTTTCTGGTTGAGAACTAATAGTGATAATGATTTGAGCCATTATAAGAGCATATTTTAATATTCTAGATTTAAAGATACATCTCCATGCTTTGTATTTCTAATACATGATGTTGGATAAGTCCATTAGAGCTGTTTAAAATAATACAGTGGTGTTTCCTGTAAATCTTATAAATAAGTTACTTTCCTTGGTTCTCCAGATCTCTTTTTTTTTTTTCTTTTCTTGTTTTAATATGTGGTTGGATCAGGCAACATGTTCAAGAGGCTCTTTCCATCCTGTCAGCAATGAGACAGATTACTTATTACATACATGTTCTTGGGAACAACTGTGATTGTATTCTAGTTCTTTTTTTTTTTTAAACCTCTTTATAGAGGTATGATTGACATGCAAAACGCTATACATATTTAATGTATACAACTCAGTGAGTTTGGAGATATGTATATACCCTTGAAACCATCACCACTATCAATATAAACACAGACAGAATCATTACTTCCTAAAATTCCCCCTTTATTATTACTTTTTTGTGATGAGAACACTTAACATAAGATCTACCCTCTTAACAAATTTTAAGTATACAATTCAGTATTATTAGCTATAGATGCTATGCTGCTTAGCAGATCTCCAAAACTTAACTATCCTATATAACTAAAACTTTGTGTCCTTTGACTATCATCTTTTTATTTCCCCTCCCCCCAGCCCCTGGCAACCACTGTTCTACTCTCTGCTTCTATAAGTTTGACTATTTAAGATTCCACATATAAGTGAGATCATGTAGTGTTTGTCTTTTTGTGTCCATTGTAGGCCAGTTCTAGTTCTTTCTCTTTCTCCCAGTATAGGCTATTTCTTTTATTTATGTGCATTATATTCTTATATTTCTCTCCTCTTTTAGCTTAATTTTTTTTAAATTTTAAAACAAATTCAAACTTATAGAAAAGCTGTAAGACTTAAGGAACTTTTTTGCTTGAACCCTTTTAAGTTGTTGACATGATGCTTTGCCATCCTAAAATAGTTTGCACTCCCTACAAAAAGAATATTCTTCTGCATAACCACAATACAATCATCAAAATCAGAAAATTGACATTGATATATTACCCCCATCTAATTCTCTGACTCTCTTTAAGTTTCACTGATTGTTCTAATAGTGTCCTTAACAACAAAAGGATCTAGTTCAGAATCATACATTGCATTTAATTGTCATGTTTCTTTAGTCTGCTGTCATCTGGAATCCTCAATCTATCCTTGTCCTTCATACTTCAAGATACAGGCAAGTTGTTTCTTAGAATATCTCCCATTTGAATTTGTCTGATGTTTCTTTACCAAAAAAATAAATAAATAAATAAAAATCAGTTTATGTATTTTTGGTAGGAATATCACAGCCATGGTTCTGTGTTCTTTTCTTTGCATCCTGTCAGATGTTGTTTTAATGGTGATTTTAACTTTCATCACTTCACTGAGGTGGTACTCGTCAAGCTTATTCACAGTAGAGTTATTCTTTTTTTGCTTTATAATTGTGTATTTTGTGGGAAGTACTTTGAGACTTTGTAAGCATCCTATTCCTAATTCAATATCACCACTCATTTAGCATACATTGATGTTTAATTTTAATAATTTAATTGATTATTACTATGACAGTTGCCAAATAATGTTTTTTCTAATTCCATTGTTTTTCTGCATTTATTAATTGACATTCTATTGTAAGAAAAAGCTTTCTCTTCTCTCCATTTATATCAGTATAGTCTCATGGATTCCTATGTTATTTAAAGGGTTATAATCAATTACCATTATTATTTATTCTGATGCTCAAACTACCCAGCTTTGATCAGTGGGACCCCTTCAAGCTGACTTTGCTGTTCTCTTAACATGTCTCAGTCATTTTTTTCTACTTTTTGGCATAGTATTCCAGGATTAATTTGTAGTTTCTCTACTCTAGCTATTTCTCCAAGGAGGCCTGCTTTTTTATTTTTTATTTTTTTACTTTTTTAGCGGAGAATGGCATTTAGAAGCCAAGATCTGGCAACAGATGTACTCAGTGCTCTTCAGGTGTCTCTGTTCTGAGTGTCTCATTTTGAAGAGCTATGAAATGTGTATTTGTGTGTCTGTGTGGGAAAATATATGCTCACATATTTACTTCTGTATCGATCAATGTAACTGAAAACCATGAGTTATACTAATGCTTCCAATTCTAATCTTTTTCTAGTTTTATTTCTCTTTCCATATTTGTAACTCCATTCTCCAACAGAGAAAAACTTGGCTTCTATTATCTTCAATAGTTATATATTCTTATTTAATCAATCTCTTATATAAAATTAGTGCCACTACCTCCCTTCCCCTTCCCCGGGCCCTGCACAAATGTACTTCCTACCCCACTCAAGCTCCAAACCTCTCAGTGGGCCATAGCCATTACCTGCTGGAGCATTATTCTGCCCCATGCCGTGCCACGAGATTGATTACTCAGGCTCTGATACTCTGAGTAGGGCAGTGTTCACCTTCATTCTACTCCGTCCCCATCATACCTTGCTCTGTCCCACCTAATTGTTTCTGGTTTGGATTATTCAGGAAGAAAGGAAAGTCATTACATTCTTTTGATATTTCATTTGTTCCTTATGCTACAGAGGCTATTACCAACTCTTATAGAGATAAAGACAAGCAGAGATTAAGTGTTTGCTGAAAGTCATAAGACTTGTGACCAGTGGGAGTTCAAACTAAACTTAGGTGATTCTGACATCAACTCTAGTGCCTTTTAAATTAGGATCACCCACAATTATCTAAACAGAGTTCTTTAGTTTTATCATTAGTGGTTCACATTCAGTAGCTCGGTAGTAGCTCACAGATCTGGACAATGCTGCCTGATGGATATCCACCTTTCAGTGGCAGGATTACCTCAGGAACAACCACCTGATTGCCCTCTGTAAATCTCAAAAAAATAATCTGGAATGAAGTTCAAAACATTCAACAATGGGTCAGGCACGAGGACTGGCAAATAAGAATGGACCTGGGTTGTAGTGCTGGAGCAGGAATCCTGTAGCCACCCTGAGGTGCTAGGTTTTATTTTTTAGAAGGTTCAGGGGGTTGCTGATGGAGGGGCTAGGACTGACAGTGTAGCAGTGACATTACTTGTGGCCTTGAACAGCCACTATTTACTAATCAGTGTGAAATGATCACAATATTTTAATAATCAGTATGGCCTGTCCAGTGCTTAATGGATGGAAATCAGGCCTCCAGTTGGTAAGGCAGATGTCATCATGAGTCTTTTCACTTAGAAGTTTTTGGGAAAGGAAGGAATTGAACAAACTCACTCAGGTACATTCAAGGTAAAACCAATAAACTCAGTGTTAGGTTTGAGTTATTAACTCATGTGTTTTCTGTGGTTTCTTGTTTCTTCCTTTCTGATCAAGAGACATCCATTGCCTTTGTTAGGAATGTTATTAGCAGAAGCAGAGAAATCCCAGGCTTTGAAGGGCTCCAGAGTATAGATAAGGCCCTGAGCAAAATTTTCTTCTTTCCAATTAGAAAGAGTGAGAGAATAGTAAGGGAAGTGAAATGATATTAGATTCAGGTATGTTCTGGAAAGATAAACCCTGTGTCTTTAGCCATCCTTCTGCACATGCAGGGTAGGGCAGAGGACAGAAATTCAGATAGGACTGAGAACCTGAGAGGAGAGGAGACTTGTGCCTGGTTACTCAGAGCGACCCCAGTGTTCTCTGGTGCTCTAGTGAAATGGTGGAATGATTCCCTCATGCCTAAAAGATGCCCAAGAGAGACGAGAAGCCTCAGACAGCCTCATTCTGCCTATAATGTCAGAGCCATCTGCATGCCTCAGAGGGGTTGTGGAGATTATAAGGAGACATGCATTAAGAAACAAGGGACGACTCAACAATGACCACCATATAACATATGACATGGTGACAATATCATAGGGGATGTCAGCATGTACAAATGGTGACTCAGACAGTGCCCAACCCGATGTCTTGCCTTTGTTGCAAGTGATATAAACAATCTGATAATTAAGTGCCATCACCGGGAATAGGGAACTAGGATTTTAATAGAATTTAAGTTCAGTAAAAGAAAAATAAAGTTACATTTCTTGACCAGCTGAGTTGGTGGTCTGCCATTCTTTCCCTCTATACTTAGTATTCAACAGTACAGATACACTAGAATTTTATACTTTTCTTTTAAAGATGGTACAAAGTAAACTGCCCAATGTGTGAAAGAAACAATTCTGACTCAGCAGTATAAGAGTTCCAAGACAGTCAATGCAGGCAAGAACTCTTGAACTCTACTATTTTGCAAGTGACAGTGACTTGGGGGAATGTAATTATCCAGGGCAGTTCTACCCACATGTAGCATCTGTTTTTCAGTCAGCTCCTGCTGCTTGAACACTTTGGCAGCAGGTTTGACTGAAGCACAAAGGAGTCAAATGGCTTGACCGGGCCACACAGATAGCGGCTGCTCGGTCCACCTTGGAACCTGGGACCATTATGGCATTCAATTATCTGCTGTAAACACTGGGCCTTCCTGCCTTATGAATGCAGCTGCAATCTCTTGCTGAAAAATTCGCCTCTTTTCACATAGAAGGCGTAATTAAGAACACAGCTGCAAATTGGCTCTTCTCAACAATTTTCCCTGCTGTCCCATAAAATGTGAAAAAACACAGGCCAATACATTGATTAGACAGACTCTTAGGGCTGAATTGTGTGTAATCTATCTGCTTCTGGCACTTTGAAATAAGTTTTTGCTTTTCCACTGGAATTTAAAGGAAGGAACAGGAAATAACTGTAGTCTGGGTGTTTCTTGGTTAGACACTTCATGGACACAGAGTGAGAAGATATAATCAGCTCACATCTTCATGTGAGTATGTTAGTGTACGAATACACATGCACACACACGTATACACACACACACACACTTCTTGATGATAACTCAGAGTGTATATTTCCTGGCAAATATTGATCTATTTACCGCTTCTTTGAATTTTTTGAGTGAAGAAACTTTGAAGCAACTAGCCACTTATTTTGGCTCTGTCTATCTCTGAGATGAAGGAAAGGAAATCTAAGTGGGTGGTGTACCACACTTCTCGAGGGGCTATTCTTTCTATTTTAGTGTATTTTGTATGGTGTAGTGTACTTACTATGTACATGGGAATCAGATGATCCATGTTCAATTTCTAGATGCACCGTTTAAACTCTGAGATCTTAAGAAATTAATTTAACCTCTAGGAACCTCAGTTTCTTCATCTGTGAAGTTCCAGTGATTATTCCTGTCTTAGAAAATTGTCATGAACATTAAATGTAGTCACAACTTTATTCTGTCTACTTTATTGATTATTCCTGTCTTAGAAAATTGTCATGAACATTAAATGTAGTCACAACTTTATTCTGTCTACTTTATTGCTTTATTGCTTTATCATGTGCTCAATACATTGCATGATTTTTAAATCTTCATTGAGATTTAGAAATGGATGATCCAGCTTTATTTTCATTGAATCGTCATGACACTTGTACAAAATAATTTGGATGAGAATGAGGCCAATGCACATAAGGAAATTGTGGAGAATATTGTTTCGATGTAAGTTCTCTGAGCAACATGTATTTAAGAGGAAAAAAAAACGCCCAACAATGAAATTTCTTGTAACCTAATTCTAAAAAAAGAGAGAAACGACTGAAGTACTGACTTGTAAAGCAAGCCACCTATGGAGGACAAGCTACAGAGAAGGCACCATAAAGATACAGGCTACATTTTCCTGGGTATTTATTCACTTCATTCTATTTTTTTCCCCCCAAATAATGAGCTCAAGAGAGTTCGTGGCAGTTTCACAGCTAGCTCCCAACTGAATTTTCCCACTCGGAGTCTCTATTTAGCTACAGACAATGCACGGCTGCCTTCTGTGCAGATTCACTGTGATAAATGGCTAGGCCCCCATGGAATGTGTGGCCCCAGATTGTGGGATGAGACAATTGTCAGTGAGGGGGTGCTTGGTCTTTACATGGCCCCCAAAAGGAGGGAAAAAATGGCAAATGTATAACAGCAACTTGCAAGGAAGGGAACTCACACTATTCCTACCAGGCTGCTGCCCTACTTTCGCTCCTCTGGCAGATCCAGGAGGAGGAAGGGCCAAGGTCCGGCGGTTTGCGCAGGCACCATTAATGCATCCGCATCCTCCCTGCAGATGTAAAGTCAGATTCCAAATCCACCGTAGACATCTCAAATCAGAATGTAATGCATTGCATTAAGTGCTTTTTCAGCTTTTCTGTACCCTTTCAACAACCCCCTCCAGCCCTTCCCAACACCTTTAATCATAAAGAAATGTGCTGGAGAAATAAAAGGAGATGCACATAAATAACATTCTTTGTAGCATAAAACAGATGTGTAAGTCTCTTTGCTGATACTTATTCTAATGAAGATTAAATTCTTCCTAAGTATTCACCTGTATTTAGAAGAGGAGAGCTTTCAAGATGTGAACGAGCACAGATTCCCTATAGGAAGAACAGGCGGCTGGATTTGCCACGTCAGGGGAAGCGCTGCTCCACAATTTAAGACCGCACAGATGTCATTCAGAGCCACTGTACTTAGATCAGAGACAGATGAGCACAGGACGCCTGGACGGCAGGGGAGGCGTTGTTTAACCTTTGTTCTTCACATCCCTCAGGAAAGCAGACAACACCTCTATTTTCAGCGTTTCTTCTGAATGATTTCCCGCCTAGTGGATTGACAGGTACTCTGATTTTCTGCCTAAGGAAAATGAAGGGATAAACAGCTGAGAGATGAAGATTGACTTGAAAGGACTACATCAAGGAGTGTATGTTACACTTGGATAAAGAAGAGTATAAAAACAGGACATGCAGAGAAATGTCAGATTAGCACCTAAATATATTTTGAAGAAAAACATAGCATTTTGCCAAACTGGTCTTTACTTGAATAGGAACAATTTCAGATTGTCACTGTCACAAGCCTAGAGATTTATTTGAGGAAGATAAATGCCTTTCTCTTTTTATCATCTAGAACAAGGTTCTATAAGCTCTTGAGGCATTTTATTCAGTAATATGGGGTATATGAGGTCAGGAATCTTTATTTTAGAACTTTCTCCTGTTAGGTGAATCTGATGCAAGTCAGGGTAGGGATCGACAATAATACTGGAGGTGGATGGCATGTTCACCTTTTGGCCCTTCATCCCAAACTCAGTGCCCTGTTTTGTTTGAGAAATGATGACTGGTTTCCCCCATCTCATTCTCATCATCTTCCTCCTTGATCCATTCAGACCAGAGAGGTCTAGAGATGCCTGCTTCCTGTGTTGGATTCCCTCCTGCTCTAAATGATCTTGCCCACATCATCCATCTTAACCTTAACCCGACTTTGAATGACGTTCTGGGCAGATAAGCATGCAGCTGAATATCATTACCTAATAATGGAGTTCATTCTAGGTAGATACTCAACTGACTAGGTGTAAACCTAGAGACAGAGAAGATGGTGTTAGAAACAGGAAATTATTTCCTACCCAACCTCTTAGTCATAGCAGATGCTTTGTAACGTGGAAGACTGACTTGTGTTTGCCTTGAAGAGAACAGCATTAAGGGTATTTTCTAATGTAAATCAGTGTTTTTGAAAAGAAAAAGGAAAGAAAGCTGAGGAAAGGAGCATCATGGCCTCGGGTTACCAAAAAAAGACAGCAAAGTGAACAATGGCAATGCAAAGTCAGTGTTTATCTGTTCTGCTTGACCTTATGGAGTTCAATGATCTGGGGAGCTGCAGGAGAATTTTCTGTCAAAATCAGTCATGTAAATGTTAGGTGATTGGAAACGGCCCTGCATTTTCTCCACGCTGAATTAGAAAACAGCTCTGAACACAGGCTGTTTTTATGACCTTTCAGCCATGTGATCTCTGCTTTGCCCACACATGTCAAGACTGAGGCATGGCAGGAGAACTTGCTTGTGGACAAATGGGGTCATTAGGTCTTTGTCTCTTTATCCGTGGCCATGATCTGCACTTCCCTAATCCCCATGCTCACACTGACACTGAGGCAGGGCATAACTGTTGTCATTAAGAGGTCTCATAGTTTGGTATGTGATTGCATATATATTCTTCCAGTTCAAACTCTCTCTCAACTAAATACCCCTAATCCTTGATGACTGAATATAAAAAATGTTCTGGGTACACTTTGCTTCAAAATCTGCTACCCAGCTGTGTTTATCCTAGTACTGTGGACATGTGCCCTCCTCGTGAGGCCGGGAAAAGGCAGACCATTCTGTGGCCATAGAGAAAGCACAGAGCCTGCTGGAACAGAGTTCCCAGGCACTTGACCTCTGACCTTAATGAATACTTTCAGCATTTTTCTAGTCCTGCTCACATTCACAGCTTGTCTGAGTTCATTTACATATCTTTTTCATTGCCATTCTGTTTTCTCCATCCTTTCTACAGGGAATAGTGTATTCTTGTATTTTCTTTATCCCATGTGGAGGGTTTTAGAATATCCAGGTAACATAAGTAATGAGCATCAAAACTCAGAAAAAGTTGGTGTCATATTAAGCAATTTGTTTTCCTAGCTGTGCCCATCAGAAGGAAAGGATTTTTAAAAGTCTAAATGGCTATTGATGTCTTTGGGCTCGAGACAATGCTGATAAACACACTCACTCTTTGCTGTGTTTGTGTGTCTGAGAAGAGTGACAGGCATACCCCACCGAGCTTGGGGCCCTCAGTGAGGCAGCTCTGTGCAAAGCTTGGCCATGTCTGCCTTCTGCCTGGTGAACGTAACACAACTTGCAAGCTGCCTTTGCTTGGAAAAAGCCTCTCTCTTCCACTCTGAATGCTTCTCACAGGTTGTTCTACCCAGCGTTATTGAGGCTGTGCCTAAGCGTCTTGGAAGCACGCCTTCCGCCTTCCCCAGCTACGGCTGCTCGCCTTAACCTCACCTGACTCTGCTTCTAGCCTCCCTGCTGGCCCCGTGCTGCACACTAGCCAAATATAGCCTGGCTGTGTTTCAGAACAGTTAAGAGGCATTCCTTGAGGAAGAGAACCACACTCCGGTGACCTCCTGCGCATTCCATCTAACCTTACAGGTGATGGCTTGACAACACGTGGAGAAACTGCAACGCTACTGACTTTACCCCAATCTTTTAAGAGGTCTTCGCCGTGCTCAGAGCTGTAGGGCCCTGATGACATTCCAAAAGGGAACAAAGAATGATCTAGACATCTGCATCAGGTTTCCCTCGGGGTACTGAAGGCTGAAGAAAGATTTTAGTGCTGTCACAGTTTCGCCCTCGTCTCACCTCCTGCTCTCACCGAAGGAAACACTTGAGAAAGCTGACTGCAGCAGATTTGATTGCTGGCCAGATCCTTGGCGGGGCCTGTGCTGGCTGGAGCCAAGCGTTACATGTGACTTCAGGACGTGCTGGGTGATTTTATGGTGTTGCTGGGTGCCGCCCAGGCACCTTGCTGGGATGCCAGTCACGGGATATTCAGGCATCATCATCAAAACCTCTGCTTCATGCTGTCAATTCTCAAGCACACTGCTCTCTGGAGCACGGCCAAGGTCCGCTGTGGTGGGCCAGGTTATGCCAGTGTTGTTGTAATATCCAGCACACGATTGATTTGTCAGGGAACGCCTTCAATGTGTAATGGTAGAAAATCACCTAAATGTCCTTAAGACAACCAGGCAGCCTGCTGTGTGGGCTGTGCTCCACAAGCGAACACAGAATTGTCAGCAAATTCTTTCCTGAGCTGTCACCACTGAAAATTTATGCTGCACATTAGGTCCTCCCTTGTTTATAATGCTGACGACGGATGCAGGCACTTGGTTTCTCCTCATTTTGCAGATGAGTTGGTTTGAAGACTGAAATTAAAACATGAGTGGCTTATCAGATTGTAGCAATGAATGTGGCAGGAAGCCTAGAACCTGGATCTCATTTTCATTTCCTTTTCCTTTTTCTGTCTTCCTCTTCCTTTTTTCTGTTTTGCTTTTCAAATTGTTATTTATATGGCTCACCTTGATCAAATTGGTCTCTAAAATATTTTTGCTATAAACACATAGATTCAATTTGGAAAGAAGCATGCATATTAGCTATGCCAGTGTCATCCATTCAAACTTTCTGCTTTGATGCAATTGTTCTGTATCTGCTCTGTCCAATCCAGTAGCCGCTACCCACATGCGGCTATTGAGCATTTGAAAAATGGCTAATATGATCAAAACACCAAATTTTAAATTTTACTTATTTTTGATCTTAACTAGCCACTTGGGACTATTGACCACACTATTGGACGACGTAGATTTATAGGACAACACATCCATTTTCAACTTTACAGATGGGAAATTGAGACCCAGGGAAGTTACTGGAACTTGTCCAAGGCTACGTGGTTAAGTCAAGCCATCTAAACGATTAGTCAGTACCTTTTGAGTAATAAAATAGTAATCGTTTAATATCTCAGCATAATGTTTTTAAACTCTTTGTATTTTAAGAAATAAAGGAAATAGGCTAATATTAAAATACATTTTGTGCCAGGTTAACCCTTTGCATAAGTGCCTTGTGCAAAAGCAGGGTGCACCCAGAGGGACATTGGGCTGGTCAAGGTAGGCCTGTTATTCCACAGAAAGCCGTAGAGTGGAGCTGTTGTGTAACTTCCGAGGCACCCGGAATCCAAAATCTAAATGCCCAAAGTAATGAAAAATCCACCTCATTCTGTCCATTTCTGCTCTGTCTACTCTTAATTGTTTATTCTTTTATGTTCGAATCTTTGAATATTTTACTTCCCAGGAGAAAGAGAAATAAAATTCTCTCTGTGACCCTGCAAAAATAGGATTCCTTATGTAGGGGAGAAGGTCTGAAGGTTGGTTCTTATTTCTAAAATGCATTGAGAATACTATGTGGACTAACTCCTAAAGGAAGTTTAAACATATATTTATCAATTTTTTCAATAGCTAAGGTTATGGTGGCATAAAGATATAACTTATCAATATTCTGAGGTCCTGTTCTTTGAGGACATATTCTTACATGATATCTCAGATCTTTTAAATCGTGAGTCTTGGAAATTGAGAATGTCATTTCTGAGAAAGATGAGACAACACACATTTGGAGATGGTGACGGGATAAGCACATTTGGCAGGTAACATAACTGAAGGGTATATTAAGAATCTTCTGTGAAAGCCACCTAGCGCTTTAACATTTGAGGCCCCCAGATTCAGTGCCTCCCATCCTATTAATGTTGTTCTCTCTCCTGGAGAGAACACTTTATGTAGACATTCAAAAATGCTGTGTGCCTTGTAATTGCCTTAAAAGTTAATGAACGTGTTAGAATTAATTTTAATAAATGTTGATTAATTGCAGTTTGTCTTGTATTTTGAAGAACAAAGGCATCCCACAGTATTTGGCAGCTTTTCCTCTGTTGCTTTGAAGATGTTTGCAGCAGGTGGCAGTGTGGCTCTGCAGATGCCACCCGGCAAGGCTGATGCAGAATCACAGTGAAAATTCCCACCAGACTCTTGGTCCGGGCTCCACACAAGAGATGCTGCCCCACAAAAATTAAAGCCTGCACAGAGACAGAACGAAGGGTCCAAGGAAAGTTCAAAAGAATCACTGAGACAGCTATGAATTTAAAATATGAGAATCACTTGAGCTTCCTTTAATTTTATTCAAGCAAGTTTTATTGAGTTCCTGACAGACTCGGAACCACATATATGAACAACATGATCACTGCCTTCAAAATATTCCAGTATGGACGTGGTGTGTATACATGTATGCATGCACATGTGTGGTGTTTGTATATGTATGTGTGCTGTGTGTGTTTATGTATGTATTCTGTGTGTTTGCGAGAGGTGAGGAAAATGGAGGGAGAAAAGATATGTGGATGATACTGTAATATACTGCATATAGAAAAATCTATCATCTCTCTACCCTGTGCATACTACATACAGATACTGTAGCAGGCCAATAATTGCTACTACAAGGGTAAAAATCTCTTGTTACAGATGCACAGAAAGGAAACATAACTGAATATTTTTCTTGTCTAGAGAATGAAGAGACAGGAATAGTGACCTTCCAAGGTCACTTCTAGCTTTGACATTCTAGAAGTTTGTGAATATTTTCATACACCCTGGCATTTTCTACAGCTTTAGAGTTTACAAAACAGACAAATTGTCCTTCAAATCACACTGGGACGAGGAAAGTCATGAAAATGGATAACTCTCAATGTCATATCTTATTTGGCCTTTAGATGCCATTTAGCAGGACTCCTGTCCAAATGGCATGTGATGGTGACCAAGGCAATTAGGGAGATTGATTTGGCATGCATGATTCCATTCTCTGCTTCCTACAGGGAGAGATGAAGGAGCCCACAGGGTCCAAGATAACCAAATTTGATTTTCCCTGAATTAGGGCATTAATTTTTCAAGTTGTTTTGGTGCTGTTATATTTAATTTAAACCTTATTATTTAAAAAACATGCATCCCAGAAAGAGGATTTTCAAAATTATATCACATTTAGTTGTCCTTCCTAAAGGTCTTTTTTGTCTCCTTTATGTTAGTTTATGATTTTAAAAGAAAAAAAAAGAGTAACTTTTCAAATTAATTTTATGGTGTTATTTTCTGAGCCTCTTTGTATACCCTGTACTATTGTGACATCAATCTGTTCATTAATTTTAGGTTGCTTCATTTCATTACTATTTTTTTATGCCATTTGAAGGCATTAAAATGCTGTAGAATAATAACCTTGAACAAAAATGCATGGCTAAAACAGCTCTGATAGTTTCTGGATATTGATTCCCTAATTGGATTAGAGTCTCCCTTTGACAGAATTCCAACAAGGTAAAGGGCCAGGCCATGATTCACAACTGGTTGGAACTCATCTCAATGACCACAAGTGATGCTCATTCATTCAACACACATTGATTAAAGAGCTACAATAGGCCTGGCCCTGCGAATTACCAGTCTACCCCATACAACTGCTTTCCTGATGTCAGGATTACAGAGTGAATAGACAGGAAAGGCAGCATAAATTTTGGAATCTGCTCCAATCTGCTTTAATGTCTGCCTCAGGAGAAGAGTCTCTCTGGGAATTGCTGAGGAGACCTGAAAAGGCAGATGACCTGAAAAGGGATGCTGAGGCTTCTCCTTGTGCCTGGGAACCATGTATGGCTCCTAGGTGACAGGTCTGGACTTTATGGGAAACTATTGAATCAACCTCAAAGATCTTGTAGTTGCCCCATGAGCCCCCAGGGCATGTAAGGTAGAATTAGCTTTCCAGGGGGCATATCAGCCTATGATGCCAGCAGATAGATGTGAAATTGCAGCCTGTGGGAGAATGTTTTATGAGATTTTGAGAGATTTGGGGAACCTTGTAGGTCTTTTGCTGAAATGTTCACAACAGATATTCATATAGAACTGACCCTGAGATATCTATATCAAAAAAGAATATTGGTTGATTTTACTTTCTTTCAGTTAAGTTGGCTAGACTTTTGTAATTAGACTACTTGCAGTCAAGTCAAACCAACTGATCCTGTAAGGTGCATATGTCCCGCTATGCCTTCCTATTCACCTATCTCTACCCCCAGCCCTCTGGGAGTAAGATGGGGATTTTGAACATTAGCTATAAAATTTATGATCAAACATTTACCATGTATTAAGTGCTTTTAGATGTTTTACTTCATTTAATCCCCACAATGACATTCTGAAGTAGATATTACACTAGTGACATTTTATTGAAGAGCAGAGAAATTTTATCTCAGAAGCAGGATTTAAATCCAATTCAGGGAAATTCTTAAGTGCATGTTGTTGTAGCCATCAAATACAACTGTCCCCATAGGGACCTCAGAGACATGGGTGAGAGGTTGGCTGACCTACTCTACAACGTTTACTGCAGCCCTGGCATTGTTTTCATGGATAGAACAGCTGAGAGAGGCCAGACTGGGCAATAAGACTTATAGTTAGCATCTCTATCCACCTTTAATTATTTTATTTGTTCAAGACCTGGTTATCTTAGCCTTCCTCACTGTCGCATTAACTTCCTTGTTTCTTACCTGATAAGTGGGCTGCTAGAGCACTGGCATTTTGCTAATTCGTGAAGACAGAGAGGAAACTTTGAGTGAGGCCCCCACTCCAGCAGAAGTGGGATAGACAGATAAACAGATGGCCTTTGGCTTGACTACAATTTCTTACATATGCAGTGTTAAAGTAGTTTCCAGGGTATTAATTCTTTAATTTAAAAGTGAAAGTTTAAAGGTAAATTGCTCTTTAAAAGAGGGGAGGAAAAACCCCATTGTAGACTGACTCTGGGTGATATAGGGAAAATAATAGAGTTAACCCAGAGCCTACTTCATAACAGTGAAATAAAATAGATTGTGCCCAATGGGGTCTTCTCACTTCTATTTTTTATCTGGTAATTATAAAGTAATTGAGTAAGAATATTAAAATTGTATTCTGAAAATGGCTCATTAATTCAGACATGGCTTCTAATATTCTATCTATCCAATTGTGTCTGTTGACCTACCACAAATCATCACGACCTCACGGTTGACAAATAAAGTACATTAGTCGCACCTGCTAAAAAGTTTTGTAAAGTAGCTCCACTGTGCTTTAGTGATATACAAACTACCTTACAGTTAGTTTTCAAGAACTGCCTTGCAAAATTATACTTATTTACCAGTAGGATATATTTCTATATTTTTCAAGGTTTATACAACCGTAATGAATACCTCTAAGAAGGGGAAAATAATGTGACCAATATCTTTGCAATGTCTAAAAATATGTAAACAAGTACTCTTTAGGACAAAGTTGTTGCCTGGGTAAATTACTATAAAAATATTTCCAATCTGAATGACAGTTGAATTTTGGTGGCTTTTATTTCTACCTAATACCTTTGACCTTTTTTTTTTTTTCTGAAATGAGCCCAGAAATTAACATTAAACTTGGTGGGTAAAAATTTATGTTAGCTTTACCATAAAACTTCAATCTTAGGCTGGCCTAAGGCTGGCCTAAGGTTTCTCCTATTTCTCACAGTAGGATTATCAAAATAATATTCCTGATATTCAAATATTTGTGTTAAACAAAATGGAGGCTTGAAGGTGAAGCTCTATAATGACTAGGCATAGACACTTCATTAGGGTTTTTAATTGTTATACATAAAAGATAAAAAAAATCTATTAGTTTTATTTTTTTCTTTCCTTTATAAACCACAAATTTATTAGTTTGAGTAAATGCTTTTATAATTTATTAAATGCTTTCATGTGTATTATAACCTTTACTTTAATATTCCAGATGTTCATAAAATAATAGTGAACACCAATGACCCAAAAGCATATAGCTAATTAAATAATATTTGGCTTAATTTTCCATTTTTACTTCTAGTTTTATTTGCTTCTTAATTGTTTATTTGCATCATAATTTTCACATCTGAACAACTACTGGGTTGGACATGAGAGTGGTAAGTTTTAGAGCTGAAGGTTAGGAATTGATATAAAAATGATTAGGATTTCCTCAAGAAGAGGATTAGGATTTTTTGCCTGAGGGAAATTGGTATTTTCTCAGTCTGTGATCACACTGTTGAAGCTTAGAAAGTAATTCTAGGCTCCAGAATATATTTCTATATAATTCTGGCTCTGAAGACTGGGAAGACTTTTGTGGATCCACATGGAGAGAACCAGATGATGCTCTGATGAACACCTTCAAGGAGGTAGAAGGATAGCTGTGGAAAAAGCCCTGTGGACTGTGGGGTAGAGATAGAGACCATAAAAATAAAGCCAGATATATGGTGGTGAGGCCAGTTGGGCAGACTTTGCAATGCTCCAGAAAAATGCCTTTTCTCTAAAGAATTTGCATGTTTTATATCTAAAATTAAAAACAGGAGAAAATATAATGTCAAACTTGTCTTTTTCTGAAACTAAAGGGAACCTCTTATGAATATGAAAATCATGATAAGGCACACTTTTGCAATAGATAATAATTCAGTAAGGAAAATATCTTTGATTGCTGGCAGCCCTCATATTTTAGCTTTTTAAAGTTAAATATTAAGATAAGGGTATTTATTTCTTTATCATAGATAAATGAATGCATTGTAGGTGCTATTTTCTTCAGTTCATAAATAAAATATACAAAATGGAATTGTTTTCAAAGTGTATTTTGGATTCTGGAGGGGTATCAAATTTATTTATTTATTTTTCAAAGCAGGAAATGAGCCTATGGTCAAATTGACTGCTAATGAAGGAGACCAGTGCTATTTCCACTGGGAACATCTCTGATGGCTGTTAACTTATGGACAAAAACTGATCGGTGTAGTTTTTTAATAGAGAAGAGGAAAAATGAGTGACTTAGAAATTTTGTAAACTCTCTAGTACTTTGGCATAATGAGAACTTCCCATTGGAGAGACAATGATGGTTTCATGGTGTTACCAGAGAATGGGGATCCTCTCCCAGCGTGTTGTGCAGGTTTTCGATGTCTCGAACAAAGGATTGAGCAAGACGTCGAAATAGAAAAGTTTTATTAGAAGGGAAAGTACACTTCCAGACATGGAAGCTGGCCTGAGCAAGAGAAACGTGGCTCAAAAGGCCTGGTAACAAAGCCTTCGGGGTTTTTATCTTTTTTTGCTGCGTGTGGTTATTTTTCTTAAGGGGGTGGGCTTTCTCGATTGACAAGATTGACAGGACCAGTGATTCATCATTTTGCTTTCTGCACATGTTTGTTCCCAGAATTCAGTCTGTTATAATGATATTAATGAACTTCCGGGCATATGCATCATATTATAATGATGGTATAATGAGGCTCAGGTGAGTTGAAGGTTGTTGAGGTCTTCATTGCGCAGCTGCGAGTGATGGCTTAAACTGGCCTCTAAATCTCTGCCTACTGGTTTCTTTGTGTGAGTTAAAAAATGCCTTCTGGCTTTCTTAATTGTAGGCAGATTACAATGGACCCCTTCTAAGATAGGATGACCTCAGTGGCTTTGTAAGTAGACTTGAAACCCCCTAACTAACTTTCCTGCCTAACTCTTAGAGCCATGAACCCTTTTATTATTAGTATGGATGTTGAAGGACTGTAGGTCTCTTCTTCTGTATCTGCTTCCTGAGGAGAATGGCCATAGTCCCTGCCTACAGGGGTTTCATAGAGCTCTTTCCTTTCTGCCTCAGTCAGGGTGGGGTCTTGGGTTTCTTGCTGAAGTGCCACCTCCGTCCCTAGACAAGGAAAAGAAGATACAAACTTATTATTTAAATCATATATCTATTAATTTCTATGATTGAT